>NC_141780.1:15918965-16224357 GCF_054643075.1 Acanthaster planci | reverse complement strand
ACTGTCGCAGGAGAGGGGACTGCTGTAGTGAGCAGCATGCTTGACGCCACTGAAGAACTGCAGGGGACGGAAGGTGTCACAATTTAACTTTCTTCGCATTCGCTTTCATCCCGATCAAGGAGTTTTAAAAAAATCTGTTGACAAACTCTCCATTTTATTCTTTTGCGTCCTTCAAAATGCAGGTAAAAGATAACCTCTGAGAAAGAGTGCAAAAGATAATGCAAGCTTGAATCCAAAAAGTATGGTCTAATTCAACTTAACAACACATGAAAAATCACACCCAGAGGCAGTAATGAAGACCGCAACTTTTCAGCCAAATAACATTTGTAAGACACCATCCTTATGCTTTTAAATCATTTAAAATGCCACTATGTCACCTTAATTCTAGTTCAGAACGATAAACAACGCTCTTTCTCTTTATTTGACCACATATGATAATATTCATATTATATCCCATTAGAGGACCGTCACCTGGTGTATTTTGTTTTCATGTCTATGGATCCCAGGATTATTGGGATTCGACGGGCAGCTTAAATTGTCATGGCCGGCGGGGATTTATCTCCCAAATCCCCGCGGGGCAGCACCGCTGACATTCATTAATCAATGCCCGGCAAGGGAGAGAAGTGACAGGAACTCAGCCCGGATGCCTCTTTTATGGACAACAGGATACGGGTACAGAATATTTCCGCAATCAAACGTCAGAAAGCATTTTCACAGGTGGGATCGAATTATGACAGGCGCGCACTCGAACTTACGCCTGTTATCGGATTTCACCATTGAGAAGCGATTTTTATGACATTTCTCCGGCGTTATGCAATTATTCTCTCTTTTTCTCGCCGTCCCTCATGTCCGTCTCCCCAAGCGACCATTGAACTCGCTGCGCAGTGTGATGAAGACAAAATGGCTCACTTGATGGACAGTCGCAATAAGGACGGGAGGATATTAGATCGTGAAGGAGACCGAATTTTTTTTCTCCCTTCTCCGTATACAGATTTAAGCATCATTAGCGCCCAGAACATCGCTCGCGAAGCCCCTTAATGAAACGCAATTGACGGCCCCTAATGCGCTGCTTGGATGGAACGGTAGCCCGTCTATTGACGGTTGAGAGCTAGAAGTCGGGCTCGCCTCGTCACCCAAGTGGCCACCCAGCCGTGTCTCTTGAGCACCGCCAAGCCCGTCCGGCAGGACCCACCGCCGCTAATACGTCGCCGGGTCCAACCTTAGCAAAAGAGAAACCCACGCCACAAAAGTCAATCGGGGAAGCCTGCCAGTCGCGGCTGTGATAGGCGACGTGCCCAGTGCCTGCATGCAATACAATTAACATGGCCGGTTTGTCAAGCAAGAAGAAGTCAGGCCGAGTGTCTGAAAAATTAGCGTGATGACCTCCTCCTCGCAATGTCATCAGCCAAATTGGTTTTTGCCAGGGCCTGACGGATATAGACACGCTGACTGTCAAGCACCGCAACCGTGTATACCTTAGCAAAAGCCCGGCGCGGAGACGGGGGCGGCGCGTCGGCCGGGATGATTGCCCCTAAATCGGATCATTTTTCGCCCACACGCCGGCTTGTCCACAGGCCGTGGGTCTGTAACGAGATCGTAATGTGTGCGTGATGATCATATGAAGTAATTCCATCGGTGAATGCCCGAGTGGCCGCCGTCGCGTTTTTTTGGTGTGTGAGAGCTATCTACTGTAGATAGCAGCTGACGGGCGAAGGTACAGCTCCAGCGTGTGCTCAAACATACATGCAAACACCCCTGGGAACCAGCAGTTTAAGCTAGCGAGCAGCGGCACACGACGCATACCAATGTGTGGGTCACTCAAGTCGATTGCCTGCTATTGTTTGGCTTTGATGTTTGGTTTTGACGGTGGGTTTTAAAGCTGATCAGTTTTATTGCTGTTGTATAGCAAATGACTTACAAGCACTTGACACTGTGATTCCAAGTTGATAAAAGCATTTCGATAATGCCATAGTGATGTCTCTATAAACATGATTGTTTATGGGGAATATGTAGGGCCGATTAATTTTTTTTAAATAAGAATTCCAGCACCATCTGCGAAGAAATGGAAAAATACACAAGAATCCATGGTTGAAATACTTGAGTTTTACAATTCAAACATCTTTTGTTCGAAAAATAGCCCTACGCGTCTGTTGTTGGAGTTCACGTTTTTGAATAACATCTGTTGAACCTCAAGAAAAAAAAAAGAACAAACAAATTAAAAGAAGGAAAGAAACTTTGAAACGGTGTCTCTTCAACTTGAAACGGCTCCTCACCCCGAAGGTGATCGTAAGCGACACTAGGAAAACACAGAAACGCACACCATTAAGACAAACGCCCGCCGGCAGGTTGTAGCACCGCGCACCATCGGGAGAAAAATTAACAGAGGATCGGATATCCGTGAAGATCTTACCATCTGAATACGGGCTCTCCGCAACAACCACCGCTGAAGGATTAGACAAGAAAAAAAAGGGAGACGAAAAAAAAGAAGCATTTTGCAATGATCGTTCTTTGCTGCAATCAGCTTAAGAACACAGACAAGGTCACTATCGTGGGCATTAGGGGAGAGGTTTTGGGCTAAGTTGGCCCAGTCAAGGTGATGCCGTGTCTGTTGGCGAGCGGACGGCCGAGACACACGGACGGGATCCGATGCTTAGCCTATATAATTTTCCCCGCAAAGAAAATATTGGCCGGCCAAGTAAAAACCAGACAAGATGAGTCAGAATGCTGGGACGCAGTGTGCATGAGCGATGGGAAGATTGGAAGAAATGAGAAACAAAGTAAGCTTAATAGCGAGAGGTGCTCTCTCTTTCGTTTACATTAGGCATTTGGGTTTCGACGTGATAGTGGAAATCCCTTTTCACAACTTGAGAATTTTCTGCCATTCAGTTTGAAGCAGTTTCCGCCTCCTTTTTTCTTTTGTTTTGACAAAGACGAAGCAGTGCGAATTCTGGGTCAAAAACAAAAGAGTTCCTCGTTGGATTACTGAAAGTTTAATACACAGATCTCTCAGAGTACCCTGATGAGAAAAATCGCACAACAAGCTAAATTTGCACAAAATGTGGTACTCTGAGATAATTAAATTCACGTGAACATAATAATTAAAATTCCATACTAAAGACACTAATGCTATACCTCGTGATTTGGGGCAAGCTTTTGGTCAGTTACATAAGAGAAGGGTACAAAGGAACCAGTCCATTCAGAGATGGTGGTCGCTATGTTAAATGTTGCCCCAAATCACGAGGTATAGCAACAGTGTCTTCAGTCCAGGCAATTCCAAATTTCATGTTTATGTGAAATCAGCCTACTCAGCGTACCAGATTTTATTCAAATTTAACTCACCAAAAGCGTATTTTGACAATGTTTTGAAGAAAAGTGTCGAGACACACTGTTCCGACTTAAACACCACCACAAAAGAGGAGATTGTTATGTTTAGAACAATTTGATGAGGTAATTCTACACTTAATAACAGTCAACAGACCTGTTAATTCTCTTGTTTTCCTCGTAGCTTTTCCATAGTCGCTCAAAAACGGTATTTCTGAGTAAATTTTTTTTGGAACTGCATTATTTCGCACTTGGGCCATTCTATAAATTCGGGGTCCAATGTTTTCCTGTCCCTTTTACATTTTGCGTTTAGAACACATTAGTCATTTCCAGGAATGAATAAGTACTGCAAATTACCTACCAAACAAATAAATAGTTTGAAATCAGTTTCAATGATATATCTCCTGTCAAATTATACAGGTCAAAAGTAACGGGGACGTAAAAATGTCATACGTCAGACCTTAAAATTAATGTACAGAGGGACCCGTTTACAACGGAAGAGAGTGTTTGGCTCCTTGCATTTGAGGGTAAGGTTTTCTGGTTGGGCGCTACATAATTTTGCCTTAACTTAGAAGACCGAGTAAAATGGTTAAATCCAGGGTGTTTCATAGAACCTAAAACGTCGTCAGCCACTATATGTTTCCGGATATCCTGGGTACGTACAGCCTCAAGCAATATGTTGAATTTGGGCAAGTGGTAAAATCGAAAAATAAATGAATCACCACTGTTTCGAGTAAACATTCGCTTCTAATCAACACTGGAACTGATTTTTTTTGCGCGAGAATTTATCAATGGCAATTTAAAATGAACAGTAACCATGTTACACAACATAAAAATTAAACAATATTCCAGGTTATTGGGACCACAAATCAGCAAACGCCTATGCATAACTGAGGTTAAAAGTGTAGAGATAGGGAATGGGATTAATCTCTGTGAAGTCGTGAACAGTGACTCTTTGGGTCTATCTTACTGTAGTACATCAGTGATTCGTCATGTTCGCTTTGGTGTAGGCCTAAGGATATCAGGAAAATGTGTTGTTTCGTGAACATGCGCATTATAGGTCGTCCACAGTCCTCTGTGTTCCGTGCAATATTCTTATTCGGTGGAGGGAATGCTATTCTCATCAACTTTGAGATGAAGACTTCTGTGTTTATAGCAACGAAACGTCGTCAAGGTCCCACACAATGCTTTCAGAGGAAAAAATACAAGCAGCCTATTAGAAATGTACGATCAGAACGACGAGGTTTCAATGCACGTCATCAGACGTCATCACCAGTTGATCACAAGCCAGCTACAAGAAATTATCTCTCAAGTCGAGTCCCATTCATCTCGTCATTTTGTCACATGTTGTCTCATCAAACGAAATGTGACAAATAAAAATGCCTTTGTCGTGGTTTGCTGTCACATCTCGTTTAAACTAGATAGTCAACCGTCCAAACGAGATAGTAAGCCGTTCAACTGAGATAACAAGTCGTTTAAACTACTTTTTGGGCAGCGATACGCTTCTCTAGGAAATAACAGAAACAACGTTTTTAAAAACAGGTAAAATCTCGTAAACAGGAATTTGAAATAAAATCTCACAACGAACTTGACAAAATTTACTTTTTTCAAACTGTACACTCCGTGGGCATAAGTGGGCATTCGTATTGACCTAACATGAAATGAGTTGTGAATTGCGGTTGACTTGCGCTTGGCTAGATTAAAATCCCGCCGTATGGTGTCATTGGCATAGGTACACCAAACTGTATGGGGAACTACTTCGTCGTAAAGTCACTTGTCAGTGTGTTGAAATTCGGGATCTATCAATTTAAAAACATCGCTATGATCACTAAAATCCCTGCTTATTATAAAGATCATGATACAGGAGTTATGTGATTTTTTGGGGAGAAAGTTATGAAGTTTAATGACTCACAACACTTGTTGCTTGAACGCCCATCACAGAGTCCCCCAAAGTAGTAGTGATATTTCACTTCAATTTGAACTCAGTTCACATCTCAGGTAGTAGACTTTAAAGAGGCCGATGTAAGCTATCCCTAAAAGTTTACCGGAGAGTAATTCTATGCAAAATGAACTACGCGAATAGAGTATAAATAAAGATGTTTTTCTCTTCTTCTCTGAGGCTGAGTTTGGATTTTTTTTTGAGGGACATCTTTATCAAAAGTTCATGTGGAGCCTCTGACGCCACTTTAAGTTCGGTGAGGACCAGTAACCGACATAGGCCAATGCAGTAGCCTGCGTTCGCGCTTATTTTGTGTTCCCGTATAAAAAAAAAAGACAGTCGAGATGAAATCCCAGCAAGATAATGACGAAAAGAATGGCGCATTGGGGGTAAGACGAGCCTGGACAGTGTGCCCTTCATCCCTTGGGGAGTATTTTCAGTGTGTACCGAGGCAGACGTGTCCAGAACGATTACATCTTGTGTCGTCATCTTTGGCGCAATATTCTATACACTTTTCCTCCTCCGTTCCCTTCTCTCCCCCCCTCCCCCACGTGCATGCAAGTGGCGTAATTGGCGCTGACACGGCCGCCCCGATACACGATGTTTCCACGGGAATAAGTATTGATAGAGGCGAAGGGAGGATGAGGCGAGGACGGCAGGGAAGCGGAGAATAAGGGAGCTGTGTATACACGGGACACTCGACACGATACCAAGGCAAATATGGAAGATGGTTGCGATTTGAAAGGGGATACCGCAATGATTTCAAACAATCAGACATCGGCGAGTCACCGACAGGCCGGAGCCGCAGGGATGGGCTGACAAGTGGCGCCGAGAAGGGATGGCGGCTACATCGATTTCTTCCCGACGAAATTGCTTCTCTTCTTTCCCGGCCTGTCAACGTCCATATTCCCACCCCGGGCCGATATCCATGTAGTCAGAATTTAAAAGAAAATAGACTGAATGGCATGGCAAAGAGATGAGAGGGAGAAAGCATGGTTACTTACGGGTGGTTAACTCGATTAGTCCTCCTCCCGTACAAGCCGTGGGTGTGTAGAGCCGGTATCGGAAGCCGCAATCAAACCGTAGCTAATTTTGGACAACGCCGGTGTATTAATTCATCTTTCCAGACACTCTGACCGAGAAAAAAAAACAATGGATCCCCAACGCACAAAAGCTAGGTGGCATACCGGATGCTGGAGACCACTCCTAACGGTTGGGAGGACAACGATCGCCAGGTATCCAGGAGATCAAGCTGGCCACGCGCCAAACACCAGCCTTCCACGACCCATTGCTAGTACTGGCGATGCGGGAAAAAATCTCACGTCGCCCTAGCCCCCTCTTAATATGATTACTGGCCGCGCATGTCCACACTCTCAGCGTAATTAAAAAGCCATTACAGCGGGGTCCTCGTGCGGCGGGCTCTGTCTGATCTCTCAATTTCCACCGCTGACGCGACCAGATAGTGTTACAGTTATCCCCCGGTTCCGCGTCCCAAGGCGCTGACGAGGGCCATTTCGTTGATGCAAACATTTCAAGTTGGAAAGGGGGGGGGGCTGGGTTGGCATGATTCCGTCGCATCGTCTTGTCACCAGCGATGATTGTGTTTGCCTCCTCAAGCAACTACCGAACTTACCCCGGCCCAAGTTAAGAAGCGCAGGACGGGCTTTACCCATCAAGAGGACCCAGGGAGCCACGCTAATGGACGGGATGGACCGCCAGGGCCGTGGGGTACACACATGCAGCATGCTGGTCCCCCTCAGCACCACTCACCAGCCGCCGAAATCCGGCGTGGTGTCTCAAAAGAAAATTTCACAAGATTGCGCCAAAAGTGCCATTACCACAATTAAAACTTAGTGCTTGTGACAGTTGGTAACGAATTATTGCTGGGAGCGCGCGGATTATCGTTGTATAGCATTTGACGCATTAATTGGGCTAAAGTCCCCCTACGCGCAAGTCCGCTGCCAGCAATATTGCGGGGTGAAATACGAACCGCCACGTGGCGGTGTGCAAGCGTCGGGCTGATGGTCTTTTAATCCCTGTCAACCGACCGGAACATAACAGATATGGCAAGATATCGTCGACAACCTGTCAACATGACATTATTGAAAGCGGGATGGAAGTGGCGTCTTCATGTACGAAATGACATCAGAGTATTCCGCAGTTAGGCTCAAGTCTAAAGGATTATAATAAGACCCCGTGCATCATAAATAATAATTGTTTATGCGTATAACTGGCACTGAGTCTGATGCTTGACTGCCAAAGCTCATACTTCTTGAAATACACACGAAACTTTCATTCTATGAAATCTCGCACGTTAATACATCGATTAGCCGGAGAGCTAATGTTACGCCACTAATGCACTGTGCTTTAAATTCCTTTTGTGACAGCATTTCTAATGCATGTATTAATGTCCCATTGTAGTATTTTCTACTGCAGCTATAGAATTTTTCACCCACGTGACTAAATGCAAACAATACCAACACGTGTGGACCCCCTTGGCTACGGTGATCACATATTCCTACGGGCAGCTTCAACCACGTGCAAGCGCTTGTGCGAACGGTGCATGCTTGGCTAGTTTATCTTGAATAGGCAGTTTACCATCAAAACACTATGCACTCATTACCATCACAGCACACCATAGGTCCAGCACGATCGTGACATCACTGGCAAAAGGTCTATATACAGTGGAGTAGAGAAACTGAACAAACCTTCATCTGAAAATCGGACTTGATTTGATTAGATTTGATTCTAGGTCTCAACACGATTTCCTACTGCGGAAGCCCTATGTCGAAAAACTCCAGGAACGGAACAACATAGAGATTTGAACAAACTGCAATGTCCGAATTGTCCAAGATTTAAATAAAGCTCACTTCAGTCAAAATGATGGAAGTGTCACTGATCAGTACACTAACTCAAGCTGCAACCTGAAACCATTTGATGTCTTCAATTTGGCCTTGTAACAGCACGTATAGAGATGATGCATCAGCCGTCCGGATTCTAGGCCATCTAATTGGAGGAAAATTACATGGGTGGTAAGAGCATGCTGGTGATATTCCAACGCGTTATTACTCCTTAAAACTCCAAAATTATGTCTGCTAATTTGCCGCTTAATCTTAACGTTTGCCTAGGGAGTCATTCTGATATTAAAACAAACAGGAAGAGTGAAACACCGTTCCGGGAGTTGAAAAAAAGTGCGAGATATTATGCACTCATTGGCCAAGTTTCAGGAAAACAAATGAAAGGAAATAACTCTCAAAGGGTCGTCTATTAAGCAGCTGTGGGAGGTGTCCAATAGCAAAAGATAATTAGCACAATTTTAATGGCATCCATAAACGATATGGTCAGTGCCTGCTACAGCGCCTTGGCACCTCCCCTCCGTGTTACCAGTCGAAGAACTTTTTTGTCGGTTCAACATTGCTTGGTTAAGACGATGGGGATAGGGTTATGTTTTGTTACATTATATCATGTACCACTCGCAAGAGTGTCCGTTGATTGTGAAATTCGATTTCAAGGATTTCTGTCTGCGCAAATTCATGTTGGATTAAAAAGATTCCGCTGAGGGAAAAATGAGATAATAGGTACCTAGACGTTTTATAGAATCGCTGGTCATTGTACAATAAGGGGAGATAAGTTGGTAGTTTTATCTCAAATTTTTATCAGATAACAACAACTCTTTTCTTATTACCTCTTTTAAGACAAGAAGACGAGTTAAAGGAACAAAAAATCTGCTTGGCAGACTCAGGAATGACAACGCTTGCGTCCTCAACCGTCTGAGAAATCGTGCGCTTAGGGGAGCAATTATGCTAAGAGACGTCAAAGGCATCGGCCCTCGGTCCCGGAAATTTCGCGACGTACTAAATAAAAGAAAGCCCCGTCGGTTAAAATGGTCAATGTTTTAAGAAGACCATTTGCGGTTCCTGTCATTAACTCCCCCCCTAGTCTTTGTCCATGCCGTCAGTTCTCTTCTCTCGTCACACCGTACGGTGGAGAGAGAGAGAGAGAGAGGGGGGGGTACGAGGAACGGCGCTTACGGCTGTACACGTTTTTACGGCATTAGCTGCTGATGCTTTTTACGGCTAATTTAGCGGCTAAGGGCACCGGCAGGCTTTAAGTGGCTAGGTGCACTCTGTTGTATCTTGTAGTTCAATATTTAGTGAACAACGGGTCCAATACGGTGTGAAATCGGCAAAGGTAAAAGTGATCAGCCATGAGGAAGTCGGGCTGATGGCTGGTGTTAACCTGACGCATAGTGTATTTTTATATAAACTGAAAAGGTTGCACTAACCATAATGTTATTTTTCTCTTCCGGGGAATCAATAAATTAGTGAGACCTACGTGAAAACCGACAGCTGGAGACAGGGCATCAACACGTGCTGCAATCCATGCAGCCGTTTATGAGAAATAATTTGGTGGCTGTTTTGAGCATTTCGAACAAAAGTTAAACGTGCCCGCACAATGTTTGAGCCAACTACCTTGCAAGTCTGTAAACAACATTAAGTGACCCGTTTTTGTCCTTAGGTAGAAACACATGCCAATATTGGAGTATACAAAAAACGAAACAAAACAAAAAAGAACCACTGCATCTTAAAATTCTCCAGCCTTGGGGATGCTTAAAGTGTTTGAAATTGTCTCAAAGTTCTCAAAATGAAAATGATTGTACAAAATATTTGAAATAAACACAGTAACAGTTTCATCCAGGATTGCCTCCACGACTTTGATTCCTTTGTTTAATTTATAAATGCAAAGAACAGCAGGACCTTTGTATCATTTTCAAAGTAACAATTTGATCATATCACAAATTGGTTTAATAAGTCACATGTAATATAATGCGATTGAAGAATGAACGGGCAGTTTAGACGTCGCTACAGAAAAGTTACTTTGTCAAATTTGTCCTAAATTGCTGCATACACCACTGCTGTTCACTAAATGTGAAAACAAGGTTAGGCCCCGAGAAGAAAAAACTACATTTCTGCACATATTTTCACACGTACTTCCAAGCTGATTATACCATGCTCGTTGCTCATTTTGAGCACGATTTTTTTTTATCTGGGAGTATACTTGCGAACGGTTTGTGTTTCCTGTTCAGTGAGGAGTGGCTGAAACCGCTGCAGAGTAAACAAAAGCGAAAAAGGAACACCACCAAATATCAAATTTCGTAATTTGATCGGCGGATTAAAGTTACTGCACCCGTGCCTGGATACGTCGTATCCAAACCGACCTACTGTGGCAAGTAACGCTGCATCCAGAGGAGAGATAGATTTAGCTGCGAGCTAATGGCTTCCATGGCGCACGTTTTACACATGCATGCCCAGCCGTAGCCACAACATTCGAACACAGGCTATCTTTGCACAGAATCACCATAACGGCACAAAAGCGAGACTCGACCAGCGTTGCGATGCGATGTCCGAATTTCCTGATTATGGTTGCATGGTATATGGACGCCACTGGCTTGAAGGTAGAGTACACCACAGGTAAAATCCCTCAATCGGACTACCGTATAATCCTGAAATATCTTACTTGAAAGAAAGTACAGCCCCAGTCTGTCAAAATGTTTCCACCCAGATTGCTGTAGTTTTTGAGAAAACGGAAATGTTGGTGTTTTTTTTTACGATGATCGGCCGACCATGGTATAAGAGTTCATTTCACTTCGCACTTCACATTCTTTAACAGGCGTCAATTTTCTTGTGGACGTGTGTGGTATTTGCAGATGTTGTGGGAGTCTCCATTAATGAACGGTCAAACCTAAAAGCAGCTAAAAATATACCGACAGAATTCACCAAAAGCATTCTAAACAGAGATTATAGGAACCCAAGTGTAAGGTGTGAAATAGAAATAAATTGGATCAGTGTGAGGTTAAGTTTTATTTAGGGAAAGGATTTTCTTAACTCGAAAACTTTGCGAATTCAAAATGACCCCTAAAGCATAATGGTACGATCCCAATATGGTGGCTGTTTCCGAGCAGAATAGTGAAAGGGGTTTTCGTCAACAAAAAGTGCGATTTTCACAAGTTAACCTCCTGGGTTTCAAGACAAAACTTCCTCTTTGCTTATAATTATAAGGGAACCAGCTAAAGATGGAGCTTTCAGACTTTCATCGACGTGTAAACTGACGTGAAAATGAAGCCATTAAGCACGATCGCACACGCACGTGCATTATCTTTTCAGGCATATTCGTTTCAGTGTCACGGACACGAGTCGACTGTGTTCCTGGATGACGGTTTTTTCATGAATCCTCAAATAATGCTACATTGTCGGGGAGGAGCATTACTCCAAGATAAATTCATTAATTACTCCTTGTCGATGAAAAGTGCTCTTTTTTAAGGGAATGAGAACCTGTCATGCCTGTTCCCACCGTGACCCCGAGGGTGTAGTTTGCTTACTACGAACGCCCTGAAATCCATAGATTTTATGCAAGACAACTTACAAGATTGTCGATTTAAGCGATGAAAATGCCGCACTGTTTTTCTCGATCTTCCACAATGCAGTTGACTCAAACGTGAAACAAGTCAGTGGAATGTAAGTTGCAGTGAATATTATACGTCGTAATCAGCCAATCTTGTGAAATTACACCCCCCAAAAAAATGATGTTCACTACTGTACCTTTAACGCCTGCAGCCGTTGCTCATAGGCGTTTGCGTTATTGTTAGCCGTAGCCAGCGATTTGGACACAGCCAAAAGAATCGTCAGCGAACAATGCCGGCTGCCGAGTTATCACCTTGGAGCCCATTCAAGCGTGCCGATCCAGCCTCTCTTTCATCCAAAAGGTGTACCAGGCCATTTACGAAAATGACACACTCGAGTATCAAACATGAATTTTACAATTTCAATCGGGAAAAAAAAAGAAACGTGCCAATCTGATTTGAGTGAAAGGACAGTGTATGTGCATCTAAAGGCCATATAAATGTAAACACTATATGCACAACGCTTTGGATATATTTAGCTGTTTGCCCTGGACATCTTCTTTATCCGTAACCTATTAACGTCAAACTTCAAAGATGACCATCATCATATTTTTTTATCTAATGATAAAGATGAGAGGAAACCGAGGTGCAACGACACGTGACCCCTCTGCGGCCAAAGACTGAGCTCTATTCGAGCTTCATTCGAATCCTATCTGGCTTTTCACCGTGAAATGAAATATCCCAAAAATGGCCCCTCAAAAATGTCACACTGTCATCTGAGAAATATGTTTTCTTCGACGCCATAGAGAGCAGACATAGCAAGCGAGAACAAACACAGGCTTGGAGGGATCAAATCGGACATCGCCTCCATATCGGGTGAGTCAGATCACAAGGAATACAGCCAGCCCTAAATCTGTGTCTCTCAGGCCGCGCGTACATGCTATGCATAAGAAAGTCCGCGCTATTTTCTACCGGATTTTTTTCCCTTGGTCATTTCTCTTCAACAGTTAGTTGGATGAGGAGTGCTTGATACATCATAGCCGAGAGATCGGGCAGCGTCGATCTCCAAATCCACCGCCGGCGGGCCAGGGGCATGTAAATGCAGTTCCCACAATGCCCCTCCTAATCTCGCCAGCATTACGGGACCGGTTTCGTAAGAAAATACAAAACGGCGGTGTTTTTCCGCGCAACAGTCACCCGATAGCATCGTGAAATGAGATGTATATCTGAGGCGGATGCTATATAGAACTAACCGGGGGTACGCCACGGGTCGTTTCAAGAGGAACGAAGACGGAAGAGCTTAGCCTGTGTTGTATTATGATACGAGACGCTCGTTGTCTGTGCCTCGATTTCTTTTCTCCCCACTACTTCTCCATTTTCCTCTTCTTCTTGGCGGAACAGGGTGATACTGTTGATGGAGGCCCATCCCCCGGTGGAATTGGGCACAGGTACCGCGTGGAGCTCGTCAAAGACGCGCCGACCGCTCTCCGCTGGGACCCAGGAGATAAAAAAAAAGGCCCCTTGCAAGCCAGGCCCGTCTGGGGAGCTGCGTGTTTGCGTTGGTGAGCTTCTGTTTGCTCGGTCCCTGGGCCCCCCAGCGCGGCGTGATGGATGGGGCAAGCGGCCCAAGCTGACTTTGGTTCCTTGGGATAGCAATTAGAAATTATCTGATTGTTTTCGCCGAATATATGGTTGTGGTGGTGGAGCTTGCGGTGTGTCACGGTGGGGGATTTCCGGACCAGCGAGACGAATCTTAAGCCTCGGCCTAAATGTGGGCACATCTGCGTCTAATCTGCGTTATGTTGCTAGACAATAGATAAAATCTTCAAGAAAATTAACACGAGAATTAAGCCAGACTCATTTTTGGACCGAAAGACTGCTTTTAAAAATATGATTTCTATGAACGGAGGATAACCAAGGCCCGTTATTACAATGCATATCCCATCTAAAAGTAGCCATACCAAATTACTGTGCAACTTTTGTTTAAGTAAAATAAATGTGTTTACACTCATAAGCAAATTATATCCATTTCCCCGTGGTTCGGTCACTTTGAATAGAACTCAATGAAAAAAAATCTAGGCTTATGCTTAATTTCAAGGGCAGCATTGGAGTTGAAGATTTGAAAACGTTCTGCCCCAAAATTGAACATTTTACACTATAAAAACTCCAGAACTGGGTCAAATTATGACCCAGAAAGGGTCAAATACGACCCACAAGGGGGGTCATTTTCTAACCCAGAAAAGGGTCGCGCTGAATGGGACCCAATTCTGGGTCAATCTGACTCACGAGTTTTTAGAGTGTACCAATCCTTGAAAACGATTCAAAGGCCATTTTTTTTCCACATTCATTTTCGGGGGGATGATTCGGTCAAAACATCAGTGATGTAAATTTCTCCCGATTGAGGACTCTGAACTTCAACAATATTAAAGAGAACCACAAAAAGGACGGAGATTATAATATTGTTCAAGCTCCGGGAAGTGAAAGTCACGATACTGTCCACGGGCACTCATGATGCGGGAAGTGTTTCAAGATGAGAACAAAGATGAACCGGCGATGGCGCCTGGAAAACCGCGGGTATTTTTCACATCACCAAACCACATTGGTATCTAAATTTTGAGTAAGTAATAGCTATAGACAAAACAGGCCCTCTCAAATTTTGGTTGCTCTTGAGATCCATTGTGGATATACGAAAAGCAATAATGAGATTGAATTGGAGACTGAACCTTTGCCGTTTCTGTACATTCTATATGGTGAGCATGCACGCATTCATTCCCCGTGCATGAACTTTTCCTTTAAAGGATACGCCTTAGCTCTTGTTTCCATACCCTCGTGTTCTTAAGTTACTATGTCATTATTCATGGAGAGTGGAACCTTGTAATCAGTGCTGAAATCTACCCCTAAGTTACAACAGGCTCAAATTTTGCCAGAGGTGAAGTAACGAAAAAGTCAACATACTTGTCATTATTGGCCAAGTACAACTTAAGCACGCTAGTAATCTAAAGCGGGGTTCGTTGTCGACTTTTGCCGGGTTTGTTCCAACGGACGACCGCGCGACGAAAGCCGACAAGAGGGGGAACTGTAATCTCGGCCGTTCCCGCGAGAGTTTGCACACAAACGAGCAGTGGGGGGAAAGCGTCGGGGCTTCAAAGGCTGCGGCGCATCGCCCCGAGCCCAACGCGCCACCGCGCGGGACAAACTAGCTGATTGGTTTGCCCGCAGACGGCCGGAGTCATTATTCACGCGGTGGGCCTGGCCACTTGGCGACTCGACGTGGAGGAAGATCCATCATCGTCGTGTGTGCGATGGCTTTACATAGTTCAAAGCCGAGTCGCCATTGGCCAGTCGGGGAGCAATTCTCTTGAAATGAGCAGGTCTCTGGAATGAGCTGTGAATGGTCGAAAGTTGACCATTGAAAGAATCGTTCTCCCCTCGGAACTATTTGTTAACATCTCGGGAAATAGTATGTTGTTAGCAATCACCCAAGTACCTACTACGAAGCAAAATTGCTGGCTGTGTAAGTTCCCATGGAAAAATACAAATCTATATTGACTCTTGCTGACAAACCAAACAACGCCATTATGCCAGAATATTCAGTATTTACATTCAGGACGTTTTACTTCAGATCGACGGATTCGGGATATAACTTCATTGGTACTAATGCAGACATGGCTATCTGTAAGTCACTGTGTATCATCCCCGAGTTTCCCTCGCGCAGATCTAGAGAGCTAGCCAATGGAAAATTCAAGCGTCATCAAAGTAGGCCCGACATGTACATACTTCAAAATTTTGGACTGGAGAGGCACCAATACGAAAACAGATTTATTTTTCTTATCCCCGTACTAATTAATGGAAAAAACGAATCGCCCCTATTACATTACGTATAATTGTTTTGATAACGACTGAGCAGGGCAGAGGCTGAAGAGGGCGGACTGATACTCGAAGTTAATTCCGGCCGGCGAATGTTAAGTGAACATGGCAGGCGTAACAAGATATAGCTCCATTCGGAACCAATTCAAACAAGACTGTTAACTCCGTGCATTCATGTTATGTACATAAACCAACGAGAAACTGCTGGTCATAAAGCAAATTGCATAGCCGAAATGGTTGACAATCGCCATCTTGTAGATGTAGCGGATCAGGCCATTATACGGCAAGTATACAAGACTGATGTCTTACTCTGAGGTATGACAGAATTAATAATGATAAATGAAAAAAGTGACGTACTGAAACCCCTTGATTCCATGAAAAGAGGCTTGCACACAAAACTGGGACGCTGACAAAGCATAGCGGGAACTGTGAAATAAGTTAGGCTAAACGGAATGAAAATGGTATCTTTCAACAGGCAAACAAAAAACCTGTGTCATGCGCTGTCTCTGATACCTTTCTTACTAAAGACAGTGGCTTCACCGAAAACAGCTCAGGCATTAGATCGTCCGTGTAATGACCCGCCCACTTGCCTCTAAGCGAGAAGTGTCTGGCTTCATCCGCCGTACTGACCAAGATGAGATTTTACGCCAGGATAAAAAGAGGTGCATTTCCTTGTCTCATTTCCCCTCAGCCTTTGTAGCCGAGATTACCATCTATCTATCGGAAAGGCCCCGCTAAAAAATGCCCGAATAATCAACGCACTGTGTACTTGCAAATCTTTTTTTTTTTTTGCCATTTTCCGAGATTATGTTGAGCGATATCAGCCGGAAAACACGCCTGGGGGCACGATAAACCCGGGCTTGATTCTCTTTGCATTTAAGACGCCAAACAAGATTTCAGTATCGTCAACCCCTCCTTCAAATCTGTCTTTGTACTCCCCGTTTCGCGCCAACCAATTTCCATCGTGCCGAATTGATGAATGTAATTTTGAGCGCGCTAGGCCAGCGCTGTGGAGTCCGTGCATTACCTCGGAGTAGGCCTAGACGTACAATGTACATACACTGTGTGATTAAATCCCATGGCAGACAACTGGGTTTCAGCTTTTGTGCAAGTGAGAGTACAGCGTTCCCATCAATTCCCACACTGATTCGGTTTAAACAATCCAACTGGTTTGCTGTAATGTTGGTTTGATATTCGTTTCTATTTGGATGGCCAGCTTCTCCACACCGATCATTCCGTTCCGTGCGTTCAAGGTTTAACCTCACAAAAACTAACAGAAGCGACGTCCCTTGCAAATTTTGCGCCTCGTAGACAACACGGCTTTTACTCCCAATCCTTAGCAATGATTCCAATCAAAAAGCATCTTGCAGTGTGTAAAATCGACATGTAGCGTGAAACACAAGGCAACGTATACAATATCTGAAAGCGCCTCAAAATTGCAAGCACCCTTTTCATGCTGATGTATTACGTGCATTATTAACCAGAAAGTTGGTCTAACTTGTGCGTGGCTATTAAAGATACAAGAGTCATACCAAGCTGCATGGGAATAAGCCCTCTGCAAGTTAAATTTGAATACAATCTGGTACACAGAGTTCTTTAAATTCACATGAACATAACAATTTGGTTTCTCCATACTAAAGACAATGTTGCTATGCCTCGAGATTCGGGGTAAGCTTCTGTTCAGCTACGTCTTGCACCAATAAACTGTTTTCAGTGGTAAGATGGGCACAAAGGAACCAGTCCATTCCAGATACAGAGGTTGCTATATGCAAAAGCTTGTCCTAAGTCGTGAGGTACAGCAACGGTGTCATAGAACTCTATCTTTTAGCTCCAAGAGAGAATGGGTACTGCAAATTACCTGCCAGACACAAATAAAATAGTTTGAAATCAATTCCAGTGATAAATCCCTTGTCGAGTGATGATATGGTCAGGTGTAACAGGGCGGGGGAAATGTCTTACGTCGAACCCCAAATTCATAGAATGACCCATTTGCTTTTAGCAAAAGCCGCTCGCCTCCCATTTCTGTCACGTCGGTGTGTTTTTCATATAAATATATATTTTAGCATACCGTAATTTTCAGAATATACACCGCTGCTTATACGTTGATGTTCCTGCGGCTTATACGGCAACATTTGAAGAATAAAATCGGTCACTAAACGACATGCCGTGCCTGCACACAGCCTAGGCCGCCGCCGCCAGCCACACCTGCAGCCCAGGGGCTAGCGGCGCAGCGCCCCGGGCACTCTGGCAAGTCGGTCATGTTTTTGTTGGTTGCCATTTACATTGGCTCTACTCCCGTGCTGGAAATGAAGGAAACCAGTCAAGAGAGACTGAATAGACTTGTAAATGTACCGTAGTACCGTTCACACCTGCTGCATGGCTCACCCAGCAAGGACACTAATCCAGCCCAACAAAATTGGTAATTTCGAGGACTTAAGAAAGTTTAGGTTTAAATGACAACACTCGTTTGCACGCTGCATGCTTCACGTAACCTTGACGATTCAACACTCGAAAGTGGCGCGGACCCTAACGCTTGGCACTTCAAATTTTCTCAGAATAGGTGAAATTTAATCAAACTCTAAATACTCCAATTGATAAATGTCGATTTCATATACCCGCTACAAAGTTCCCATGAAATTTTATTTGGGCCCGATTTTCCTTTCAGAAGTGCAAAATGAACTCTTTTAAAAGCGCCCCAAATATTTTTTTTTTACAACAGCAAGGTGCGTGGAGCTTATAGTGATTTACTAGAATTTATCAACTGTGCACAACTTCTGAACTTTGTTGTGGGATTTTCTGAGATTCTGAATAATAATGTTCATATCATTAACTCGTCAACCAGCGTCTAGTTCAGGGCGCTCGGTGACCAGCAAATTCATACCAGGCCAATTTACGACACGCCGTGAATATTGAAAACTGAAGTATACAAGTGTTACATACACCCATCAGTTCGCGACAAACATGCAACTTGTTCCAAAGCACATTATGATAGGCCTTTGTATAGAAATATGTGTTCACAGTGCCAAAAGTTCCATTTTGGGGTTTGACGAACGCCTCCCTCCGTCTCTGGTCAGGCAACGAGCCTGAAAAGTGATGACCTTTGGAATTAAACAATGCACACAATGGAAAAAGTCTCAGATAGAGAAAATTCAAGTGATTGACGGTAAAGAAGCTTTCCGCTATATGTATCAATCTTCTTGCCTAGCAAACACATGCCCCAGAAGCAACATTTTGAAGGATCATAATTGAGCGCAAAGTGTAGCAATAATTTGCCTCTTTCGTCAACAGATCCAGCTTTCTCCCGTTCATTATAGCGGAGGAGGAAATCCATTAATCAGATTTTTTTTAGCATTGCATAAACGTATGGTGATTTGCGAACGGCATGTTGGAATGGACTACCGCGCTGGAAAGACGTAGACAGTCATCGGGCGACCGCTGGGACCCCTGTCACGTGGAAGCAAAGCATCCCTTGGACCAATCAGGTTGCACCGGAAGTTACGGTTGAGCTGCGCGGCCAGTAGAAATGACACGCACGCCCCAGACATCCGTGCGCAGCGGCTACAGCCGTTTCTAACAGACGTTTATTTTAGCCCACGTCCGAATCATTTGGCTTCGGCTTAAAATCAAACGAGATTTTATGAGAGTGGCTGCAGCCACCAGTCATATGCAATTTCAAGCCGCAGTAATTTACTTCGGCCATGGCCGTACTGCAGCAGTTTATTCTGACAGGGTCTAACACAAAATACGGAATTTTGTCATTCGTTGGGAAAGGCTATATAGAAATGCATGAGCCTTCGTAGGCCATTAACTTCGATCAGTAACGCTGCATAGGATCACTGGATGGGAGGGAGGGGCCATGCCTCGCTCCTCCCCGAAAAGGAATCATTTTTTTCAATTACATTTCCAAAAGCGTGCAAAAAGGCTTCAACTTTAGCTTCACCAGAAGTTCAGCCCTTCAGAAAAGTACAAGATTACATAAGGAAATTCCCAATGTTAGCCCCCCCTCATGAAATGTGGTTGCGAATACGCCCTATCACGGGGTCAAAATTGGATGGCCAGCCTAAAAATAGATCAATTCATTTGAACAATGGAAATTAATACTTAACACAACAAATCTCCGCTATTTCAAACGTTCACTGACACGTTCATAATACCAGGTCGTGTTATTACTAGGAACAGTTCCTGACACCCCGGAAATAAAGACAGAATTTAGAATGACAGTGTCACGCGAGAATTCACTGTATTGTGTAACACCTTGAGTTAATTTCATAAAGAAGCAGGTTGGCAATTTAGAAATGTACACAGGTAAAATACGCACAGCGAATCGGGAAAAGGGGCTGGTTTCTGACAATTTTAATAAACAATAATACGCGTACACCAAACACAGATGTCACATGGCAATACCAGGCACGCGCGCCACAAGAGCGTGTGTAGACGAAGCTATCAATTTATATTCCATCCTGTTCAAGAGCCAAAAATCCATTTGCTAGATGTGTGAGCATGAAATTGAACAGAGAACCCACGAGGCACAATGTTTTGGTTGTGATTTCATTAATCTCTAGTTGTAAGGGATACCGGAAGATCAACTGTGTGGAATGAGAAGGCATCCACAACAGTTGTTTAGTATTAACCAAACCAAGTCAAAACACTCCGGAAAAACACTACAGCGGATGTCAGCTAAAATCTTCAGCTTGAGAATCTCCATGAGACTATATCAAATGGGTGCTTAATATCCAACACAGCCGAGGATGTATCCCCACAAGTGAGGATGACCGATGTGCATGTACCCACATCCGGTGATAAAAAGCAAACACCGAGTGAAATGTACCCACCGGATCACACAACACCCCCACTGAAAGAACCCTCAAAACATGGGTGGAAAACTTCTTCCAAACGGTCACATTTTATTCCCACCACAGGTTGGCATGTACCAAAATTGGTTAAACACAAGTAAATCTTTACATAGGGTGGATCTATCCGCTGAGGTAAAAAAAAACCTTACAGGGGTTTCAATGAGTCTCCCCAAGACGGTGAACTCACGTCAGTTAGGGGGAACAATTAAACTGGGCATGGCAGCAAATACCCGTGAAATCACAATAACACCCATATTAGGGCATTTGATCTAGTAAACCTGGGCTGTAATTAGACTGGGAGCTTACAGAACAGCCACAAACAATCATCATGTGTAACGGGACTTCAAGAAGGAAACATCTTGGTGCTTACTCTGTGGAGCTACTGAGTGCACATATTTGCTTAACTCCGAAAACATTTGCTTAGCACAATCAGGATACAAACCAAAAAAAGACATGCACTGCGTACTGCTCTCGGTTGGCTCACTGCCGATTTTCACCAAGCACACGAATATGCCAAGCTTAGCAGCTCTAGGAAACAATATAAAAAAGCACACTTAATTGAAAGAGAGACCTGGCTTCTAAATCTGCACCAAGGAAAAGAAAGCCAAAACAGATACAATTTTAAAGCCATGTTTGAATTCGGGAAGTTGCCAAGTTGCTTTTACTGGGGTGCTTGAGTCAAATAGTCAACTCAGTCGTGCTAGATAGTATACAAGTTCACTCTTTTTTTTCCCCACAGACTTGAGTGTCCAATGCCCCGTTGGCGAGGAATTTCCATCGTTTGTTTTCAGAAGGAAAACGCTGCATGGTGCCTGGATGAAATCTGCTAGCTGGTGAGGCACCTTGGTCTTTTCGTTCCCTTAGATGTTGATCACCCGGCTGAGTTTCTGGATTCTGTTCAGTAGGATATCACCCTGTTTGATTGTGGCCTGTCAAAAAAAAACATCCTTATGTTTTAGGTTTTATTGTTACAGTCAGCTGTTCCTAGCTCTTTTGAGTACTAACCCCAATTTGGTATGTCTCAATTTGTGGTATTAGAAAAGTTAGAAGCTTTGAGATGAGGTGTTGAAGAAAGTACTTCCCCACAAGGACATATCCAGAACCAACTTTATTTTTGGAAGTAAGGGGAATTTTATTGGTGAGGGAGGCATGAGTTGAGAAGACTTCTACAGGCTTTATCATTAGCGGGGCTAACTTTAGGGGCATTTTATACCCATTGTGGAGGAAAAAAAATGAAACTTTCTCAAAACTTCATCCATTTACTACATTTTATAAACGTTTTATAAGTTAACAAAATAATGAATGTTCGAATGTTTGAATCTCTGGAAATATAGAATTGTGGGGTCAACAATGCTTAACTCCAGAGAAGTCCCGAGAGATCACAATCCCCTGGACTGGTATCTGACCTGGTACTGGTAATTCTTGCTGTCTGGGCGGTTGGTCTCAACGATGCCTCCAACTTTATCGATTTTACAGTGCAGGCGTCCGGCAGCAATGAAGCGGGACAGCTCCCTGACCAAACAAAATAACAGCAGCGATGAAAGATGAGCAATAACAGAAAAAAAATTCAAGATACTCTTGCACTGAACAGAGAGGTTAGGATGCTACCGACTGCACATTGTATTCTTAACCAATTAAATTAAATTCTTTGCACTTAATGAGCCCACAAGAGGCATCAATCCCACGTATAGTAACGGCAACAGAAATTTTCCTTTCACAATCCTACAAAATCCTCCAAAGCCTCCTGGTGGGCTTTGAAGGATCTGGTATCAAAGCCAGTTAGGGTGCTTAGTTTCAATAATAAAGGTTGACTAATAATACAGGAACAAATATCTGAAAAAAAAAGCTGGCACAAGTAGGGGTAACTAGTCTTGAGTGCGAGTCCTTTTAGAAAATAACTGTACATTTTGTATTCCTTCTAATTCAAGTAACTCAGCTTACATTGCCCTGGGGGCTTCAGCCTGATTTCATGTACATGTACCTAATCTTACATTTCGGTTTACCAGCAATTTCGGAAGAAAAACTCATTCACAACACAGCTGGTCCACTTATGAACAAACAAAGTATGTGAAGGTAACAGACTGGTACCACTGCGTGCAAAGATCTTATGGCGCAGTGTACAATTTACATGTACAAGGTTTGCTTGAGTGTGGATAAGCCATAACGACCTGCATGCACTGTATGGAGCTCTCTGACCATGGTGGCACATCCTTCACAGCACAACGTACATGTACACTGTAAACATCTACTGCCGTAATGGTTTCCAAAGGCACAGAGTATGTCAGAGAAATCCTTCTCTGCTGTACCACTTCGTGTCATTAAATTTCTCAAGAGGATTCAGTCTTCCACCTGAATATCGTTTGTCAGCCCAATGCCAGCAGTGGATATCAACACTTGTGACTAATATAAGCTATTTTGGCAAGTAACACAAGAGGCACGGGAACAAGTAGAAACAAGACTGTTTCAAACCAACTCCAGACAGGCTGATCATTTTAAGACTACTCAACAACCCCACTGCTGCTAAGGTCTAACTTACAGACCACAGACTGGAAAACCTTGAGGAGTGGCTAACAATGCACAGACTCCTTTAGGACCTGTTACAGCACTGCAAAGCAATAAGCCTGCTCAGATGCTACAAATATCAGACAGGCAGTGGAGAAGCCTGCCCCTAAGAGCGGACATTTTGAAATCAAGACACCTTCGGATTAATAAGAGGAAAAGTCGCACAGTCAATCTCGTTATGAGCTCAGCGTGGCTACTCACCAAGGGCTACATGCGCACGTACAAATTAGAAGATAATCCACTTTTTTCATAAAAAGTGTCCTTTGCAAGATATGCCTCCCCCCCCGCTGTGCCCAGGAAATGTCAAATGCCGTGACAACCATGACAACCTTCCTCAGGGAGATGGGAGGGGGGGCTGTTACAACATGATCTGCGCAAAGTCAAATCATTGTGGCATTGTGTTGCTCCTTCACGAGGCTCACCGTTTGCGAGAGCAAAGCGCATTGTGTAACCTTGCGGGAATTAACAGGCTTGCACGGAAGATCCCATTAACTGTCGATTTGGCTACTTAAAATGTTGTCAGCCACTGATATGCATGGGGGAGGGGGGCGAGAGCAGTCCCGCAGAAAAGAACTTTTCCCTTTCTCTGGCCAAGTGTTATCGCATCACACAGACCCGTGCGTAATTTTCCCGGCCATAACAGCATCAGCGCGCTCAATCAAATCAAACAGACAAAGGGCACGGGAGGGGGGGGGTTGTTTAGCCCCTGACGCATTCCTGTCACCGCGGTGACCTTCATCGGGCGAGAAGTACGGAAAAGAGAGAGAGAGAGGGAATACAGAGCGAAAGAATAAAAAAGCCAAAATGAAGGGAGACGTGTTTGAATGGCAGAAAATTCCCTTCTCTCTTTTACTTGTCCCCCTGGATGCTACGTCCTCCCACAAAAGCAAATTGACAACGCCACTAAGAGCATAGCGTACACTCCGGGCCCCAGCAAACAAACACTAATCGCAGGTGCAAATTGCAAACTCAATTTGGCTCCCCCCTCTGTTTTTTTGTTCCCCCTTACTGATTGTGCAGGGCACAAAGGCAGCAGGGGCCATCATGAGCCGTTGATATTGGCTGCGTTAAGGACAGCCAGACAATGCAATTGCAGCATCGGGTATTAATAACGTCAATATTTCTTTTCTTTTTTTTTTTTTTTTGGTGGGGAGACAGCTAGACAACAAAGGGCCAGTGGGGGGGATATAAGATATTTACACCTAACTCGATTGTGGTGGCCTCTATGCACAGCTCGTGATGCCTGCTGGACTGGCCAACGGCACAGTCGTGACCACTTCCCTCTTGCAACAAATGGCTCTGCTAAGATGGGGAGCATTCTCACGCGTCGCTATAACACCTTGTGTATATGTGCTTATCTTTTACAAAGGACTTCATGAATGAGAATCTAGTTGCATGTGCCTTTTTTATTGTTTGTTTTTCTTACAGGGTCATCACTTCAAATGTCTTGAGTGCCTTTCACAACTTGGAGGACGCGCAAACAGATCTACAATACTGGACAAAAAAGTTGGAACACCTTGTGGGAAGCGCGGTGAAAAGATCCCCCCCTCTCCCCCGTTCAATGTTGCGGTCATTTATTGGACCAAGATTCCGCCCAGCTTACCCAATGAGAAACAACATTCGAGATTTGTCCAGGATTGTTGCACTCTGTGAGCAGGAGGACGGCTGATGGTTAAACGTATTGCTAACAGACGTGTATGCACCCTAGTGCCCCAGATGAGTTGTATCTGGAGAAGTCAGTGGAACAAAACCTGTGCTGAATTGGGAACTTGGCTGCTGCACACAGCCGGTTGTGTGGCAAACCTCGCTCTCCTGGAGTCTTGCAAAGTATGATTATATCCATATGCCTGCTTAGCTTTCATTGAGTCCATCTTGGTGTATAGGCAGCAAAGTAAGGAAAGTGTATGAAACGGGCACGATTGAAATGACTACGGCTACTAATTATGGTGCATGGTATAGTGAAAACAGAAGCCGTAGACTCAAAGTACCTGATTCGAACACGGCATCACATTACAGGCAAGCTACATGTTCATGTATAGAGGTTTGGTACATGTACGTCTTTGCATTAAACTTACAATCTGCCGTGAACTTTACACAAAAGCAGTCTTTGTGTCACAAATATCTGTGCAACTCGATAGTTGAAATAAAACCACAAGTGCATTTGTTTCAACTGACATCCATGATTGATGTCTCCTCTTTCGTTTCATAAATAGCAAGCTCGATCAGTGACAAATGTAGACCAATAGTCGATTTAGACTGATAACCTGCTCATTGAACATACAATGTACCAGCACCAGGCAAAATTGACCAGTGGTTAACAAACTGCCACAGAGATCAAACTTGTCCCAATGTGTTGAGTTTGCTTCTTCACGCGAGACAGCGCCGTTGCAACCTGCGTTCCAGTGGGCAATCACAGCAACTTGGCCGCTTTAGTGGCACCTGCAGTACTGAACTTGTTATCGAACACTCTGGAAATACTACTCCCCCCCCCCAAAAAAAAATGTAAGTCCGCGTTTGCATGTAGACACATGCCGGCACTTGTACCAACCTGCGGTGAGCGGGCTCTCCGTTCATGGTATTACTCTTAATGCTCATGGATGTCTAAATTCATGCTGGCTTTTGAACCGAAATACCGATGATAAACCACACACCAGATTTGCCTAAGAAGTCCAGAAATGAGGCAAACATCAAAAGAATGATACAGGGGGCGAAAAAAAAATTCCCATTATGGGAACACTTTAAATGCACACTTTTAATGCACCATGGGAAAAGGAAGATACCCTCACCATCACAGGAAACCAAATGTCAGCGTACTGACTTTCGCAGTTACACGTTGAGGCACAGTCAACACACTACACCTTCTCCTTGCCTTGCCGTTTTTAACCACTTGTTCCCGGGGAGCCTGGTTTCAGACACGTATTCTTTATATGCACAGCCGAGGTGCCAAAAATCGGACAAGATTAGAGTAGCTACCATTTGTGTGGGTGTAAGTGTCCAGTAAATGAAGACATGAATTTTTAAAACAGAAAAAAAATGAAAAAATACTCCGGCTCAGCAGAATCAACATTTATAAATTCCCCCGGCCCCAAGTGGTTAAAGGTTACATTGGGTCGAGGGAGGTATCCACCCTAAGCTGAAGTGCGCCCTCACCGGCGAAATAAAGACAAACAGTATCAAGCTTTTCCAACCATGTTCTCACGCGTTCAACGTGCACGTGAAGACCATACATTCCACAATTAATTTTTGCATGAGCCCAGTGTGCTCTATGTCAAACACGCACAAACTTATGCGCCTATGCGGCGAGTTCGTACCAAAGGGTTGTCAATTTTATTTTTAAAAAGAGCCCTCTTTAGTTCCTGCTCCGAGTGGATAAGCAACAGACTGATTTTTTCTAAAACAATTTACCAACAAGTTGTATGGCTTTTAAACTGACACATACAAGTAGCTCACTCGCTCACTTTCATGTTTGTGAATTTTAAGAATTTCCCCCCCAAGAAGAAATCTACAGAGGCTTTGTGCGGTAGCCATCATGCAGGGCAGTTCAGGGCAGGGCACACTCTGTGGCGGCCTGCAATATGGCAGCAACGCAAACCCTCTATAGGCTTCAGTTGTGTGGCACTGACTTTCCATGCACAAAGGCAAACCAACTGCGTGTTTATTCCTAGACATACTGATAGAAAATATTCCATAATAATGGCACACTAAGCGATGCATGAGCTAGACAAGTTGAGGCAGGCTGTTTTACCTGCATTAACCACTTGATGCTGGATGACGCATAAACACACATATTTTTCCTTGTTTGTTCCACGGAGGACGCGTACATTCGTTTAAGAATTCTTTTTTCATGTCCACAGTTAACGTATTAATGCATCTTGCTTGGTTGGGTCAAAGCAAGGTTGAAGAATTTGCAGGTAAAAAAAAAACTCACCCCCCAGTAGCTTTTTCAGGGAAGAAAATGTGATGTTAACTGGGGAACATAGTCTGCTGGCGTCCTCGAATATGCTTACACATTTAAGTCCTATGGCATGGGGGAAGCATTCTTTTCCAGGAATGGGGGAAAGCAATGGTTTTGGCTCTAGCAAATCAGTGTTAAATTGCCTTCTCCCCAATTGTACACGCCATTTCCTCAACTTTGATCTCAGCAAATCTGGTCTGAACCCTGCCCAAATCCACCTGTGGATTATGTTTTCAGCCCCTTCGTGAGTGATTCTATAGGGTTTTTGCAAAGAATACACGCATATCATGAGTTTTCCTCCCAACTCTAAACCTGAAGGCATTCTCATTCTCTTCTTTCAATGGGTTTTGACAGGCTTGCAAGGACATGGGCGCCTTTCGAGGAAATCTTGGTTTCATTACTTGAAATAAATAAAAAGAATAAGGGAGAGAAATACATGTCGGTCTCAAGTGGTGTGGTAGTCAACTCCATCACAAGTCCCTGCAAGTCCATCACGGGCCCTTCGTAAGCCATTCAGTCTTAAGCCTAGTCTCTAGCTATTCAAATAAGCCATGACAAAAGAGCATTCCTTTGTCACTGTTCAACCTGTTTACTTATGACAGTCTTGCGAAAGGTCTTATGACCGGACTTGTGGAAGGACTTGACTACTGCATTGGTCTCGAGTAGAGGGTAAGGTTATAGACAAATCCAGCGGTGTTTAATGACAGAAAGCATTGTGGGGGTTTGCATGGAATGGCTTTCATGGTGCAGTGGCTCTGTACAATAACTGTCAGAATTCTCGTCACCATTGGCGGGGGCCTCTGCAAAATGTCCAATAACAGCGTGACCATGATCACCGGATTCATCCATACCACTGCACACACAGACCACACACATAAGTGTGTAAACGCTTTCAATCGTGGACTTCCTATTGTTCCTCTTTTGTTCATACTTTAACTTTTTCAGAAGACCTCCAATATGTTTTTAACCGTGGACTCTTCGGCAACCGTGGACCCTATTGTCCCCTATTGTTATAGGTCCACGATTGAATGCGTTTACACACTCACACACACAAGACAAAGGTAATCGGTACACTTACTGGTCAATGAAGTCCACGCTGACACCGAAGGCATCGGCCATGTACTGCAGGGTCAGGCTCTGATAGGACTCCAGGAGCTGGGTATAGGCCAGGATGCGCATCTCTCGCACGTAGTAACGGTAGTGGGGTCGCATCAGGCGGTCCAACTTCAGCTTGGTCTCCACGTTGGCTGCCGAAGGTGAAAGCAAGGAATGAAGGAAAGCTTAGGTCAGTTTAGGTTTGGTCTGGACACAGCGCAACTACTGCGCTGACCTTTTGTCAAAAATTTGAAATATCTCTAATCTGGTGCAGTGGTAGCATGCCGTCTCGGACCACTGAGCTCCGCACTCTTTGGCCTGAGAATGTTTGCCACTCTATCACTGCTCTTTTAAATTGGCATCATCCTAAAAATGTCATGAAGTACTTCTGAAAAATTAGCCTCTGGACAAAGAAATTTTAATTTAAATGAGTTTGTCGAGTTCAAAGATAATACAGCGTTTTCGACCACCTGTTCAATAATAACAGTAAGCACCTTGGTGTGCACAGATGAGTTGGTTCTAAGTTCGCCGCTCCGAGCAGGAACAAAAGAGGGCCTATTTTGAGATAAAGTTGACAGCCCTTCGGTACTCACACACCGCATAGGTTCGCAAGTTTATGCACGTTTGACGCAGAGCACGCTGATTACGCGCAACGATTTTAGTCTGGAATGTGTGCTCTTTGTGTTCACACCGAACGCGTGCAAGGACCCGGTAGGAAAACTTAGTACCATCTGTCTTTCTTCCGCCGGTGAGGATGCACTTCGGCTCAGGGCGGATGGTGAGAGATTTAGGCTAAGTCTTGAAAGTAATGGCTATTGCTGGAGGGGACACACATGCCTACTGATGCCTACTGATGGTGGCACTGCACAGCAGCCGTAGCCACTTCCAATAGGCATGTGAATACTCCTAGCTGGTAGAGTAAGAGACGGGCCAACAAGTCAATCATCATGGCTCCGGAGGAAGCATGAGGGCGTGTGGTTGGGAATTGTAGCTCTCTAAAATACGGTCTGGGCTTTGAATCATGCTGCTGGTTACATGCTACGTCCTTGGGCAAGTCACTTTATACATCAATTTGTTTATCTCCTCCCAGACACCTGTGAGGGCAGAGATGATTGACATAGTGGGTGTGTCTCATGAGCTGTTTCTGTCCGAAATGGCAGCTTCAAGCTGCATCCGCACTGAGCTGAAGTGCACCCCCAATCGGAGAAAAGAAAGACAGGTGGTTACAAGCGGGTTCTTGCGCGCGTTCTGCGTGTACGCAAAGACCATATATGCCAGAATAAATTAGTTACGTGTATTCAGCGTGCTCCGCGTCAAACACGCATATACTTGCGCGCCTGCGCGGTGGGTACCAAAACAAACACGCCCTCTTTTGTTCCGCTTGGAGCGGATACTCCCCGGGGAGCTGAGATGGCTTTAGGAAGGTTTATGGGTCTGGTGAGCAGGGGTAACGATGGGCCACCTCTTGAATAACAGTGATGGCGGATGTGTACACTTCATACATGTAAATATCCATTATTATTATCAACATGTGATGTTCATCAGTCAAAAGAGGGCGCCGTTTGAGTTAAGAAGTTGCACATCTACGGCCAAAGATGAAATCCGAGTATAGACATGTCTGAGCACATGCTTCATATCCATTAGTTTTGGCGATATTTCATCAATCATGCCTTGCCTTGTTGTCTTACCTAGTAATTTGAAGAACTCTGCATAGTGGCAATTGTAGAGCGAAAACAGGAAATTCCTCATGTCAGGCAGACCGTGCAAGACTTCGAGAATCTCTGCTCCCTTCACAACCTGGTAATGAAAATGTTGTTAAATGCATCATAATGAGATTGTGTATAGGGAACAATAAAGTAATCCTTCAGTAAATCTACACAGGTTACATGTAAACGTGCTTTGGTATAAAGGTAGCCCAACTGGGCTATCAAACCAAACCTAAGCGACACTTGTGACCGGCTAATTGGGTGAACAACTGGCTGTTAGTATAAAACCACCAAGGAATATTAGACAAGAAAATGACATTTAACACTCAGTGGCTGAGAACAGATACATATTGTTCTCGGTGTAAATGTTACATGAATACACCATTAATTTGTGTGAAAATTTGTCCTTCTTTTGTTCTCCGTACCAACAGATGTTTCAAATTGAGGCTCAAAATCAATGTTTGAATTTGCAGTTTTGAGAAAGGATGACGTTTAGCAACTTAAGGTAAGTAATTTATGGGAGGAACCCACCTTCTTTCTGAGTTCCGTTCTGTCCAGCGATATCATGGAGACGATCACGGTGTAGGAGACAAATTCGGTGTAGTCCATCAGCTCGTAGGAGGTGAACGTGGACACCGTGTCTAGGAAGAACTGGGCGGCACTCTTGAAGTCACGGATAGACATCTTGTAGATGCCCTGGTAGACCTTGAGACGATTCCGCCGGTCCCAGTCCCCGCCCTCGTCAATCATGCTGAGGGAAATTAAATAAGGGAAATAAATTAAATGTGCCTGCTCAAACCGTCTCCGCTTCTTGGCTCATTAAAATCTTCAATCTGCAAAGAAAAAAGTAGTTTTTCGGCAGAACAGGTTGAGGTCTCATTTAAACTTGGGGTTTTCTCCAACCTTTTAGACCAAACAGCAAACCCTGTGAGTGAAATTGGAGCTGCCAGACTTGGCTGGCAAATTTGCACAACTTATTTGAAACGATGACCCATTCAGTAGTGCATTTGTTGACTGTTTAACTCGGGTGAAAGTGTACAGACAATTCTGTGAATATGATTACTAGAATTCTGGAATAAACAAGTAGGAAAAAACAAAGGAATGGTCAGGGATTATTACTTTGTTCAACAACTAACAAAATGCATCTGCCATTCCCAGGGAATTTTTTGTTGCACAGATATCACGAGCTTGGATTTGTCTCAGCAGAGAAACACAAATGCTGAACCACAAACATGTACGTCTTTTGACAAGCTTCACTTGTGCAGAAGCTACATTTTAGTTTCCCCGATGCCAAAATCTGTGTTTTGTGTTATTTCAGTAAGCCTTTTGTGAGTTAACGTTGACCCAAATCTGGTACACTGAGTTCTTTAAATTCATTTGAACATAACTTGAATTCTCCATACTAAAACCACTGTTGCTACACCTCATCATTCGGGGCAAGCTTTTGCTTAGTTACATAAGAGACGCCTTGCACCAATACACTGTTTTCACTGGATAACAAGGCCACAAAGGAGCCAGTCCATTCCAGAGACGGTGGTCACTATGCAAAAACTTGCCCCGAATCATGTGGTATAGCAACAGTGTTTTTAGTCTGGGGAATTCAAATTGTTATGTTTATGTGCAATCGGATAACTCAGTGTACCAGACTTTATTCAAATCTAACTCGCAAATCTTAAGATGCTGCAACACATGCATGCATCCAAAAGTTGGGGTCCGGAGAATCACTTCTTGACAAATCTATCAGGCATGTAACTTGGATTTTTGACAAAACCTGGATTTCCACCCTTTACAAGACTTTGTACAGTCTTTGCCAGTTTTCAATGGCATGAGCGTGAAGTGGAAAATGAGGAAATCAGCTGATATGAGGGAAAGTTGTATGCCTGATCTATCCAGAGCCATACGCTTACTCCTTGGCCTTGTCAATATTCCTTGTGATCAGGTCATTGTCCAGCCAGAACAGACCGACCCGTATCAGGTGGAAGATGATGTCCAAGCGGTGACCAAGGGCTATCGTCTTGTCAAATGCTTTCCTGAAAACTGCAAGGCAGCCATCCTGGATTTAGACAAAGAAATTAGAACTTTAGCAAGATACAGAAAATTATCTCAACTCTAATCCCTAACCTTTCAATGCATTTTGGCTAGAATCCCTGCCAGATGCATCAATTTGAACCATTTGCCAAGGTCACTTACCTACAGAGAGCAGCAAGATCCCACAGATCCTCAGAAGGCCTAATGATCTCAAGAGTATATGGTCGCCAGCCACCACGAGACCCACCACTGGCAAAGTTCAATGGGACAAGCTCCCATTGTCTCAACATGGGCAGTTTGCTTGGCTACTGTTGACTCACCAGTGCAACAGAGTGCACTAGACTTTACCTAATCTAGTGAGGGGTTAGGATTAGTCATTTCTTCCCACATGGAAGCTTCCTGAAGCTATCAAAGTCCTCCACTGGATAGGAAATGATGGCCCATTCTTTGTGCATTAAGCCCCAGGTCAGGCAACAGTGGCTGGAAAGTACCTTCCTAAATCCTACAAACTCCTCCAAAACCTCCAGGTAACATTTTGAAAGATATGGAAGTCCTCAGGTGTATCTTGCAGACTGTGAGGTGGTCCAACTTTTATCATACTAAACATGCACATCACTCACCTTGTCTCCTATGCGACACAAGTGTTCCGCCTTTCTGAGGAGAGCATCTCGGACCTCAGTCTCCCCAAGGTTCTGCTCTGCATCCTCCAGTATGGCGTCAAGTTTCTTGAGCTCTTCGGCATTGGCTGCTTGCATCTTCTTCAGAAGTGCGACGTCTGTCTTCCAGTTCAGCTCCTTACAGATCTCTTCGTAGTACGGAGCCATATCTGCAGGGAATTCAGTTTGTGTTTTTCAACTGCAGAAGCGCCGGGGATGAGTGTGCACTTCAGATTGATGTCAGATTTCAAGGGACAAGCAGTGCAAGTCACCACCGGGGTTTACCTTGCCTATTACAATGTGGGGTGGCTTACCTCACAAACTCTGAGTCACCACTTCAGCAGACTTTGGGCCAATTCTGCCACCTCACACTAAAAATAAAGACCTCCCCAACAGACAAAAGATCTCCCCCCCAAAAAAAAACCCCACTAAAACAAAAATATATAACACAAATTTGATAGTTTTTAAAAAAAAATTTCCCTTTGGATTGGTATGATGACAAAGAAGACCACACAATGCAGGACTGATCTATTTTTAGGGAATAGATTCAGTGTATACGTCATTGTTCCATGGGAGTAAAGAGATCATATTTTAGGCCCTGTCAGCATGGTCAGAAACACTTGCATGTGTTATGGGCATTTGGATTTAGTCAAACATTTTTGGGCCATCTCATACTCATCAACACCACAGTCTGTTGGGAATGGCATTCATCATCTGACCACTGCAATTAATTACCATCGTTAGAATCTACCCTAACTAATTTTCTTAAATAGGAAATTGTGATCCAAATTTGTCTTTTTCCCCTGCTGAAGGCTTAGCTCCTCTAAGGCTCTATTTAATTACCAATTTCCCAATTTTTGCAATTTCAAGTGATGCCAGTGCTTATTTAATTAACTGAAACAATCCAGGAATAAGAAAAAAACATTTATGGAAATATGAATTTCAACCTTTTCAGTCAAGTCCACACTTACATGTCGGCATGTTAGGCTTATTTCTGTGTACAATGAAAAAATCTGTTTGCTCTGCATTACATGTAATGATATACACAATGTATGATGTAGGCCTACAAAAATTCCCCAAATCTCAAATTATCCCTAGCTTTAAATCAATATTTCTTTGCGATGCAATGCAAACTTAGGCCTAGGCCGCTATATCAAAATATTTATTGACATCCCCTCTCAGTCAAAGATCATTTCAAAAAGAAACACAAAATGGTAAAACATTTATGACTATGAAGTATGATCAGCCTCCCTATCCGTAGTCGGTACTAGTACTAGTAGTAGGCAGATACAAAAAAAAGAGAAAAAGAAGAAGAAAAAAATTCCAATGAAATCTGACAAAAATGTTGGACATTGACTTTCTCAACTTGTGCTTCAATTCTCCCTTCAAAATCTTTTCACGAAATAGATCAAGCATGTCAATGGGATGACTCGGCAAACTTGAACTGACAGTGGCTGAGGCAAAGCCGCCACTACTTACTATTTTGTTTGATTCCTTCCATGAGTGATTCTTTAGTTTTCGAATCATCTTTGTGACTGTCTAGGGTTAGCAGAAACTTCAGCTGGGCAAGACCAAGATCTGGGTTTTTCTCCAAGCCCTGTTCTTCCAAGTTGTCGGACGGCATTTTGGCTTTCGCTCTGAGTAAACTGTAATGCCCGATGTCGATTTTTACACAGTCAGGCACCAGGCAGTCGGTTGCCTGAACAACCTCGGTTAAATATACGCTGTGCGGATACTGGGGTCTAGACTAAAAACGTGCATAAAAAACGTACGACGGCTGTTTGGCAGTCACTGAACTTTAGACAACTCGGGATGGACATTCAAGATTCTGAGTCTGAATCATAGTCGGCAAAGCCCTCCATCAGGAACCATCACACCAACTTCAGGGTTAGTTTGGGCTGCGTAGCTATGTGTCCTCGCATGGTCTTCGGTAGCGTATTACAAGCACTTAAGTTCAGCTCTAGAGATAGACATTGCGTTGCCCCCACTTATGTAGAAAGTGTGCAGCGAAGATGGACCCCTAATTAACTCATGCGTGAATGAATTAAAGAAGGCCCTAGCCTTGTACGAATCGAGAAATTTTCCTTTTTCTCTGTCCTTCCTTCATGTGTGAGCGCTGTCTTGTTGGCCTAGGTGCAGAAACAAAACGTGCCGTTCGAGGTGATGTTCGATACCTGTGTTGCGGTTTTTGTGCAGGGTAAAATAACTAACCACTCAACGAAATCACTCATTTACGTGGTTGCAGCCCACCCCGGTACCCAGCCATAGCGTACGTAACAAGACTTACTACACAGATGTCACCGAATGAGGAGACAATGGAGTACACTACACAGGCGCTGAGGTACCGCATTATCAGGTGATTTTATCAACCCAAAGTTAAGAGTCACAACATTGTACGACTCCATAGAATACGGCTCATTTTCGCGGTTTTGTCTCACACGCGCTGTAATGAGTCGCACTATGTTATGTCACTGAACACGGAGACAATCGAGGACTCCACGACGCTACAGAGGAAACGCGTTATGAGGTGTCTTAATCAGCATCTCATATCAGGCATTTACTGTAAGACCACGCCATAGAATATCCCTCACATCAGTGGTTGCTCGCCATGCACAGCGTACTGCACGACTGTCATTGAATACGGAGACAATCGAGGACTCCACGACGCCACAGAGGAAACGCGTTATGAGGTGTTTTCATCAACCCGAAGTTACAACTCATAACTTTGTACGACAGCTCCATAGAAAACGGGTCATTTTCGTCGTTGTATCCGACGCACGTTCGTAATGGAACGCCACGTACTGCACGAATGTTATTCAATGGGGAGACAACCGAGGACACACCACCACCTCGGTGGAAACGCGTTTTGGCGGCTTTTTTCGGCGTCCCCACCTGAGCCTCAAAGTTGTGCAACCCATTCCATCGAAAGGCTCATTTACGTGTTTGAAGCTCGCAAAAGTTACCAGAAAATGTGCTACACAAAAATCCTCGATTGTGGAAACATTACGGACATTACACCGCCCGGCGAGAAACGCACTTTGAAGACCTTTTGTATCGCCTTCACGTGCACACGAGAGACGGCAGCGTTTGACTACACAGAATCAAGCGTTTACTTCATGCATCAGACGAATGTACATTGTAGAAACTCACCGCAGCTTAACTTCATCAGGGGTTTGTTGTGTTCCCCTCATTTGTTGGCGTCTATGGAAACCAAGGACACTTTCTGAAAGAGGTAGTAGGATTCAGTATGTCACGTCTGGTTAGAATCTAATCAGATTTGGTCGGAAGGCCAACCCCGGCGCTAAGAAATGTATTTGGATGGGATTTCGAAAAGTGGTCTGCTTACTAGAGGCCTTCCCTATTTTTCCTTTAAAATCGGTTCTTGGGGGTACACTGAAACCCACATTGCTCATTTCTTTTTTTCATCGGGGGAGAATCCGAGGGTTTTCTGTAATTTTTGTATAAAAAGAAAAGGACGTTGAAAATGTCAAAGTATTAATAAATATCTTGGACTCAATTCTAGCTCTTGTTAATTTCCTCCATACATGTAACTGGCCTAGATTGTGTGGTCGCTCCTACTTGTGCGCAGTCAAAAATGATCAACGTTTCAGTATCAAAGCTTAACTTAAAAAGAGCACTGACCCTGGGTCAAGGTATGAATGAGTGGGCTGGAGTGTACATGTATTTGAACATTCTTCAATAAACATTTCTTGCTGCATGCAAGTTAAAGAGAAACCCCCCAAAAAAGAAAACAGAAACAAAAACTAATAATTCAACAACAAAAAGACACGTCCACATTTTATTTTATTGTACAAGACATAAACATGGTCATCCCACGAAGCAGAAAGTTACTTCACTAAAAAAAGACAAGGAAATTTACTAACCAACAAAAATGGAAATTTCACGAAAGTGCTTGGGAAATGCCACTTTAATAGCAGATTTTTCATGCTGAGCAAAATTCAAAAGATGTAAGAAGACTTGGTATCACCAAATGAAAAACACATCACAGAAGAAATCAAAGGTCATCGGCCAGTTGTGTTCTAAAACATAAGCGAGCATAGGGGGGTGAAAGTCAGTCTCGTTTCTAGGATAAAAAATGCTGTCCGACACATTTTTCAGAGCAGTGGGGGGAGCATGTTTAACCCTAACAGTCCCGAATGCTACAAAGTACTGCTTAGTAGTAAAATGTAGTACTCAGCCTTGTCGCTTGTAAGAGGACATGACATTATTATTCTCTGAAGCCATAAAATACAATCGAGAAGACAATGTACCATACAATGCTGTGGCACTATGAATGCATGGTTTCATTGTTCTCTGTACGAGTAACAATGGAATAAACCTAGCCAGAAATAGTAATTTGTAGCGCTAGGTCCTTCAGGCTCAGGGTGTTATGTAGTATTTTGTAGTACTGAGTACTCTAAGCCAAACAATGCCTGGTACTGTTAGGGTTAATACAAACTGTGTAGTGCACAGAAAGACTGGTACTTGTACGTGTAGGTTCAATTCTAATTTCATGCTGCAGGTGTTTCTCACAGGTGGAAGGCGATAAGTCTTTTTTTTTTGATGCAGGAGGGAAGAAACAATGAAGTAAGTCAACTTTGAATGCAGTAATTATCTCCAACTTTGAAGCTCCAGCCAGCCAATGTCCTCCCCTCTATAGCACCTGTTGGCCGTCAGACCTCTGCCCACTTGTCACACACATGTACACGGGACAGACGCAAGGCTGGCAGACCCTGCACTTTCTGTTCCAATACTACTCCATTCCTGAAAGCGTCTGCCATCAGGCATCTTATCGGGTCTTGGCATCTTCCTGCTACGAATCGGGCCGCACGCCCCTGGGCGGCTTGAGACTGTCCGCTTTCATGTCACGGTACTTGCCCCGCAGCTCCTGGGGGAGAGGAACCAATCCCGGGCAGGGCACCTGGCCGGGGATCTGGCATATGCACCTCCTGCGGTGGCCGAATCCAAAGTGAGCGGGGTTGGACTCTCGCTCCTGTGCCCTGCGTTCTCTCTCCAAGACCTCCCTGATGAAGACACAAAAAAGGAAAGGGGGAACAACACAGAGGTATATTTTCAATCTGTCAACCCTGATTCCCTGCTGGTTTTCTTTAAACAATCTGCCAAAAAAGAACATGGTTTCAACAACAACAAAGTGTGTAGCCTGCATAATCCCACAAACTGAGGCAGATAGATCAAGCTGTCTCATATTTTCTACTCCGCTTGACCAAACTCAACCCAAGTTAACATAATCCACTGTTGCGGTGATGCCCATCACAAAAACCTCACAAATGTATCAATTAAAGGTACAAAACCTGCTACAAACTGCTTGCTGGTTAAAGCGACCTAATACATGTACACACACAAATTGAACACATTAGAGGGCCTGAGGTCTCTATCAAACAAACTAGTACGAAAGACAAACATACAAAAAGAATTCCTCACATGCCTATCTCATCAACTCAAGCTACAAGCTAGCATACACGGGTACATGAACCATGACAACTGCTATTGCCACTGCTCATGCTCTATCCCTTTTTATTACAGTAGCCCACTCTCATAGAGGACTGAACCAGTTTGTGTTCTTGAGCCAGGTTTTATGCCTCGATCAGTATGTGCTCTGATGGACAGTGTTGTCACAGTTAGGCAAAGAATACTCCTTTGACTTGTGTTGAACTCCACCACAACAAGGCCAAGATCCCAAGTTCTGTGACAGTACTGCCAAACCAGAATTGTGAAATGTACTGGTATGGAGCAAATCTCTTTTTTCTCCCATGTCCTCAGTATTTTGACTTACTCTGATTTACCCAACACTTTATTCAGGTGGTCCAAGATCTCCAAGTTGCTCTTGCTATCTGTGTCAATTAGGACCTCATCTCCATCATCTGAAAATGAATGTAAAATCTGTTAAATTTTTCTCTGACATATGTAAGAGATTGACCATGAAAAAAAATGCCATTTCCATGCTTTCAAATGCAATTGCCAAAACACCACATATAGTTTGAAACAATCCTTATAAGAGTTAGCAACAAACACAAAACTCAGATCTGGTATTACAACACTATGATCTACTGATGACAATATATCGGCACCTTTGAATGATCAACAGATGTCAGGTGACATGCACCAAAAGCTCCAAAACTGTTATTACTCAGCGTTCTTGCTCATAGTGAGATTCTGTCCAATTTTGTCCTCCCTTAAATTTTCAATTTCAGTCATCTTGGGAAACTCCTACTCAACAATACTACAAATTACTGGCCATTACCTGCACATTTAAGTGTGTTCTTGACTAACTTCTGGTTCAAAGCATAAGATCAGGTGTTGACATCAATTAACCTCGTTATTGTAGCAAGCAGCGTGTCGTGTACCCATAAAATCTCATAAGATCTTGTGACAAGACTTATAGTCCTCTACCTTTGTTAAATCAAATGTGGTCATGGTCATTCTTACCCAAGAAACATCGGATAAAAGGTGAAGGTGTAATATTCTGGAAGGTCTGCATCTGAACGAATGGATTCTTGTACTGCAGCTGCGGCAAATTATAGAAGACAAAGTCTCTGTGTGCAAAGAAACATGACAGAGGTAGGCCTAAGCTTTTAGATTTCACAATTATGTGTAAAGAATAATGACTTTTGCTGGCCTTTTACTGAAATTTTACTGAACACTGGGTAAACCTTACTTTTACACGATGCATGTTTTCCAGAAATCTTGTTGCACTTTATTCAATGCTGGCATGAGGTTATGAAACTACATTAAAATTACGAATTCACCGTTCATAACTGAGTGGTCAAGCGGTTGCGGCACATAGCTAAAGATTCGGAGATCCGGGTTCGAGACCTAGCATAGGCCTTTTTGAAGTTTTTTTCTATCCTTCCAAAAAGGACAAAATTGCAAAATATAAAGAAACACTGTGCATCTTCAGTTGCCATACTGACACACACAAAAAAAGCATATCATTTATCAGGACCGTGAACTGGTCAAATATCCACCACTTTATGCTTGGTTTCGTCGAATATCTCATCTGTTATGAAATTACAGAACTCAACAGCTCTTCAACTGCTGAAATGTGAGAAATACAGATTGACATTATGCAAAGCTTTGGGTGAGCAATAAACATGCTATGAGAAGTTAAGGCAATTTCAAAATTAATATTAAGATTCCCATCAACCTCGACCCCAAGTTTTCAGTTTTTATTTTTTAAGTGTGTTATTTTCTCCACCAAAACTTTAGTTTCCTAACAAATTTCTCACCATACATGCTACATCAAGAGGCACAGTCACGTTGACTTGACTTCACACAGCAAACAGCAAAGCAACATTAGCGAAATGTTTTGTGCGGTAGAACTTAAAGCTAGCTTTAATATTCAAATCTTACTTAAAGCTAGCATACTGATATGTGATGCATGCTCAGAGTGTGCCGTAGCTGTTGAGGCTTGCCACTTACATGTACATGTAAGTATTCATCATGATAATTACACAAGACATTCAGTCAGGAACCGTGCAGTGACTGCAGTTGGGAACCATGATGGGTTGATGTGTTATTTTATACAACCCAGCTCTAGGCACCACATAGGACAATGATATGGTCCCCAGTGCACTTTCTTTGGATGAGAAGTCAATTTCATATACATATTGTGTAAAACACAAATTCCTACCTCCATGCCCATCCCAACCAATTTTGTTCCAGTATGAGTAATGTGCTATGAAATATAAAAATTTATTCAAATGGCCTAAAAATGAGTGAAAAAAATGAGCAGAGGAGAACTGCTGGAATGCTAACAGCCCCAGAACTGTGGGGTTCAATGGCCACCATGCTCCCACACCATGCCACAGGCCACACCACACATACGACGAATCCTACCCCTACAACTGTGGGGTCCAATGTCTGCCCCGCTCGTGGGATGGGACGAACCCCAGTCTGGGGAATGGATTAAGATATATGAAATTACATTAAACTTTAAGCCCAAACAAACGAACACATTAATTCAAATATGACAAAGCCTTTAATGCCAGCCCCCCCCCCAAAAAAAACCCTGAGATTGAAAGATTTCATTGAAGAAACGTACGACAAACATTACCCTGTTTAATGCTGAGCCCTGCCTGGTCAATGCCAGTCATGCACGCTAATTGCTATTGCTAACATTCCATTGCCTACCTTGTTCCTTGGCTAAATTTTCCATGAGTTTTGTAATTAATCGTCAAAATTTTGACGGCGTCCTTCAGGTGGACTTTACCCTGTTCGAGGTATCTCAACGTCCGCCTCAGCGGAAAACGGCCTTTCATAGGCATTGTAAATTTAATTCTTCAATACACTCAACAGCAACTACGTTAAAGACATGAAAGAGGACAGTCCGGGGTTCGAGCATGCATCTCTCAGCTCAACAGTACTGTACTAAATATAGGCCTACGATTGGACCGGACCTCAACTTTCCAACTTTGGAAATGGGAAACGTTGAGGGCGTCAGTTTTGGAAAGCATAACAAATTAATTTCAATATTACTGCTTTTTGATGATTAAATTTTTCTGTTTTTTGCTTCAAAAATACAATTTTAAACTTCGAATGTATACAATTTAATCTACCATATAAGTATTAGTTTGAATTTGCATATTTTTTGAACAGTTTGTCAACTAATCAGCACTATCCGAAAGAGCCTGATGATTCGCAAGATGGCCGCCCCTATGAGTTTTCTACCGCGAGTAATAATCGGGGCAACAACTTTCGCTGTTGTGGTTGCTGGGACTTTTTATCTGTATTATAGATCTAGACACATTTTCAGGAGGAAACCGTCGAAAGCACTGTCTCCAGATAAACCTACTTCAAGTCAATATCTTGACAGCACAACAGGTGAAATAATTTATTCGTGTCTCTGCCCAGTTTCCGGTCATGCAGATACCTACATGTCCGCATGGAGCTATAGCTCCATGATGTCCGGTGATGTCATATGTTATGACATGTAGGCCTTTTTCGTGTTGCAAGGAGTCCTCACTGATTGAGGAGAACAATGAAATCAGATTCAATGCAATCTCCAGGCGGGGCATGGGGTTTGAGTATTTTATTTCGATTTGAGAAGAGTGTGTCATGTGTGTGGTGCACGTGTGATGTATTCACTTTCCTACTCTGGTCTGCAAGCAAAGAACAAGACTTCAGTCAAAGCCATTTTGACCATAGAAAACTGTGTTGCCCTGGTTGAAATGGAGGCAACGGGTTTGCTAAAGTGTACAGAAACACTTTGAATATAAGTTTAGACCCAGGACGTGGGCTTGATATTGTTTTGATGGAGTGAAATAGTTTCAGTGACAAAAAGCATGCAGTATCTTTTGATAGTTCCAACAGGAGAGAGTCTAATCGCTCCCATGGTGCACCATTGGAGGGGGCGGGGCTAGGCCTACTGTTCCTGCATGATGTACATGAGCAGACATTTCATACTTTCAATGTCACTGAATTTACATTGGCACACCATGATGATGTACATGTATGCTCTGTGCTAGCATTCTATTGTGGCCTATAAGCATTTTGTTGTGGTGGATGTTAAACAGAGAGAGCAGCTGGTACATTTTGCTCCATCCATCATTATCCTAGTCTGCTTCCTTTCTTGTGGTTAAATTTATAGCCATCTTGACTTCTAATTTGTTTCTGTCTAGCTACAAATGCAAATCTAAAACTGGTTTGATGAACTGAGAGAAGCTAGTACTTCTTTAGTAAGGGAGTCCAGAAAAATCCATCTGCAATCTTGGAAGTCGTTGGGTTGAAAAATGATATATCACGGGATACGTGTGCAATTTGAAATAAGCTGTTCCAGTTCAAGTCACATGTCATTTTAATCTGGCATCTGTAATCTGTCATGCTTTAGAGGAAGCTGACTACCAGAGGGAGGTATTCCAGGCGTTAGCGAGCTACCATGCCGAGAGACATGAGAGAGATAACTCAATAATCAGCTTGATCCTGTTGCTTGAGTCAGATGATGAGAGCCAACTGTGCAAAGTGCTGACAACTGTCGCCAACAAAGCAGCATTCACCGAAGAGCAGGTGAGCATGGCAGTCATAGCAAAGGCTAGGGCATGCATCCAGACATATTGTCATGTAGTATCCCTTCCAAATCAGTGTTCCAGGTCAAAAGGGAGAAACAACTTCTTGAATATTACTGGAATGTATTTTTGAGATCAAATGCTTGGGACTTGTGAAACCTATTTCAACCCAAGCCCTCCTAAATGCCTTCAGATCTGGCTTTGAAGTTCTGCATGATTTGATGGAAATACAGAAAAGCTACTAATTATATCCACTGGACTCAAAGGAGCAATGTTATGGGATTCCTGCACAGTAGTATATTTTGGATTAAGGAAGGTCACTTGGAGAAGTGCTGCACCACGGTAATTATGATTATTGGGAGTAGTCTTGTCTTTACACTTACTTCCAATTAGTCCGTCGTTGCCTGAGTAGAGACTTTAATAATCATCGGTACCTTACCAGTGGTAATTTGGTACAAATTACAAGGGATGTGTTACTCCTTCAAGTTACACGTAACATGTCTGATACTTGGCTTCCCCCTGGCCAGAATGCAGTGCGATTTGCCGGTGGACTGCCAGTCATAATGAGACTGCTGGAGAGAGACTCTGACCGTGTGAGAACCTGTGCTGCCACCTGCATTGCCAACCTCGCTCTTAATAACCACAATCAGCCTGTACTCAAGGTAAAGACATCAGCATGATTGGAAGCGGACGTGAATGCTGGGACTTTAAAGGTCAAGCGTGGTATGTGTCGGTTCATGCAGTTAGGGTGAATTGTTGTTGGTTCATGCAGTAAGGGCAAATCGTTAATGCCCAAGTTAGTATCTAGAGCCATCTAAAGAATCGTCAGCATAGCAACCGCATCCACTGCATAGCAACCATATCTTTTGAGATTTGTCACTCAATTTTTAGCTGGTGTGCTGTTTTACTTTTTGGAAAGAGCTCTAAAATGGTCATGAACCTCAGCCTAGTGTGGCCAGCTGTATTTATGGAAGCATATGGAAATTTCATTGACCGCCAAATCATTCGTCGACAGATCAAAACATCAATTGTTGTTGCCGAAGCCATACACAGTATGACCTGTTTTTTTCCTCATCCCAATTCTCTAGTGTTGCATTCCAACACTCCTTGCCCTAAGCACTGACCCTCTTCACACCAAGGGCCTCCGGCTGGCCAGCATCCAAGCCCTGGTCAACTTGTCGGTCAGTGGTCAGTGTGGGGAGCTCTTCAGCTACCCGGGAGCCCTGCACAGCCTCTTTGCACTCATTGGGGACGGTTCAACATCCCTCGGCCAGCAGGCCCTGCGAGTGCTGGTCAACTTGTCGGCTGATGAAACAGTGGTGCCAACATTGCTTGGCTTCCAGGTATTTTTCTGACAAAAACTGGGATTTACAATCGTTAATCTGTTCATAATGGGTCCCGAAATGTTTCATGTTACTGACATTACATTTCTACTTGCTTTTAACACCTTCCATAATTTCACAACCAACTTGCAGTGATCAGAAAAAGCTAACTTCACAAATGAGCGAAAGGTTTTGATGTGAAGTCGTCTCTCACGTCAGCTTATGCTCTCAATAACTTCCTACCTGCAATTAAGAACAATGGGGCACAGCAACTCTGCCCCTTCAGAACTGTCAGTGCTTACGCTTTCTTTTTAGGGGAGGTGTATGCACGTAGATGGCCGTCCTAATACATGCTGATGAACTGAAGCAACGAATTTCCAGATAATTAAGGACAAAACATTTTTGTTGTTCTTTAGAAGTGCTACAGATGGTTTAGCTACCCGGGGGGGCATGATTCATATATCTTCGCCGTTGGAACAGAATTAACTCACGGTGTCTTTTCCTTATTCATCTGCTGCAGGTTCCTGGTGATTTTACAACTCAGTTGGAGCCACATCACACCCCGGAATCTCTCCTCAGAATGCTGTCCTTTCTCATCAACCTGAGAAGTTCGCCTCTCGCATCAGTCGGGGGGAATTCCCAGGCAACGAATGCCTCCCGAGGGTCCAGCTTCCGCGACCTTCTCATCGGGGGCGCGGACGAGCTGAAGGTTGCAGTGGAGACGCTGGTGCACCATGGCAACACCAACGTGGAACAGCAGGCCAGGAGGCTTCTGGCGATGCTCTCGGCATTTTGAGGCGCAGCAAGGTGGAAGCCGACGTGCTCCCTGACTCTTGGTTTGTGGTGCAACTTGCTCCTGCTTCAGACAATTTTTTAATGAAATGAATTGTAGCTTGTAATTGGGGGACGTCTTCATACCCTGGGTGAGTTCTTCCGACAGAATTAATGGTGATCAATTATTTCTTGTAATTCTTGTCAATTTGTTGGGGTTTGTCAAAATGTATGGAAATTTGCATTACTAGGAGCGGTTGATTCCGTTTATCTTACACTATCACACGAGTGAGTGTACCCAAATATCATTTTATCAACTATTACGTGTATTCCTAATTTAGAATCTTTCATAACCACCAATCATAGGCCATTGACTTTCGTTAGCATTTCCATTCCCAAGTCATTCTGGGGAGATGTTTTGTGGTTGTTACATTTTATAAGAATAACAATCACATTAGGTAAGATTGCAGTAACTCGAGGTTTTACCCCTAGGTATCCCAAAACAACCTCTTTGAGGTAAACCTTGAGTCACCACGTGTTTCGTTTTGCATTCTCCCCTTTATTGAATGGGATCTAATGAACTGAACTAATTTTTGAGGATATATTTTAAAAAGGGGTAGCCTTGGTTACGCTGGGTGCAAAAGACTGTGGTTTGACAGTTAACGACACAAAGCTTGCTTTTATTTAGACCAAGTTTGAATCTATCTCAATGAAGAACTATTGTATATGTAGACTTTGGGAAAACTCACAAAATTAAGTGGATTCAGGCTCAAGTAAGATGTTTTCATGACGTTCATTTATTAACAAAACAGCAGTCACTGCATTTCATCTAGAAAGGTATATAAATAAATCAAGTCATTTTCTGCTCTATATACAGCACGTACATCATTCCACTTTCAAGAACTCTTTACAAATAGCCTGTATTATGTACAAAATTATAACACAGCTTTTATCTTACAGTTTTTATGAACAGTTTAAAAGAAATTTATTCAGAAGTGCTTATTTAAATCATGAGTATGTATACATTTTATAATTTTTCTATTAATGCAATTGATGCCTGAAACTTGGGCACCCGTGAAAATGCTTTGCAAATCTTAGAGCAATCTTTCCAAGTTGCTTAGCAGCGTTTTGCACAGATTTGCTCGGTATGCAAGTTTTTCCGTGTTTCTGGCCAAATAGGTCACTGATATATATTAACATTCCTGGCGCTGGCACTCTGCTGAAATCTGCTTAATAACTTTTAGTTATGCGTGACATTTGATGGTAGTGCCACTTGCTTAGCCTCAGCGTTCGCCGCCTGCAGCTGTCCTGATTTAAGAGGGCATCCTTTATATGTAGCCACTGGCTTTGCATTCAGATTAGCGCACGCAACGCTGACATTATGGAGCAAGTAACAAGCACTGTTTGTACTACTTTAGTTGTATTTAGTGTACATTTGCCATTCTCAACATGAGGCTAACGCATTGAATTTTACTGCACAATAGATTGTGTATGGTAATTTATAATTAGGAGGGGATGCCACATGACGAGTCATTAATTCATACAGCCCTCTAGTTTTTTTCTTTCAGGTGGAAACTAGCTTTTTTGCAGCAGAACTGCTGCTATTGTGCTGTACTTTTGCAAGCCACATGACACTGTACATAATATAGTCCTGTTTAGTTTGCTGTATATAGAAATATCTTTTTAAGTGGTTATGTCAAAGGGTATTTGGATGATTTGCGTAGTGCTTTTTCTTGATGTCTTGTTTTGGTGGTGGTGTAGAGTTTTGTGTAAGGATAATGGAAGGGATTGTGATGCGAAAAATACCCAAGAGGGGTTTGGGTAAAGTCTCACGATATGAGATCAGTTGCTTCGAATTTACTACTGCATATTGGAGCTTACACAGAGTTTGAAAAGATTAAAATACAACTTAAATGCTGCAATAGAAATAGAGTTACTTCTTATGCGCAACAGGTGTTTGGGTAGAATTTCTCAATAATACAAGATCACCACTTTAGACTCACTACCGCAAATTGGGCCATTTTTTGAAAATTGCGAAGTATGATTAGTGCGCTGCAATAAAATAAGAAGTGTATATGCATATCATGGGGGGGATTTCCTCATTTGTGGTTTCTTTAAGTTGAGAGTTTTTCCCATGTTGACAGAGTTTTGACCAGTACAGAAATCAATGCAAAAACATGAACACTGGAACCAAGTCAGGGATGACAACAGTCACTCATGGCAAGTACAAATTGTATTGAGGAACCTGGCCATGTGAAAATCTACTGGCTGTGGCAAGTGGATTCCATAAGCAAATGTGCTATTTGAAGCCACAGCCTGTGTCAATGTTTCTGTTTTACTCTACATGTATATAAACATAATGGAGTACAACATTAAGACCTGTGTCTAGTTCCTACACACCAATGTAGCATGTTGCAACTGGTCGTCTTGAGAGTGCCAACTTCATTGATCGGTGGGTGGAGTTTGCTCATCCGCAGTGGGCGGATCAGTAACCCTATCACCTGTGCCATTTTGGGCCGGATCATCCACGCCCTCTTCAGGTGTCTCAGCATCGGGCGTCACCCTATCTTCAAATTCCTCCCCACCAACAGATTTCTCGCCTTCCGCATTCTTCTTGCCGTCCGCATCCGTGGTGGAGTAAGAAATCTTGATGCTGGCCTCATACTCCTTTAAGTCTGCCTCCGACACCTTGGGCTGGGACTCAAAGATCCTGCTCATCTTGTCCTGAAGCGATGACGTCTGTGTGTATGAATGAAAACAGCTCTGCAGGACAATGTTCCGATTCAAGCATTTTAACTGATCCCACCTTACAAAAACTTAAATCTCTGTACTCATACCATCTTCCCTCCAGTTTTATTCTGCACAGACACAATGCATGCCAAGTACAGTAAACTCCGGCTAAGTGGGCACTCTCGGGACTCAAGAAATTATGACGACTTACGCGAATGCTGACTTGTGTTGTAAGTTGTCATTTTGCCGACTTACACGTACACATGTACATTATGATTCCTTACACTAATTCAATGGCTTTGATTTACCCTGGTTTATTTCTACCTCCATGGTCAATCCCAACAAATTTGTTCTCGATTATTATCCTCACGGGCTGCAAATTCGATAATTGATTATGTGCCTCTAAGGACGAAGCAAGGATGGCAAGCCATGTGCATATCACATCACGACTCAACGGTGCAGTACGTATGTACATATACATGATACAGTTACGGTACAGAAAACATACACTCATCCACACAAGTGCATTGGTTTGTTCAATATAGTCTGGACACCAGACCCGATGATTCTGACTTCCTGATGAATCATCATCAAGGGTCGTCAGGGAATCTTTGGGCAGGGAACCAGACTATGTTCAATAAGACGACCCCCAAAATGGACAGAGCGCATGCGTGTAGCACTTGAGGGGTTACTGGTATAGATGTACTCGCACTGGCCGCATGCGCATGGGACTTGTCACTTGACACTTCTTGGCAACTGTGGCAAGGGAAACTGATACCGAAGCATGATTTTTTTTAATGCCAACTTACACAAACGAATTTTGCGGTTTTGTGGAAAAGGGACCGAGAAAAACATGCCAACTTAGACGAAATAACGACCTATAAATGCCGACTTAGAAATGAAATTTTCAATGGAAATGCGTTACAGACGATTGGGACTTTTGTCAAACGGCCGACTGAGATGATCTGACGAGTTACACGATGCCGACTTAGTCGGAGTTCACTGTACGTGTATTTTGTTTTCAAAGCATTAAGTGCGCCTTAGTTTATTTCAGATTGTTTTTAGTCACGCAGTTTTCCCTGGTTGTCCCTGCATCTATTCCATACCACAGTTTGTTGGGCGTGACGTTTTCAATATGCTGTTTGGCAAAGATCGGTGTTCAAGGCATCTCCTATACGTACACGATCATCAAATTAGTAGGCTGAAGGTTTCACAGTTTGTGAGGGAGTTTGGCTGAACATGAACCAAATCACCTGTCCATTCCCATCCTTACCTTATCCTCGTCTTTGCTCCTCTCGTTCAGGTCTGCCTCCTCGTTCTCTTTGGCTTTCTCTTTTCCTTTCTCCTTCTCTCTTTCCTTTTCCTTCTTCTTCTTGTCGGCTTCCGCCTTCTGCAGGGCTGCCAGGTAGTCGAAGCCGGGACCGAAGCTGCTGGGTATCGGGTCGTCGCTCCAACTGACCGTTTCGATTTTGGCGGCCAGCTTGGCGTAGGATGCCCTGGAAAAAGATAGTTGTCGTTTGACGTGAAATGGAAAAGAAGTTTGATGTAGCTTATAGTTGCAGACAGTGAGAATGCCAAATTCCCACTGACGGGTGATAATTAAAAGCTTTTCTGGAGCAGGTAAATTACAGTTGCATACGAAGTCACCAGTCTAGATATCTCTCATTTGGCAATTTATGTTACTTTTTGTTGACAGTCCAATGCAGCATGGTCCAGCTGATCTCTGTGCCTGTAAGCCTTGCTGCTTTCACCGGTGTTTTTGCCATTTTTCTGAAAACTGTTTTCCAAAGCTTGCGACACTTTGAGTGATCACAGGTGAGCTTTGCAACACCATGCAATGCACCATCAGAGTGCACCGATGGGTTTAGTCTACTGGGGGAAGGGGGGACAGGTTAGGGTCCCTGAAAGAGAGATGACTCTTATCCCTTGTTTTTCACACTAATGTGAGGAGGGTGGTTTTTTGGTCAACCAATTTATTTTCCTTGCTCCCCAAAGAGTGTAAAAATCCCCTAAATTTAACCCAACCCCCTCAGAAAGTGCCACAGAAATTCTTTCAAGCATTCCTCATTTCTTGACCTCCACACCAAAAGTGTAGCTCTGGATTTGCTCTTGGCCTAATGCCCACTGACTCTTTTTCCAATTGTAAGCTGCTGAGGATGACAAACCAGCTAGGCCAGGATCTCCTGATGCATCCAGCAATCTGCACCTGTCAGACTTACTTGGATATGTGCTTGCAGTATAGCATGAGGAGGACCCGCAACCGCTTGCAGCCCTTACGCAGGTACCGGATGGACTTGTCGCTGACGTTGACGCAGCCCGAGATGTCCAAGCTGATGAGGTAGTGACAGACCCCGGACAGGTACTGGATGCTCAGATCCGTCAACTGTACACGGTGGGAGTAAAAATGTGTACAAGCTGTCACGAGAGGTGCACTTTAATGAGCAAATTCGATCAGGAGCGTGCATTTTGGATGCTTGGTGGCGACAAGGGTCGGACTGGTGGAGGCAATGATTCAGGACCAGCACAGGGATGGTTGTGAAGTTCTCTGATGATGTTTTACAGTCTTGCACGAGTAGCGAAAACAAACTGGTCTGTCATAGCCAAGTCCATCCTAACTCCCTGTAAGTCCTAGCAAGTCCATCTCAAACCAGTCACAAGTTATCCAGTCTCCAGTCGAATCACAAGCTGCTCAAGCCAATTGTGACGAAAGCATATCTTTGTCAATCTTCATCCTGCCAGCTGTGTTTCTTGAGAGAGTTTGAGACAGGGTCTACGTCAACCCTGCCATTGGTGTCGGCTGATTTGGATTGCCTCCGTCTGCTTGTGTTGGCATGCAATCACCCTGCATGTTGCTCATGGCCACTTAAAACCCTTTTGGTGTTTGTATGTACCACAGGGCACTGTTACATTTAATTCCAAAAAGAGTCGAGTTTTCAGACCTTCTGACAGCCTCAGGCGAGGGCTCTTGACTGCCCTAGGAGCGATCTTTTGAAATTTAGCGTGCATGTCAAGACATCCATGAGTACATCTGTGATGTTTCAATTCAATCTCACATATGGGTTTGTTATGATGGTCAGTTACAGTTCAATCTTTCAAGTTCTTCAACCCATGAAATAGAGAACATGCCAATGAACATCTTTCTAAGTTATGGCCTACCCTACCTTAAATCAAATGTTCATAAAATTGCTGTTTAAGTGACAAGTCATCAGTAACAGAACTCCCAAAGGGTTGACATGGTACAAAAATGATCTACGACAATAATGAAGAAACTTTGAAGCTGTCCAACCCAGTTTAGGGCTAAACAGTCTCCCCCAATAAATTCCCCTCTCTCCTACTTACATGTTTGCAGCCAGCTATGTTGAGCACGGTCAGCCTCCGGCAGCAAAAGGCCAGGTTCTTGATGGCTCCGTCCGTCAGCTGGGTGCAGTGGGACAGGTCCAGTCGCTCCAGGTCCTTACACTGCTGGGCGAACTTCTGCACCCCGAGGTCGGTGATCTGGTAGCACTCGGACAGCGTCACATCCCGCAGGTGGGGGTTGTTGCCCAAGGCTCCCAGACCCTGTGTTGCAATAACAATACGGCGGGGTGTGTGTGTGTGAAGTGCACCTATACCCATGCTCGCTATCCCCTCGGTCTTGAAGCGCCCCCTCGCCAGCAAAGAGACAGGCTTGTGGGAAGTCTTTCGGGGGGGGGGGCTAGTGTGTGTGTGCTTGGCGTGAATGCCGAGACTTTCAGCAGTAATCGCTCGCACTCGCTTGGCGGATCTGACACCAAGTGCGCAAGGGTCTGTGAGTGTACGTTGTGAGTTCCCATCGACTGGGATGTTGCTGCTATGTACAAAAAACCATCTCTTGTTCCTGCAGAGAACTGTCGGTGGGCCTGTGATGTGGTGCAAACAACGGAGTGTGCACGCACGTTGGTTCACCCGCGAATGGCTGTGTGCGTAGCGTATTTTCTTCGGTACCCATAACCATCTCTAAACACCATCTTGGTTTCACAGGATGCAGGTTCCAGGGGCCAATTTCATAGAGCTGCTTAAGCACAAAACTTGCTTAAGAGTGAAAAAAACCTTGCTTGACAAATCAGGTTACCAGCCCAAACTCCATGTGATGTATGTTGCTTTGGAACGTTATTCACCTATTGTTTAGTTAACATGACAATCATATATATTTTAAGCAGGTAACCTTTGTTTTTTAAGCACGGGTTTTTTGCGCTTAAGCAAATTTTGTGCTTAAACAGGTGTGAATGGCTAAAACTATCTTAGCTTTTTTTGAATAAGCTCAGAGCTCTTTGACCAAGTGATCGCCTTCAAAGCAACATACTAGTCCTCATGCATGATTGTTTGCACACAGTAATTATGCCAATATCTAATGTAATTAAGTGGATACTGGGTGCACAGTGCCAATAAAATTAGGATACAGGGTTCTAGGCCTCTATTGGTGATCAGAAAGAAAGTCCTCGTCAATGGAGTGGATTCTGCTGCATCTTGCCACTTCATGCAGCTAAATCGAGGACAGACCACATTATCTGGCCATTTATTCCAAGGTGGAATGGAGCGATTAGTGGCAAAATGCCTTGGTCCGGCATACACCTGCAGACGAATGCTACAAAACTGATCCAAAATGCAGAGGATTAAGTATAGTTCTTGAGCATGAAATTAGGAATGGAATAATTTGGGGAAAAGGAATGTATACACATGGTGTGTCATGTTACAGAAATCTGAAATGATTTGACACACTTTATGACCAACACAAGAGGGGACATATATAACTTGACCTCTGACCTCCCTGACCCATATATATACTCACAGTGTCAGTGATGCTGCATCCAGACACGTCCAGGGATGACAGGGCTGGCAGGTTGCCAAGCATCTCGGCCCCGCCGTCTGTGATGTGTTCACTGAAGCAGAAGGTGCCGTACACCAGACTATAGCACCTGCATAATGGGGACAGGTCATGATCACATCATCTCAACTTGAAAAGAAAGATATTGTTTACAGGCAAAAGAACTAATATTGTACCCAGGCGACGTTCCAAACTTCTTAAGGAAAAAAACAGGAACGGCATTTCAAAGGCTTTCATTTCAGAGCCTAGCACAAAAAAATGGACTTAAAAGAAAATACTTTGCACTTGCTTATGATATAGCTCCAGCAGGGACATTAGAATTCCAACACTGAAAGAATGACCCAGGAAGAAGGTTTGGAGTAAGAAATTACGTCTCTCAAGCTTTCATGTTTGTGCCTGCCCTCCCTCCTAGTGTGCTGACTCGGGTTCATATCCCACCGGCTACAAGGGGGTAGGATTAAGTTCATTACATGGGTTTTCTTTACAAACGATTTTGAGGTTTTCCTTCCCACCCAAGTCAAGATTTCTGTGTTGTTTTGGGGACATTTCCGAAATTGCCTCCATGTTCACAACTATACCGGCTGGTATTTACAACCAATGAAGACCTATATCTCTACACATTAGATGTGGACCCTGCCTCATTCTCAGACGGAACCTTTCAAACTGCTCACTTCTGCATGATTTTCAGGATGGATACGTCGCTGACTCGTACGCAGTTGGTCAGGTTCATCTCTCGGATCTTGGGTCCTGAGGGTCCCTCCACCAGGCTACGCACCCCGTTATCACTGATCCTGGAGTTTGGACAAGATTACCAATCGCTGACCACTTTGATGTGGAACATGGCATTTTCAACACCCAGGACTGCACAGCATCTGGGATGATGCCGAACGTACCACATACACATGCACACTGAGGGTGTGAAAAATGCAACGACCCACAGCACAGCAGGCAACAAGCTTATTGTTACATGAGCTCCTGGTATCTGTGTAACAGACAGTGGTTAAAATCACGTGAACCACTTTTCATGTTCTTTCTGACTGTATGGGAAATTCCAGATGGCACATTATTAATTGTTTTTAATACCTCCCCCCTTTGACTTGAAGGGTTTATTTCCAAAAAGAGACATATCCATTTTAAGAAAATGGAATTTGTTTCACTATTATGAAAAATTGAAGAGCTTTAGCAGCATGTCATGTGTCTCTAAACATCTTTTTCATGATTTTAATTTGGTAAAGTTGTGTTCAACTGTCTTAAATCAGTAGAAACTGACTGCAGACAACAGAGAGAGGGTAGGATTCTGAAACATACCAGCTGTGTTAATGTTCCTCAAGTGATTTATGTCAAAGCCTTAATGTGCACATACTTAATGGCTGGAATGCCAAAGTCCACAGCCAACTATCCTACAGGGCTTTAAACTCATGTGTGCTTAATAGAGCGCCGAAGCGTGACATCATTTGAACCAGGAAGTGTATAGTGTACGTGCAAATGAATGGAGTACGTGCACGTGTTGGTTGGCGCGATGGTTTTCGAACTTATGCCTTTTACACATAAAACTGTACACGGCCGTGACATATTCACTTTGGTTCCATATTATGGAACAATCAATCGCGTGTTCCTTTTATTTGAGGAAAGCAAAATAAATCAGAGACACCAAGACCCATGCCAGGACTCTTCAGTCTTGACAGCCATCAAACAACTGCGAGACCAAGAGTTTGATCCTATGGGACTTCTAAAAAGGGCTGGCTTTCTTATGTGACAACGATATCTTTCCATCCTATGTACCTGATGCAATCTGCCACATTTAGCACGTTGATGTTGCGGCACTGTGCCAACGACTTTAGGCTGGCGTCTGTTACGCGGGGGCAGTCCACCACATAGACATGTCTCAGGTCGGAGCAGTACCGACCGATGTACTTGAAGGATGCATCACTCAGCTTGGACATTCCTAGACGGAAAGAATCCAATTATCTCAAATTCTGTCAAATCTTGACTGCTCAATGCCACAAAATCCCTGACACTGGCTATACTTGAATAAGTCAAAATCAAAAGCTTCACAGTACCTTCAACACGTATCTTCTGCAGTCGGCGGTGCTGCGCGATGGCCTTGAAGGAGGCGTCGGTGATGTTGGGGGAGGACAGGAAGGAGATGCTGCGAATGTTGTGGCACTTGGCGGCAATGGCCAGGATGCTGTCGTCCTTGAGGGTGGGGCAGTCGTTGACGCAGAGCGACTGAATGTTGGAGCAGCCGTTGGCGATGTTCTTGTAGCCGGTCACTGTGATCTTGGGGGGTTGAGGGAAAAAAACAATGATCAGAACGGACGCAAAACTGTGTACAGCACTGTGTGGCAGCTTTCGCCGCCGTTCTCCTGAAAATCTAAATCCTATAATATTGGAATTTTATTTGCAAATCTTTGAGATCTGTACCCAATCAGACCATTAGGGCCCGGTAGTTTCGTGCTGATACGGATCACAATCTCCCCCTAGAAAGGTGGTAGTATTGTTATTGAAATACTGGCGCTGTCGATTCTTTAAAAAAAATTGCAAACACGTCTCGGGGGAGTAGCTAGTCAGACTATGGGCATGCCAGATCTGTATCTAGGCATGAAAACATGCAGTTATCCAACTTTGATCTGCCTTTGGCCATTTTCTAATCAACAGTGAATCCCAATCCACCATTTTGGAAAACGGCCAACCATTTTGGGAACAAAATGATGCCTTACACCACCTCATGTCATAACTCTCTACATAGGTATATATCCTTTTGCACCTGTGCACCATTACTTCAGTAAAAACCGCTCACAGACCTGCAGTCGGCGAGTCAAGGTACAATCTTCCGAATATATAATTTCTGACACACCCACCCAGTGATAACCAGGGATGTAACCAACTTCTTCTGGTCTCAAATAGTTAGGCTGGAACATTCATCATGGATTTTAGCTTGCATTCAATCAGAGCTTGTCAGCCTATGGTTAGTTACTGATTTTATTGGATTTTTTCTGTAATGATCATTGAGCTATATATTAAAACCTAGAGCACTGACTCGTGTACAAAGTAATGCCTGCTGGGTGCATCTATGTTTGTGCACAAACCTATGCAAGACTCAAAACTTTGCACGGCTTTTGTACGGTTATTTGCATATCTGCATCTGTATTCTAAAACGATGCGTGGACAAGGCCGATATGCACCAAAACTAACGTACAATCAACAAATTAGCAGTTCATTTTGCTCTGCGTAAACAATGCAAACGCGTGCCCGTATACCCTGCAGATAATTTTACCGTGACGTTTTTAACCAGATTTTAGCCGTACCCAACACACATTGCATTTAGAACACATGTACATCAATATTCATTCTATCTGATTTCGAATGTTCTACAGGCACATGGATTCCAAACGTCTGCGCCCAGGACGACGTCAAATTTTCTCTGAGGAGACGTTAGTGCTGTGGTTATTTAATATAACTCTATTGTAATGATCTAAAACTCAAGCAATTCCATGGTGACAATGTGTTTTCTTCTCCTAAGTACTGCACCTGTGGACAGCCAGACAGATCCAGATAGATGAGCTTACGGCAGCCCCTACCATTGGCCAGGTACTGCAGGCCCTTGTCGCTGAAGCGACGGCAGTAGGCCAGACTCATGTACTGCAGGTTGCGGGAACACCTAGCCAATACGAATAGAAATTGCCAAAGACAGTTTACCAATGAGACTAAAACTGTCGCTTGTTAGTGTGAACTCTGGCCACAAGATGTGTGATGGTTCTTCTGACCAACCCAAAAGCCTGAGATTAAAGTCAACGACAAACTCGGATCCGACCAAGACAAGGCTGGGGGCTTCGTGGGTGGTTTTCCATATCTTGTGGAAGTGAATCCTACTTCAGTTTCAAACTGGAGCATAATTTGTAGGTTTTGCCTGAATGACATACGCCACATCACACGAAGCCACTGAATGACATACGCCACACCACACGAAGCCACTGAATGACATACGCCACACCACACGAAGCCACTGAATGGCATACGCCACACCACACGAAGCCACTGAATGGCATACGCCACACCACACGAAGCCACTGAATGGCATACGCCACACCACACGAAGCCACTGAATGGCATACGCCACACCACACGAAGCCACTGAATGGCATACGCCACACCACACGAAGCCACTGAATGGCATACGCCACACCACACGAAGCCACTGAATGGCATACGCCACACCACACGAAGCCACTGAATGACATACGCCACACCACACGAAGCCACTGAATGACATACGCCACACCACATGAAGTCACTGAATGACATACGCCACACCACACGAAGCCACTGAATGGCATACGCCACACCACACGAAGCCACTTCTTATTTCTCACTGCTGTTCTTCACATCAAGTAAAGAAGTTTGACTATAAGTAAACTTTTTCTGAAAAAAACAAAAGTCTGTTCAGGGTAATGGATGATATGACGAAGGCATCTGACCATGTTTATGTGACACATATCGGTAACATCCTCAGTGTGTGGTGAATGTTTGCCATCAAACTTATGTTTTTGCACAGCAGAACGACACCTCTTCTTTGAACCCAGTGGTCATTACGCCACTTTGTGGTAACAAAGCAGATGTGCAAGTTGACATGTACATTTAAATCTCACACTACTCCAGTACTGACCTTCCTAGCAGCCTGAGTGTTGCATCGGTGATGTTGGTGTGCGAGATGTTCAGGTACAGCAGTATCTGGCAGCCTTCCGCTATGTCCTTCATCACGTCGTCGTTGACTCCATCGCACTCCGACAGGTTCAGGTCCTGAAGATTCCTGCACTGGCCTGCCGAATGGGGACAATAAACGCCACAAGTGCGGACAGCATTGAAACCTGTGTCCCTCGCTAATGTGGAAACTGCTCGGGCTGATTGCAGCAAAATAAACTTCTGGCTAATGTCATGTTGCTGCTGAATCACCTCACAGTGGATAACCTCAAAACAGGCAGGGATTCCCTCATGTTGAAATGCTGAGGTTGTTTAAATACGTTCCAGCAAATTCAGTGTGTGGAGCTGCATGGATGGCTATGCAGGTCCCCAGGCTCCAGCAATCCCCATGCAGTTAGCACACACCCACAGACATTTGAACGAATCAAGGGGCTGTGGGCCAAGCCAGGCATTGTAAATAAATATCACTCCACGATACACTCACAGAGTTTTCAAAACGCGCCAATGCCACAAACCACCAATGATCGGCATTCCTAAAATCCTACTCTGTCAAGAACTGTGATTGTAGTATCTTGCTGTTTTAAAAAGTTTGTAGTGTTGGCTGAAGATAATAAAGTGCCTCGTCCAAGTGCGATGCAGAATAATATCACCGACAAGTGGTTGACAAAAAGAAATGGCCTCTTTGCCAAGCAACCCTTTAAACAGAAAACCAGTACTTGGTTTCCTTGGCTCCTTATTGGGAAAAATCTAGGCGCCAGCACCTTTATGAAAATTTAGTAATCACGTGTGCTGAATATTCATGAACGCAGGCCTACGTTCACACATGTGGTGTAAATACCCTGTGTTTACATCGTCCATCCATGCCAAAGAATCACGACCCGGTACGGCACACCACCACCACACAACTTGCATACAAGCGCCAATGAGGTCAATCCACGAAATCAGGGTTTTCGCCAAGGGTTCAGCCATGGACGTTATGACGTCCGTAGTTTCAGCGTATCGCAGGACACCCTGCGGCATGAATTGCGCTATTTCTGACACTCTGAATCACAGCGACCCCCTTTAATTCCGGCATGAGCTCCATTTCAGGTTTCATTTACGTTGCGGCAAAAAAGCAGTAAAAATTGGAGCCCATGCCACGCCGTGGTTTGTAAAATGGCCCTGGCATCCGTATACAGTGCATCAACAACGTATGTTCAGATCGGGAACCAACCAAACCGTGCACATGGTTGCGACACATGTACATGTAATGTATGGAATATGTACATGTACAGTACACTCAGTGCAACTCGATGCAACTTGCACTGCCATGTCTACTTTTCCGGAACGAACTTTGAGCACATAATCATTGCTTTTTTGATTTTTAAGCACACTCAAAATTGTTCAAATACATTTGTATGTAGTATTTAAGCTATTTGAAGTCGCAAATGGCGACTGGATTTAGGCACTATTTAAAGCGTTGTTGCCAAGCAAAAATCGGTTCGAACTCAGTCACATTTAACATATAAAGTACATGTAGGTGCCCCACCAAGTAAGTCAATACTCCAATACCAATGGTGGATTGTACAAAGTCTTATACGGTAATCCCTAAATGTCTCACCTATAGCGACATAGCTTGGCTTGGTCAGTCGGCTGCACCCCCGCAGGTTGAGGTGAAGCAGGTAGGGCCTACATGTCTGAAGGAGCTTGCATACAAAGCGATCAGTCACTCTGTCCAAATCAATGTGCACCATCAAAACAAAACCACCAAAAAAAATCAAAAGAGAAATACGTCCTTTAGAAACACGGCCTTGATTCTTTTTAATGAATGCAACAAGTAACCACCATTCTTTCTCAAATTCCAAGCTGTCTGGGTGATCAATAATTTCCTTTCATCCCTACGGCGTGTAAGGATGTAAACTGAAAAACAGTTGACACATTTTCCAACTAGAACAAGATCTCAGAGGATTTTAAAAATGCAAATCACACAATGATGATGCCAGGAAACAAACATTTTCACAGAATGTTGATATAAAATTATACAGTTAAAGGTTTGAAAAATTCTGGACTTTGGTGAGCTCCATCATAAACAGTACCGACAAACGGGGAATCGAAATGATAATGTAATCACAAGAGAGTTACAAAAATATTGACAAGAACTTACCTGTTCTTGATGGAGGACAAATTGACCTGCAAGACACAAAACGAACCACGCCATAAAACAATGTAACTCAATCAGATCAAGGGTTTCATCAAGTCTTTTTCAAGAAAAACCTTGCCCATAGGCAAGCGAAGTTTCCAATGACTGTGAAGGGATTTTTACTTACCCTGCTCCACAAGGAGCTGGTGCCTGTGATCATTTTCCACTGCCGACACACTTGAGCGCACCGGCTAACGTCAGCCAGGTCAAGATAGCTGAAAATCTGTCATGCAGAGTAAGGAATAAGTTCCACGTTGACTTTTTGAGATCCCTACATGTATGTCTTAGAGAGAACCATTCCATTTTTACTTATATACTTTTTTTGCGTCAAAGACATTAACGACAATCACCCATGATAACTACACTTGTAAGATAACAAGACCTAAAACTGGACTAGGTCATGATCTCCAACCTACATGTACATGTAAGTGCTCAATTTACCAAGTAACCACAACATTTGGCCTCAGCAACTCAGTCTGCCGGGCCCAGGTCAAGCCTAACCCCATTCCTCGCCGGCCCAAACCCAACATGCTTTGACCCCCAAGACACTGCAGGAAGTCCTGATGTCATCCCTCAACCTTAATTCACTGACCTTGATGGCAAGTTTCCTGGGAAGGAGGGAGATGTCATCCCTTGCTTCGCCTCTCGGAAACAGGGTCTCGTCCTCGCCATCCATTTCCCCTCGTTCTAACCTCTGATCCAAACGTAAAAATAAGGCAATCGTCAAAAGTATAATTGACTTTTGATTTTTCATTCCTTTCATTGCATGACTTGTAATGTTGCACGAAAACGTCCTCAGATTTCACGAGCCGAGCATCTCCTGTTGTGGAGTACGTACCTCAAAGTACTCCCTAGTGCGCCTTGCCTCCAGCATCACGTTGTGCCACGCTTCGAAGACGAGACGAGACAGCGACATGTTGTACACGTTTATGATGATGTTATATGCACCTAGCGGTGAGAAGCACAAAGGTTAAAGCTAGACAGAGCAACTGGAAATCAATTGATCTTCCCGAAGTCTGACATACATGTTGAAATACAATGCGGGGCTGTCGGGCTAAATTAAATCAAACCCTCGGCACCTAGATCAACGGTGGATCCAGGGGGAGGGGAAGCACTCAGTACACCCCCTTCTCAATTTTGTGTTTAGGTTTGTCATCTTTTCCGTGTGTTTGTCTTTGTAACATGGATATGGAAATGCCTTGAAGATGTAAATTGTCAACCAGTTGAGCGAATATATAACCCACTTGTATTTTGGGGTTTCCCTTTAATTTTGGGCCATCCCCCTGCCTTTTGTCGCAGACCGGCCTGCACTTTAAAGAGAGAGGACTAAATGTGTAGGGACCTGGCTATTTTGGATAAAAAGGCCAAGCTGAAAAATGTCCAACTGTACGCTACAGGACTTGCATTGAACTGCAACTGCTTGCAAAGCCGCGACGAATCACCTGTATTTCTACAGATTGACATTAGCTGCTCAACACAGCCTTTAGTGCTAAACCAAGCCCTCCTCCCCTTGTAACAAGCTGACTTTCAGTACGGTTTGGGAGAAACGACTCAGCCCCATCAAATCACAGAGCCAGCTGAACCTGCAGGAAGTCAAGTGACTGAACTCAAGTACACAGGGGCATCACGGAAGTAAATGATGATGGATGCAACGGTGCTCAAATGCTTACTCTCTTGTCGCTCTCGTCGGAAGCGGAACCACTTGACCCAGTGCTGCAGGTGCACCCGCTGCCGGCGCAGGTCGTAGTACTCAGCTGCCTGCACCATCTTGCGGGCCATCATCAGCCGCCGCCGCTTCTTCCTCTCGTGGTACAGGAGCCAGGCACTGTGTGGGTTACGATTAGGCAAGAGACGCGGGGTCTGCTCAGCAAGGTACGTGGTCAAAATGTATTTAGAATGTATAACAGAAAATTGCCCATGCTGTGAGGGGCTCTTTTGAATCCGGCAAAATCTATTTTGGGGTACCTGAAAATGGAACTGGCAGGTTGGGATCCTCACATGAAGTTAATTGCAGTTGGGCTGTAAAGTACCCCCCGACAGCTCAAAAATATTCCCGAATCAGAGGTGCATGTTTTTGGCATTTCCGAAGCAGAACGTGTTTTTCATGTGACGGCCATTAGCAGGGCTAAAAGCAACTACTGTGAAACAATGCCTCACTAACATTCCCCCGAACAACTGACCAACAAATGAAACTACTACCGGTGATGTCTGTCAGACCACACCACCAGCGATGCATTGTTGTGGATAAGCAAAAGTTTGTTTTTATTAAGGTACGACCATCATCCCACCAAACTCGCAGAAAAACTTGAAGCACTATTAATTATAAACTGACTGTATTCACTGAGAGAGTCTACACAATCTACTGGTACTTCATGAAACAGCAGCTGGCAGAAAAGACTGTCGTCAGACTCAGAACTGCGCACAGCACTTCAGCATCAAGACGTCATGTGGAAGTGTGCACAGGCGAGCATTGAACACCTCTTTCTCTCTAACAGGCAATGTTCACATTAGGATTAAAAACTATTTGAAAAACAACTCAAACTAAGCCAACTACAGTTTACCCGAATGTCATTGTCACCAGCTTGTTATTGTAGCTCTGGTAGGCCTTCTGATACATTTCCGGGGTAGGCTGGTGACGGGGAACAAATGCAGAAGCCATGGGTTAGCTGGAGCGAGTCTGAACAGGGTACAACTGGCAGGGGGCAGGGATGTCACAAGGCATCTACAGGCGCTTGCTATTCACTCACTGGCCCATGTTGCACTGGACAGCTGGCACGCTCCAATAGTGCTCAAGTACGTGTAAAGGGAGCACTTGTGATTTCATAGTGTAAATTTATATACCTTAAAGGAACTGACTGCAACACCCTGACTTCAATTAAAGTGGTGTCTTGATGTGGCGCAGGCCAGGATTTCAGTGAACAAGGGCCATGTTGTCCTCACTCAGGACTGCAATTGTTTCTTTGTTTTTTGAGTTCACACTTGAGTATCTATTGATCCACTAAAAATTGACGATATTTTCAAGAGAATTTTACCCACTTTGGCACCTCCTATATTGCTTCACAATATCCACTAGTTAACATCACAAGCAAACTGAAAAACTTTGTCAACTGAATCACAAGCGTTGAGGTGGAATTCTGTGCACTTAAATTATTCGACAGCTTTCCACAGAAATATGGAACCACTCTGTTCAATAATGCATGAACAGTCACAGCAAAGACATTCAGAAACATGGCACCTAGTACTGTGTGACTAAAGCCATTCAGTCAACAGTCAGCACCTTTAAGGCATATTTGCATAACAACAGCACTGGGGGGAGGAAGCACGCAAACAAGAGACAGGTGCAAAGACATCCGTAATGACAACAGCAACATCACTGGTCATCATCTCTCCAAGAGAGAGGCCATGGCAACCAGCAATCTCAAGTGGATAGGCTAACATTTGGGGGGGGGGTTGTCCTTTTCCATTGGTTACATGTACAACTGTACATTGGCACATTAAACATGTTAAAACAACTAACCGTTGTAATTGTAACCACCGTAACAATAACCTTCAAGATGTTAGTCTTTCAAGATGCACCTAAATTTCAATAAAAATGCCCTCTTTAGCATATGTGTGATTTTAGTTGGTGCAGGTAAGTTCATGATTAAAATCAATGATCATTTTTAATTACCAACCCCACAAAATTGATCTAAACAAAAAAGTGAAATTAAAGCAAACACAAAATGGAATCATCTAATTTCCAAAAATCATGTCCACGTGTGTTTAGTTTAACAACAATGATGTCACTTATTACATGCAGGCATGCAGGCTGGCAGTGTCCCATCTAGCTAGCGATTCTGAGGAAAGGTAATCCGCCTCCAAAAAAAATACCCCCTCCCTCGAAAAAAAAACTTTGAACCTGCAGTTTTTTGCTAATTAAATATCACAGAGACCTAAATTTTATATCAACCTTTAACACTGGTTAACAATTTTTCACATTTCATTACTGGGTGCAATGGAATTACTGGTAAAAAGCACCATGGGCCATAAGTTTCCAAAATTTTCGTGGGAGAGAAAAGCCAGGTTTTTCACTCTGGGTGGAATGGACAGGCAAGTATTCTAATTTCTAGCTGAAATCCTGTTACTGTGACGGAAATTTTGGGAGCCCCCCAAAAGTAGTGCCCTGTGAGTAGGAGAAGCCTTGGGATAAAGATCTGAATTAAAGCAATGTAACATACACCTGCTGGTCATTCTCTGATTGGTCAATCCAACAGAGACTCACTGTGTCCAAATAATATTTCACCTTGAAAGGTAACTGGAGAAAACTAAGAAAAATAAAAACCAAAGCAAGAAGCAAAAACTTCAAATGTGCCTTTCTGTTTAATTGCATGGTTCATGTTGTTTGCAAGTGGAAGGCATGTATACTTTGTTAAAACAAACACAATGTTCACAAAAGTTAATAACTCAGGTTTAACTATTCAGATGTACCATTTTACAGTGTTAGTAGATAACAAAGGCAAACAAAATATATTAAAAACCAAACATAACAGGACAAAAGTAACAATTTTCCAAAGCATTACCCTCCATTCCCAAGGCTGTTTACGTAAAAAAGTAAAAAAAAAGGGGGAAAGAAAAATGTGCACAGTGTAAAACAAACAGCAAAAGTAATTTTGTCACATCACCTTCACCTATTGAAGCACTGTATGGATAGAATATACATGGAAGTGTGACCTTAGGCATCGAAATAGTTACTTGGGCAAAAACGTATGAAATGACTGCATGTGATATTATTTTTCTCTTTGTACACATCTTGATAAAAGGCATTTTCAAGTTGACAAAGAGTTTGAGTTGAAAAGTGTTTGTTATATGAAGTCATAGACCAGTCCAGTGATCTACAGGTACTAGACTATCCCACCAGGATTTGGTCCGACAGTAAGCATCCTGCGTGTAAAGTAGGCCTGTTTGATTACATGGAACATTTTACGAAAAGGCTTTCTCAAACTGCTCAAATCCAACAATGTGCAGTCTACAAAACGGGAAAATTCAGCGAGCATGTAAAGTGATAGTGGCTAGACTTTCCTGTTTTGAATCTCTATCAAATTATTTCTTTTAACTTAAATATCAATTGGTAATTGCTGGAGCAAAATTACAGGCCACTTCATAGACCGAACGAGCATTGTTACAAGTTATGAAGCATGGCAAATACTGTACACGTACTTATGAAGAAATGGTTACCAGTCAGAGGATGAGCAATGTGTATTTCTTTCATCGTGTTCACTGGTTCTTTGCTGATTTTAGCGCAGAGCATAAGTTTGTTTGACAGCTGGGACAAATAGACTGTATACAAGGGAACCATTTCGTGTTCCCCCCAGACGCTGTCTTATTCAATGCAGTAAGTTAAAGGAGGTTGGTGCCAGACCATGCAAACGGTTTGGATTCTATGCTTCACTCTCATTTTATTTCATTCTCAAATTGTGGCTAAAAAAATTGGCAAATAATCAATCCAACCTTTTTTTTATAAATTACTTATCAGGAAGCATGACACTTTGTAATGAACTTGAATTGAATCTGTAATAAACTGGAATTTCACTGCTCTTATTTCTCGTCTCAGGTTCCATGATTATGTGAACCTTGCTCTCAATTCAATATGGCTGTCTTGGGTCATTTGGACTCGCATCTTTCGCGCTCATTTGACTCTGAATTATTGGTACTCACCTGCAGATTTTCTTCGTCAAACATGAAGATGGCATCCAAGTAGTTAGCACTCAATCGCTTCTTGGGCTTAGCCTCCTCCGGGATCAACGAATCCCTGTCCACAGATTGGGAAAAAAATGTAAGACAAAAAGTAAAAATGGAGCTGAAGCTACTCCAACAGTTACTATTCAAGTAACCTGTACCTGGTGTCAGCCAGGTTATGGCTAATTGGAAGAGATGCCACAACTGCTACACCCATTTTCAGGCAATGGCACCCAATTGATTAATACTTTTTCTTACAAAACTGAAATTGCTCCTTTTACTCACAATTGGTAACAATTACAAATGTAGCAAACTACCTGCTCCTGAGTACATGTACATGTATGTGACACTGCAGTTAATGACTTCTCATTTTGGTAGCCAAATGAATCAACAAGCTTTCTGAGAGTGGCAAAAGATTGATGGCTTTCCCCGTAAACCTGTACAGTTGTGCCTTGAATTTTTCCTCTTTTGGTCCATTTGACAAGTAGAGTTTAGAGCAAATGAATGGAGACCGCTCAAGGGGCAAGTTTGGGCACGGACTATAGTTTGAGTAGTAGTCAATTGCCTTTTTGACGATGCACATGCATAATTCAGTTGAACTCCAACAACCCTAGTCACTTTGGTCAAATCTCATCCTTACTCACATTTCAGTGTTGGCTGCGATTCTTGCAACATACATGGTCATTGAAATCTTTGTACAGTCATTTTCATGTGAATGGTTCCCTCTGTAATAACAGATGAAATCGGCTATCGATAACCAGTGGTGTGACCATACCCCTGGGCCTATTCCCAAATGGTCGACTAGATAGTCCAAACTATCCATTGTTCAGGCGGAGTTATTCAAACCTTACTTAACTACAGTCGTCATTTGAACTTGCCCAACTACTGTTAAGCTCAAATTATGCTGTGGACTATGGATTCCTAGACACAAATTGTACAACGCAAGCAGCGACAACGAATGGTCCAGCCACTTACCATTTGAGCGCGTCCAATCCGTGGACCGACTCCAACCTCATTCTCATCAGCTCCTTCATCTTGTCGATGATGTACGCCATGGGGTCCTCTGGGCACAGCACAGCCAGCCCAGTCAAGATGGCCTGGGGTGGAACGAAAGGTGAAGGTTCCTCTTTAAAACTGTTCTGGCATGGCGATCTGAACAGCTGTCAGCGTTTTGTTGGAATGTGTGACCTCAGTATAGGAGCCATGCCTTCATAACCAGGTGTTGTTCCAATCCAGGTGGGTGGAATCGTTGGAAACATAATTTCTACTCATCTCTTACATGATTTGTGCAATTTATCTGCCTGAAATTAACTCCTAACTCCGAGACATCACTATCATTTTAGAATCCTCTGAAATTAACTGTGCAGGATCCCGATCTTACGCCATACAACTACAAAACCCTTGAAGATTTCTTGATGGATAATTCTGAAGCATCTACACCACTTTGGCATACACAATGGTTCGTGCTCAATGCAAAATGAACACGGCCCAATACACCTGAGGGTGTGAACTACAAATGACCTCAACAACGACAAATTCCATCTCAGACTGCATCGACACTTCACCGATGGAAGCTTTCACAAGGTAGTGACTTGACATACATGCCATATTTGGGAAAGATTTGAGCACGGGAGAAAATGTGGATGGGGTACTCTTCCCCTCCCCTTTCTGTGAGAGTTAGGGAAACATGGGCTTTATTAGGGTTTGCCAGAATGTTGTTTATGATTTTTAGACATTTTTGGAGAATATTCATGGCTGCGGGCTGATCGACTTGGCCCGATTCTGTTTAATTTCTAGGGAATGTTGTTTGCAGAATTCCGTCTCATTGCCTTACCTCGTACACGTCTGGTACTTTGTGACGACGGAGGTACTTCCGAACCTCAGGATTTACTCCCTTCAATGATGCCATTTAGTATCCTCAGCTTGGCGGGACACAGGTTAATTTGTGAGAAACTCCCACTTGGACAACTTCCTTTAAAAGAAAGCTGAAAAACAAGAAAGGTGGATACTTAAGATCCATGCAATGCACGCATCGAGCAAGTTTCTTCACATTGTGGAAGAAGCAGGTGTCAATGACCAATCCAGAGAACAATGCTACCAATTTATTTCTTTGAATTTCCTAAAATGGGAGTAGTACTATTTAGATGTGAAGCTTCTAACTACCCATTCCTCCAACGACATAGCCTCTGCAAGTTCTCCATAGTGCCCACAGCAGTACGGCTCTAGAATGCCCTCCCTACAGAATATGTCATCACTGCTCAATCGGTTGACTTCAGGGCACACATCTCTACCAATCACATGCAGCTCTTTCCCCACGGATACTATAGATACACCTTTAAGCCGACCTCAGCATTAACATCCAGAGGTGGACTTTGAAAAGTTGTAGTTGGGTACATGTGAAATATACAATGTATATGGTATCAGAGGGAAAGAGTTCCATCACTTGACGCCGAGGTGCACAAATCCTATAAGGCTGTCTGTAATACTGTCTTTTCTAAGCGAACACCTCAATAGTTTCAGTTACACTTAGATTTGACTTTTTAGGATATTTTATTACTTCAAGAAGGCTAATTAGTGGCGTCCGTACATGTATATGGGCACAGAGAAGAATTCCGTGTACACATTACTTATTTTTTAGTAATTAACCCCTTCGCGTCAGGAGATGGTAAGAGCCATCGTAAACATTGAGATCCTCAGGCCGCTTTTCAGCTATTATTCTCGGCCTACGCTCGAGCGAGCACAGTGAAATAAGGCAGACCCTGGCTCTTATATATATGGTGATTGGCCTTTGTGTGTAACCCAGAAATGAAAAGACCGAATTTGCATTATAATCACTAGCTTGTGTAATTCAAAGCATGCAGAGCACGCAGGGCCACAAACCAAGAATTTGTGGTTTGGCAGGTGGCCTTCATGGCCAAGTGAGGCTGGAATTCTTGGAGTTGGCTTTCGGAAAAAAAATCCTGTCGTAAAGGGGTTAACAAGTTTTCATCAAAGAAGTTTGGCAAAATTACACGAGAAAAGTAGGCATTGTTAAAGTGCATGGTTAGGGTCCCTACTCTGTACCCACACGTAGCCTGGTCCCCAAGCTACAAAGTCAGTCAATTTCTGACACAATGTCCAAAATACAGACAAGAATCTTTCGGGTTGATTTTCAAACAGGAAAAAGCATCCATGTGCATGTAAATGTAGGCCTATAACCAATCTCCATCTTGTAACTAGAAATAAATTACAGGCATCACACTAATTTTTGGTTTATCAGCCATCAGAAAGCCACAATGTGTCCTGGCGGGAGCAGGTCAACTTGTGCGCCGGCCAACTTGTACGATGGCAAACTCCTACATTGACCAACTCGTACGTAGACCAACTCATGCACTGCAACGTGGCACGCTGTTGGTTTTAGTCTGAAATCTGAAGTTGAATGATCAGACATTAAAACTACAAATTAAAAAAGAAATGATCCGTTTCAAAGAATGGCATCAAGATTTAACACTAAAATTCACAAACATGACAAATGCAATGTACATGTACATGTCGTCAAGAATAAAAATGCAAGGCAAGGCCACTTATGGTGGCTTGTCATTGACAAGTTTGATCATAATAGGCCTACATAGCATTGATACATACCTTGTTCATAACATACAATAGTACACACAAGTTTCTATCAGAATGGGTGGGTGTCAAGTTAAGGAAAAAATCCACTATTATAGAGGACAAGCAGAGGTGTAACTAACAGTTCGGCCTTGGACTAAATGTCTGGTCATCCAGGGGCATGGGCATCCAGGGGCAAGGGCATCTGCTAGGAGGAACGTACATGTCCCCCATTACACCACTGAGGGCAAGGGCAAAACAACGGCATGCTGTAGTGTTCCTACGGTTCGAGTGCGTGAACAAGAAACCCGTGTCAAGAACAGGCTGCCCGAACTCGACCAGTGAAAGTGCAAAATTGGGGACATGGCAACTAGGCCTATACTACTACCTGTACTAGGGCCTACTAGTACTAGATCCACGGAGGTATAAAACATGGTAGGCTTACACCGTCATTGGGAAGTCAGGATGGTGTAGTGGTTCTTTCCTCGCCTTCCACCTGAACGGCTCGGGTTCGAATCCCAGCCCGGTCTAAATGTGGATTGGGTTTTCAGTCCCTAGGCCTACCTTGTGCCTGATTCCGTGGGTTCTACCCAGAGTATTCCTCTACTCGGGGGTTTTCCTCCCACCTCTAAAAAAAACTGTAACTGCTTCTCATTGTCTCCCTTTCTACAGGTTTCTTCAGGCTTGCGAGCTACAGTGCCTAGGGCGCTTTTGAGGAATCCTTAGTGTCATTACCAAAAATATATAAGAATAATAAATAATAATAATGACCATGATGACCGTCACGTCACGCACATTAGGCCTACATCATGTACATGGATAGGCCCTATTCCCCTGCCATGCCTGCCGCCTTGGATTTTTCAGTCGACTTCAGACCAGTCTTACGTACATACGGTGTCCATTAATGTCCATGTTTGAACAGTTTCCTAAATCACACACGCCTAGGCCTAATTTTTGGTTGAAAATCAAAACCTAGCTTACGATTCCTATAGTGGAAAACTTGCAGGGTTAGGCATCGCTCAGAACTCTCGGCTGCCATTACTGTTTTTAGCAAGTACGCGGCGTGTGTAGCAACGGCGCAGGATGACCTAGTCTCGCTTCGAGGGGAAATTGTTACTTTAAACAACACTCTCGGGGGGGGAAATACGACTTGATAAAGACTACGACGTGGCCCGTCATAAACAACGCGCGAGTTTTTAACCACTGATCTCTCCTACTCAGTGGTTTTTTACTAGGCCTATTATTGGACTTGAATCAAGTCGGACTTACGTTGGTCTTCGCAGTCAGTCTTCCCTTCAGCCAGCTAGTTAGGTAGCCTTTGATCAAGGAGCCCGCAGCGAAACGTATAGTCAAGACCACACGACACACTGCATGCAAGCCCTGCATGCAGTGTAGTCTTTCTTCATGCGTTGGTTTGGTGCATAAACTAGTCTCCTCCAGCTCCTCGCTCTTGAGCAACTATCCTTTTTGCCGAGGCCGCCTTGATCAAAGGCTAACCAGCTAGCTGTACACAGCTGGCTAGCTTGTTAGCTGCGCTGTACGGCCGTGGGCCGTCGCGCTCACCATGCAGCTCACATAAGGCGCCTTCATTTGGGATATTGGGCAACTCGACCGTTTGCCAAGGCGTCCGTTAGGACAACTCGACTTTGACAGAGCGACAACTCGACCCAAGTTTTAAAATTTGAAATTAATTTGGTAGGGTACGTCTCTAACACACAAGGTGGACGACTGATCATTTTCACTTTTTGTACCTGCAATCTGACTGAATAATTTTCACAATCCGGAACGGGAAAAAGACTGTATTATGTGCAGAAATCTCACTTGGGTCGAGTTGTCGCTCTGTCAAAGTCGAGTTGTCCTAACGGACGCCTTGGCAAACGGTCGAGTTGCCCAATATCCCAAATGAAGGCGCCTTATGTGAGCTGCATGGTGAGCGCGACGGCCCACGGCCGTACAGCGCAGCTAACAAGCCTAGAAACCCAGATATATGAGACACAATCATTAATTTTGGACCAGAAATCACCATTCAGAGAATTTAATGAAATATTTGTAAGTTAAGTTTCGAAATCTTTCAAATAGTTTTCAGCAAGTTACAATTACTAATTATGCCACTCAGTTTAGTTAATCGTGAACACTGATAGTTATTCTGCATGTTTGTTTTATATTTACATATAGGTCATTTGGGAGACATTTGTGGTAAATATTTCAGCATTAGGGAGACACTGGCTCTTAGGGAGACTTTTCAGTGTCTCCCTTTTTTCAAACTACCAGAAGGAGGCCGAATGTTACCGTCAATATTTTGAGAGATGATAGTTTAGGGCCTAAAATGAAAACATACAAAGTTTGGTTCAGATCAGATCAGGGGATATTGAATTATGGGACAGTAAAGTTGGAAAAATTTTGTGCACGTTCCTATGGGAATGTCTCCCTAATGACCCATTAGCGATAATTATTATTACTTTTAGATCCAATAAAGATACAGTGATCCGATAGCAGGATTTCATTCATTGGTTGCACTTCCCAACGGTCCACACCATTCAATTGTTTGGCTAACCTGGGATTGCAGCGAATTGCAGCATATGCCATGATGCATGACGATACTACAGTAAAGGAGCTCAAGAAGAAGTGCAGAGGCAGGCTGAAGGCAGCCCTGACATGCCAAGGAAAGGCTCTGGACCTACTGATTGACGGAGAAAGGGCAGTGTCTGAGACAACTGATCACCTAAAATCTTGCAAATCACGTTCGATAAACTGGTGCAAAGTCATGAGAATTACACAGAGCAGATTGATGATGACAAAGAATTCGAGAATGAAGAGGCATGGTTGGCAGATTGTCAACAATCGTTCATCAACATGAGATGTAGAGCAGCAGACTACGTCAAATCCACAGAGCCATCTTCGACCGCCAATAGCCAAGAGCCAATATCTGAGGTATTAGAGGATGGCATGCCTAAGCGCCTATACTGTTCCAGATGACAACCCAATCAGCGGAGAGACAGAACCAGATGTTCCAGCCACCTCTGATGTTACGACCACTGACTGCAAGACCCCAGTCACCGATGGGAGTCAGTCTACACCATGCGGCTTTAAGATGGAGAAGCCAAAGATGCCCAAATTTGCTGGAGAAGTTCGGGAATTCTTTATATTCCGAGCTGATTTTAAGCATATGATAGATGCCCCTTATAGCAAGAGGGACGCCATTATCCTCTTACGCACATGTCTCCAGGGAAAACTGCTCCAGCTCATTAAGGGCATTGGTTCAGATTATGATGCGGCCTGGGAGTTCCAGGATTCCACCTATGGAGACCCCCAACTGATTGCTGATACAGTCACTCAAGACATCATGAAGTTTAAACCCTTGGGAGATGGGGAAGATTCACGATCCTACAAGCTAGTCCATCTGGCTCGTAGAAGTTACAACACGCTGAAGGAAGTGGGTCGACCCAACGACATGAATAATAATCATCTGCTGGCTATCACTGAACAGAAAATGAATTCGGATGACAGGAAGGTCTGGGCTAGATATCTAGAAGCAGAAAACAACAGGCAATACTGAATGACCTACTCTGCTGGATGGCATCTGAGATGAAATCCAGAATGAGAGCGACCGCCCCCGTCCGATATGTAACCCAAGGTACCCGTTCCAGTGTTAATCATATGCACTGAGAGGAAAAACCTGAGTCAGTGAGAAGTGCTGGGTTTGCCACATGTCCGCTCATTGGCCAGACCAGTGTGAGAAGATGAAAGGGATATCGATAAGCCCAGAAGATCGACTAAGGATGGCCAGAGAAAATTATGCCTGCTTCAGCTGTCTTAAGACCGCTGGCAAAGATCATAATGTCAGTTACTTCAAGAGACGGCGACAATGTTCAGAAATTATGAATGGACCGCAGTGCAAGCTGTTCCACAACTGGCTACTCCACATCACTCCCCAGCAACTTCCCAGTGCAGTTGGCGTAGCAGTAAGCTCTGCGTATACCGTAACCCTGCTGCCAATACTGCAAGTGAATGCTTTGGGAGTTCAGACTAGTCGCCCAGTAAATGTCCTCCTGGACTCAGGAGCCCAGATCACATTGATCAGGAAGTCCCTTGCTGAAGACCTTCAGCTTAAAGGAAGAGATGTGGTATCAACCACCACTAAAGTTGAAGGAGAAAGAAGAGGAGGTAGGAACAAAAGCCTACCAAGTTCGTATCCGCTAGACAGACAAAGGCCAAACTTACACAGTTAATGCCATCGAAATCCCCTACATAAGTGACGAGTTCCCCGAGGTTGACATGGAGAAAATAGCCAAGCAGTTCAAAATACTTTCAAGTCACCTTCGTCGAGGAAGCGGTCCAGTTGATTTATTGATTGGCATTGATCATGTACCGATGCATGCCGGCGAGACGCGAGAAGACCAGAATCTGATGGCCCGCCGGTCCCCACTCGGATGGGTAATCTTTGGAAGGAGCCCAGGGGAACCAACCACGACAAGCCAAGTTCTACATGTCAAGTTTGCTACTCCAGTCAACATGACGGAATTCTGGCCGACTGAGGTGATGGGTGTAGCTCTTAATGCCTGTAATTGCAAACCAGAGAAGTTGAGCCCAGCTGAACAAAGAGATGCCAGAATGATAGAAGAATCCTGTACCCGACTTGGACACCAATGGATCATCCCATACCCGTGGAAAAGGGATCCGAAAGAGCTATCTGACAAAAAAAGCTCAGGCCGAGAAGAGATTGTACGCCACAGAGCACAGATTGCTGAAAAATCCAGTCCATGCAAATGCTTATGATATATGAGCATCATTATGTTTTACAGTGTCAGGTTTCCGTTGAATAAAACCCAGTTTTTACAGCTTTCCTGTTCGAGCACACATCAGTTACAGTTACAGTAATGACAGAAGAGTCTTGCCAAAGAAGTATGTGATTATTTTGTCAGCACTGTCAGTGAAAGTGAAGTTATTTTCATGTTGTTAAAACCAATGTGCTTCCACGGACGGTCCAAAGCATTATAGCACAAGGCGTGCAGAAACCTTCTGAATGTGCGACTCACGTGTCAAGGTTGCTCCTTCTTCCAAACTTCATTTTACCATCGATCTCCGGCAATTCTCTGCTGTGCACAGCTCAACCATTATTCTTTTTAAATTTATCCATTCCGGGGGCAGAATTCAGTTTTTCTTCGAAAGCTTACGATTGAAGTACAACAACCTCAATCAGCAGCAGTTTTGAAATTTGCGTCTGAAAGTGCACGCAACAAAATTCGCAATGCTTGTTACTTACCCTCCTGAAAATATGCACTCGCGGGACGCGTTTTGGACGTGATGTCCTATTCAGGTTCGTAAGTGTGACGTCACTTCAGTTGAAACCACGCCCACTGCACACGTGCACTGCACATAGGGTTACATGTTCATGCATTTATCGCCGTTTACATGGAACCATGGAACCAGAAGTCAACGCGTAATTTCAGCGCTTGTCCAATGAGAACCTGTAAATCGTGGCGCGTCCAACTTATTGTTGTGTGGTCTGTGGTTTGGAGGAGGCAAGCCAGATCCTATGGTATTCCTCAAACCATTTGTTGACGAGTGTAATGATTTGGCAAAAGAATGATCTCACTTGGAAAGATCAGGATTCAGGCACACAAAAGACGTCTAAAGTTTTCTCACTCGTTTGTACGTGCGACTCTGTAGAAAGGTGTGCGTTGCGAAATCCGAAACTGTACAATGGAAAATTTGGTTGTTCGTGGTGCTTACAAGAAGGTGAACGTGTAGAAAAGGGTACAGGTCAGGTTCAGGTATATCCACACGTCAGTGAATCTGCACGAGAAAGGAATGTGGCGAACACTGCGCAAAGTGCTGAAGAAGCTGTTCGTGTCCAGGGGCCTGTAAATGGAGTGAAAGGGCCCTCAATTTTGATGTTGTTATTACAGTATTTGATAAAATACACGGATTTCCTGTGGACTACCTCCACAATGGACCTACAACATAATGACGTAATGCAGTGGTTACTGCGGTGCATTGTGGGTGAAAGGTGGGGATGTTGCAGGAACGCGTCCAAGTGACACGTTATGTGTAATGTATACAATATGGCGTGTGTATTGACCTGACACGAAAAAAAGAAAAAAATTCCCGATTACCGTCCGAAATGGTCAGTGTGACCTGCTGTGTTCCATTGTGTTCATCAAGCACTCAACGAACGCCAGAGCTCAACTTCCAAGGGACCGCAAAAGGCGACAGATTTCCGTAAGAAATAAGGCTATTTATTTATTTTCACATGAACTTTTTGAAATTTTTTATTTTCTTCGTGTCAGGCCAATACACACACCATATAGTATACGTTACACATAACGTGTCACATCGACGTGTTCCTGCAACATCCCCACCTTTCACCCACAATGCACCGCGGTAAACACTGCATTACATCATTATGTTGTAGGCCTGTAGTCTCCTCGGGGTTACAAGATGTTTTGAAAGTTTGTGGCTGGATTCCAGAAATGATAATGACCGTGGAGTTTTATGGCGTTCAAGTTGTCCCCGAAGTGGTTGGAAATATCAACATTGCATGGTGTTCCCATGGTGTTTCTGAAGAATATTTGATGATCCCATGGTACCCAAACATCTACCCATGAAACATTCATGACAGGTCATGATGTCATAAGATTTTTCCATGGTGATGTCATGGGTAATCATGCTGTCTTTGAAGAATACCATGGCTACCTCGTTCATCCCCATGGGATCCCATGTAAATCCCACGGGGATGCCATGGGACATTTTTGTGAGGGGCGATGCTACAACTGCACGACGCGACGCTACGACGGCACGACGCGACATCACGACGGCACGATACGACGGCAAGACCAGACGGCAAGACGCGACATCGTCAAGAAACAACACCACGCGACTGCATGATGCTACGCCAAGACGCGTACGGCACGACGTGGCGACAAGACGGCACGACACAATGTATTAAACAGAGTAAAAACGTAATGAGAAAAGAGGCGACGGGACGACGCTACCCAATTTTAGCGGCTATGGAACAACATACTTTTATGCTGCGTATAATACATTAGGTCGTGCGGTCACATCATGCCGTCGAGTCGTGCCATCGCGTCGTATCGTCGCGTACGTCATACTGTCTCGTCGTGCTGTCGCGTTGTGCCGTCGCGTCGTGCCATCGCATTGTCCTCTTGCCGTCGCCTTATTACTGGTGGAAATAGGGGACGCCCTTAAAGACGGAGTTAAGATCAATACCAATCATGATCAAATCTTGTAGTCCCTATGGGTGCATTCGATCAAATCGTTGGATTTCTGCGTTATCCCACTGGGTCTTACAATCAGGAGGGATCATAGAAATATTTCTATAAATCCCGAATTTGGACCGGTAGTTTCCAGTTCGGGGTGTTTCTTCCACAAAAAGCCCCAAATTGCGGGTCTACGTCTATTTTGGATAGAGGCAGGCGGCTACATTCAGAGCTGAGCGCATAAATTACTACTCTTTGGGGGGTATCTTCAGGGAAAGGCGAATAAAAAAAATTCACGTGGCTAACCCCCATAAAATTGACACAAAAATTGATTTTCTGGCCATAATCCTGAATTTCCAGGGAAAGAACGGGGCCAACCTTTACCCGAGAGTCAACAGGCGGCGCTCCTTCGGTCTGATTTTGCATTATTTTCTTTGGACGCGTATTTGGTGTGGTGTAACTCTATACATGCACATTGTTTTTCAAGGACTTGTGACGTACGCCCTCTATTGGCCTACAGTAATCACCAGCCATTTTTTAGAAAGAGTAAGGCACGACGGCAGGACACGACACGACAGCACGACACGGCGACGGTGCAACGACACGACGCGATGGCAAGACACTCTATGAAACCATACAATGACAGGCGACGCGATGGCGCGATGCAACGGTACGACGACAAGACGCAACGTCACGACGGCACGATACGACACCAAGACGAGCCGGCACGACGCAACGGCATCAAGAAACAACATGACGCAACGGCACAACGCGACGCATTAACACACAGCAAGACGCAAGGCATTAAACACAGAATAAAAGTAATGACAAAGGAGGCGACGCCATCACACGACGGAGCTGTCGTCCCGTTGCGTCGTAGCGCCGGGGGCGACGGGACGATGCGACGCAATTTTGGCGGCTACGGAACACCATACAAGAGGGTGCAAAGCAAGTTACGCCGGGCAGGGTTAAAAAAACTCCGTAGCCAAAGCAAAAACGTTTAATGTCAAGAGGATCCCGACTTGGTCAAGTCTAGCCTATTATCTGATCTCACGGGTTTTTTACGAAAGGACAAGCCATACCAGGACGAATCCATGGTGTACTATTTACGACAAACATTTCCCTCTCTCTTTAGCTTCCCTCCGGGCGACGCAACTACACGACGCGACGGCACGACGGGTCCCTTGCGTCGTGCCGTCGGGTCGCTCCATCGACTTTTTGCCATTTTTGCACACACGACGCATTGCGTCGTGTCGTGCCGTCGCCCCTCGCGTCGTGCTGTCTAAGGTCCTTTCCTTGTTGCATTTTTTCTGCCTAAACGTCGCTATGGTGTACTATTTACGACACACATTTCTCTCTTTCTCTCTGGCCTCCCTCAAGGCGACGTAACTACACGACGCGGCGGCACGACGGCTCCCTTACGTCGTGCCGTCGGGTCGCACCGTCGCCCTCTTGTCATTACTTTCGTGCACGCACGACGCGTCGTGCTGTCTTAGGTCGTTATCCATTTTTTTCTACCTAAACGTCGCTCCTTCTGTCGCCCGTCGCGTCGTGCTGTCGTGCGTCGTGTCTTGCATCGCGTCGCCTGAAGCACGAAGCGACGCAAGACATGACGCAGGACGCGACGCGTCGTGTGCTGTCGCCCTTTACTTCATGGTGTTTATAGAGGGCGCCTTTACTGTTTTCTTTCACCTTTCTTGCAAAGTACATGCTATTCGCTCTTTGGTGTTGAGTTTTCATTGTTTTTATCTCATTAATTGGGATTAATTTCAGTCATATTTTATTGAAAAATTGATAAAAGTGCAAAAAATTCGAATAAATAGGAACTGCTCTCTCAAAATAAGTGGAAACCGCAAGCTCAGAATTCGTCACTTTTAAATTTTGATTTTTGATTTAAAAAAAAAGGAAAAGAGTTTTCTTCAACAAATCACTCTTAATGAAAACACAGTTAGAAAGAATCCACAAAAAAGAACAACAGAATCGTGGCCTGGTACCTATGGCATGTACTGTGCCAGCACGGGCCGGGGGAAGGAAATGAAAGAAAACAGTAAAGGCTCCCTCTATAAACACCATGAAGTAAAGGGCGATATCACACGACGCGTTGCGTCGTGCGTCGTGTCGTGCGTCGCGTCGTGCTTCAGGCGACGCGATGCACGACACGACGTACGACGCGACGCACGACAGCACAACGCGACGGACGACGGAAAGGGCGACGAATAGGCAGAAAAAAGCAACAAGGAAAGGACCTAAGACAGGGCGATGCGACGGGCGACGGCACAACGCGACGCACGACGCGACATGTGTGTACAAACGAAATGGCAAGAAGGCGACGGTTCGACCCGACGGCACGACGCAAGGGAGCCGTCGTGCCGTCGCGTTGTCTGGTTGCGTTGCCTGGAGGGAAGCTAAAGAGAGAGAAATGTTTGTAGTAAATAGAACACCATACGAATCACCAATGTCGGATTTAATTTCCAACTATTCCAAATCTCTGGGTATTTCGATCGCAAAGCCTATGGACCTTTTTCACCTGCCTGACGAGATTGTGCTAAATGTAAACAATACCACCCCATGTGGACCACTTTGGCCACGGTAAACTCCTGCGGCAGCTTCAACCACGCTCAAGTGCACATGCAAACGCTGCATGGACTAGTTTATCTTGAAAAAGTACCATCACAGCACTACGTACTCATTACTGTGGGGAGCTGGGTCCTCTGGTGACTGGCGACAAGTTTATGTTTGACGGTACGTCTCGGCGCGTACATGTACGTCTGTTCTATGTGCACCACCTTGCGTTTACCTCAAGTACACAACATAACTCAGGTACCCATGCAAACATTGTAAATTGCATGTAACTTGTCAGCCTGGCTATAGACTAACAAAGAACGGGTGTATCGGATTGGCTTTATGAAGTCACTTCATACAAGACCTGTTATTACGATACCCATGTATGCCGGTTATTAAGCGTGAACGTCGTGTCGTAGTTTTAAAATGTTAGTTATATACAGATTTAACTGTTTGGTCACTTCCAGTCTTTTTTTTCTAGGGAGTCAACAACATAACAGTCTTTTGCCATGTCGCTCCTCCACCGTCCATGCCTTTTCCAGCATCACTCATTAAGCGGGGCGTTTGCTGCCATTGTTGCGGCTCCTGCCCTAAGTGAATGCCAGCGTATGTTGACATCCCCGCAAACCTCCTTTAGTCTGGCCACGACTGTCTCCTGCGCTCTTGTATAGCTTAATGGTTTGTTTTTGGTAACGAGGTAGCATTTGCCTCTTGTGCTATAGGTAAGTTTTAATAAGAGATGGTCTGAGCTTGGCTCCAACTTTGCGATCATGGTCATGTATTTCTTGAGCAATAAGACGGAACATGCCTCCGTTACTCCTTTGTGGATTACTATCGTACTCACGTCTCGATACTTATCCGTTTTGCTGTGTAGATCGACTTGTGATTGGCATGAAACGTTACATCTTTACAGTTGGTGGCATTGACCTCATTAAATCTCGTGAACCCAGCAAAGCATAATATTAATAGAATCAAGCTCAAATCTCGTAAAACTAAAGCCTCTTCAGACGAAGCGTGTTTCTCACACAGTGCAATTAATTGAGACAATAATTTTTTTGTACCCTTGAGTAATGTACATTTTTCCTTCCTCGGTGTTCCAATCTAAGCCCAACCATGTCAACGTGGTCTATAATAATAATAACACAAATAATAAATTCATTTATAAAGCGCAAATTTCATATAGATATGTTCAAATGCGCTGTACAAGGAAGACATTAAGCATGGAACAGAGAATACATTTTATACATAGTTGAGCCGATGGCATACAAGGGCGCCTCGGGCAGCCGCCAAACGACCCATATTCAGCAACATCAGTAAAGGGGAGACAGTAAGAAGCAGTTACAGCTAGAGGTGGGAGGAAAACACCAGAGGAATGTTCTAGGTAAAACCCAGGGAGTCAGGTAGCTAGGGACTGAAAACCCAATCCACATGTGGACCGGGCCGGGAATCGAACCCGGGACCACAGAGGTGGAAGGCGAGGAAAGAACTACCTTGCCAACCTGACTCCCCAGATCCTTTCAAGGCGATCCCAGGTAGGTACTGTGACCAAACAGGGGTAGGCATGGATGCCAGTCTAAGTCATTAATTATTAATGCATGCGTTGACCAATCAGCGGTGCATAGAGCACTGGGGCCTGGGCGCTTCCGTCGTGCTAAGGGCGCACGTTGTTAGTTTCGCTGCTGGGTCGCAGAGTGACAGGAAGGCCGCCGAACGTTAAGCGTCGTGAGCTTTACATTGCGCCGACTGTGAGGTAGCTAGGGACGCTGCATTAGAGAGCGCTGCGTCGTATCGACCGGTAGGTGGAGTAGTACATGTAGTAGTGAAAATGGATTCAAGCTATTCATGGTGACAGACAACTAAGGTGGAAAGCTTGCGGACGTAGCATCATGCAAGGATACGATCTTTTTTGTGAGTCTGTATGGTAACCTTTTCAGAACCATACAGACTCACAAAAGAGATCCTATCCTTGCATGGTGCTACCGCAAGCTTTCCACCTTAGTAGTGAATTGTTTATTGGGTCTTGGTTAGAGTGGGAACAGTCTAGAGCGTAGTTTGTTTTATCCCTTGCGTGAGAGCTGGAGGTATGGTGATTCGTTGTAGATATCTGGCCGTCTGTGAACACCGTAGGTTGGGTGACGGCTGGGTTGCGATCCAGGTATCATTGAACTGGCTTGCCTTGCGCTCTGGTTCTTGTAAGGGGTATTGTCTCTTGGATTAATCGACCCTGGGTAGTGAGGATGATTATCCCTTGATTGACTCCACATAGATTATCACTGCTTGCTAGTAGTGTGTATCGTTGGCAGTAGTCCAGCTTGTATTAGAGTTGCCAGGTGATTAGGTTTACCACGTGACGCTTATTGAAGTGCTTTGTGTGGTGTATTGTATAAATAAACCTTGTGTTTTGATATGCCTCGTTGATTCATATTTATAATAAACCTATTGCACTGATTTATTGTCCTTGGAAATCCTGTGTCACTGTGAGGTTTATTAAGGTTTCCCTGTATTTCCCTGCTCTGACACCAGTATTCATCTCTCTTTCCTGAGTGGTGGTACATTTCCACCGAACGAACTGGTCCTAGGCTTAGTCCACCGTTCGTTAGCTGATATCCCCCCTTGTGTCAGGGTAACCGCTTATCCTTGCGCAAGGTTAATAAATGTATTTGTGGGGTCAGGCCAGGTCAATTCCATCTCCAATCAGGCTGGTCTCCTGGGTCAGCCACAAGAGTCCCCCCCCCCAAGTCCCTAAGTCTAAGTCCCCCTCCCCAAAAAAAGAAAAAGTCAGAAAACGTGGCAGCAGGATTGAATAATTTTGTTAGTAAAAAAAAGTAAAGAAGCAGTGCGTAGGAGAAAAACGAAACAAAACAAGCAAGAACAGGTTTCACAGCAGAGAACAGGAACAAAACAGCGTTTAACAGACCTGTGTTTAGCTGAAAAAAGGATCAAAGCATGTTTTAATTCTGTTTTGGGGCACAGAAACAGAATAGAAACATGTTTTCAATAGGAATAAAATAGAAATTCGGGCAGAAATTTTGATTAGAGATCTCACAGCCGGGTGGGGCGGATTCCGTCCCCCTGATTGGCTGGGCCACGCCCAATTTTTTTAACTACATGCAAAGACACTCATTATCATTACAAATGTGAAGTTTGAACACAATGAGTCCTGTGCTTTTGCTGTAACGTCACTGAACATCAAGCATTCCAGCAATACCAAATGTAACCTTTTGCTCCTAAACTTTATATCGAGCAATGAAAAGGGGAGGAAAAATACTTTAAATATACCGTTTTGATATACGGGGCTCAGAGGGATACCCCAGATAAATATCTACCAAATGAATAAAATACAGAACTTTCACTGCGGAATAATATCCCGCTTTTATGCTTCGGGATGGAGTAATAATCTCAGTTACAACATCACTGTGTGGTAATATCCCGGTTGCGGCCCTTGATGGAAGTTTCCCCATCAACTTTTTGATTGTATCTTGTTTACAGTCCGAAATAAAAAGATGGAAAGTCAGCTATACAAGTAATTAAAAATCTTCGTAAAGTTTGAGTGACAAAAATGCCATTGCTGGCATGCCCATAAGGGTCCTACTCCTTATAATATAAACCTAACAACCGTACCGAATAGTTATGTGAACAAAATGTTAGTTCGTTAATCAGAAATTGGACGTTTCAAAACATGTCTGTAAAAACATCTTTATACATGGCGAAATGTTACTGTTTTCTAGGATGTGTGTGAAAAGAACCCATAGGTCACATTTGAATATACCAATTGTTCGAAATGAGCAAATAAACGCATGAACTCATTATTGGGAGATATATTTGCCCAAAGTCACGGTTGATATGAGATAGTCTGAATGGACTGTGAGGGCTCAGTAGGTTTGCATTGTAAGCGTTGGCAGACAGATAGCGTAAAACGAAGTAAGCAAATATCCCTGGGCCCCAGAATACAAAGTTCTTTGATAGCACGAGCTATTATTGGGAGATATATTTGCCCAAAGTCATGAATGATAAGAGACAGTCTAAATTGACCATGACTTTGTAGTCGCAGTAGGCCTACATTGTGAATGTTGTTCATTGTGCAGGCCTGCTACACAGAGAGAATAAACACTTACAGTAAGTAGACTGTCGCGTAAGAGCGCAAGCGGTTGAGTAGTCCATGAATAATACGGACGAGTCACAAGAGTGCGCCTACAAGAATTTGCAACGCGTTGGCCAATCACGATGCACGAAATCTGTCAACCCAATGCGCGTTTGGAAAGGGTCAACAGGTTTCGCGCATTGTGATTAGCCAACGCGCTGTACCGCACACAATGGAGTATGGTGTGCTATAGTCGCCAAATGTGCCTTGCGTCGTCCCGTCGCCACGACGCGACGCCACGACGCGACGCTACGACAGCTCTGTGGCGTCGTGCCGTCGACCCATCGCGTTGTGCCGACGGTGCGACGACACGACGCGACGGCAAGACATCAGGACGCGACAGCACTACGGCAGGACGCAACAGCCTAACCCACACTGCATAAAAACCATACAATGACAGGCGACGCGATGCAACGACTGCACGACGCGATGCTACGACAGCACAACGCGACATCGCGGCGGGGGGTTCTCTCCATTTCATATCCTGCTTCATATGCACAAGATATCGTCGACTGACAACCTGTCAAGACCCACCATTATGTTGTGCGAAAACCTGGCGTCGACGTTCAGTTCTTCCAAAGCGGGTAGTTTTAGACACGAAGAAGAAAACAATACAAATTTACCAATGGGAACAGTGCTATTGCATGTTAGTTCTCTGGAAACAAGCAAGGAGCACAACTTTTTGTTGCCAGGGGCCTATCGCGAGATACACTTGCATACCCTCTGTTGTGGATTGACGCGGTGTGGGACTAGCAAAGGAATGTCCGGTGGAGACACTGGACATGGTACTCGGTCTTGGCTATGTTTATTATCTCTGCATAGATAATCTCCATCTAGGTTCATGCATGGGAAGCCCGTTCTGATAGAAAATATGATACAAAACAAGTATATGTATTTAGGAAAGATAATCCTACACGAGGAATCCAAGAAGAGGGCGCATTTATGTTTGTTTACGATGATGATTGAGGAATGGCATGTATTTCAGACAGTTATGGATTCTGAGATTTTGGAATGGAATTGGGTGTCTGAATATTAATCACTCTTTATAGGGATCAGTTATCTAACTATATCAATTACTCCTTTAACCCAAAGATTAATTAAAAGGTAGTGAAACAGATTCCCTACCGTCATTTATCCGGCCATTATTTGGTATGAATTTTTACGCTCCGTGACAGTGGCTCGCAGGCTTTTTTGTTGTCATCGCGCGGTGGCGTCCTCCGCATCTAAGCTAAACTTTTCGCAACACCCTTGGTACAGAGACTGGTTTAAAAGGGTCACAGAAACTCTCTAGTACTACTTTGGCCACATGTGACGCGTAGAGAAAGGCCACACGCAGTACAAGAGGTTCACTGTGACCTGCCCAACCCTGTGTGCGGCAGCTATTCGCTAAGCCCCTCTCATCCCTTCTGCAGTCCAACATGTACTTCGTGCCCATTGCAGCGGTGAAAGAGCTCCCAATTCCCATAAGTCTTCATCAACACCTATTCAATTGTTCTTTTGTATTATATTAACGTTTTTGTTTCTGTCTTAATATTCACTCCTTTCTTCTTTTATTACACAGGATATTTCCTATTTTTAGAGAGGCAGTTAAGTTCAGCGAGTGGACATTGTCTACCATTGTAGCTCTGATATAACATCCATGGCAACGCAAAAGAGAGTCCTAGTGTGGAGCACCCCACGCTCTCTCTCCACAGTACTTATGAGGGCACTGTCGCAGCTTCCCGATTCCCTGGTCATTCATGAGTACCTGTTGTTAGTGGGTAAAAATGAGGAACCCGACATACTGGGGGATCAGAAGGCTAAGATGCAAAACTGGGACTCTGAGCCTAGCTTCAACATCCTAAAGTGGAAGGAGATGTACGAGGAACCATACCATGACAAGTCATTCGTTTTCGGCAAAGAAATCGCTTCCAGCTTGGGAGGCAAGGTAGAGATGATACCTGACGGTTACACTCACGTCTTTCTGATGCACAACCCTTTCAAGTCAATTCCATCTAATGAGAAATCACTTTCATTTTTCCCACGCGATTTGAGGTTTTCAGTCATGCTAAAGCCCAACCAGTTCGAAGCCCTGGCTCATATATACGACTACGTCACCACAACGCTCGGCCAATCAAAGCCCGTGGTGTTGGACGCCAGTGACCTTTTGGCCAACCCTGCGAAAACCTTGCAACTGTTCTGCAAGGCCACTGGATTGCCGTTCAGCCAGAAACTACTTCGCTGGGAGCAGGTCAAAGAGAGGCCCCCCTCCAACTTGCTGCTTCCAACGTTTATGTGGGACAACGGCAAGGCATTCGGGGTCTTCAAGACTGCATTTGAGAGCACATGCTTCCATAAGGAGACAACAGGTGTAGCAAAGGAGACAGACCCCATCAGTCCTGAAATTGAGCAACTGATCCAAGATGCTTTGCCGTACTATGAAAAATTGTACAAGTATCGTTTGGTAACGGTGTAGATATTACTGTAGTACATACGGCGAATTGAAGTAAACTTAATATGCACGAATAGCAACATTTTCGTTGATTGCTTTTATATCAAAGCTATAGCCCGCAGTATAATAACTTAAAATAAAGGTGAGTTTGGTCACGTTGTTTTCGCCGTGGCACTGTAATTTTCTTGTTCGTTCAGAATTTTTGTGTTGGTACATTTGGCCACTTTTGAATAAAAACATTCAACGGTAAATGCAATTTTCCTTGAGCACAAGTACCACCTCATTGGCTGAAAAGAGCCATGCCTGTGACACGCCTTTCACATTTCATGCATTATCGTTCAAGAACAAGTGAGGTGAAGAGGCGTGTTTTGGCGACCCCTAGCCAGAAACGTGTTTGTGACGTCAAAGCAATAACCGGGAACGTGTTAAGGGTAGCCAACAAAAACAAAGAACCGCAAACGGTTATGTCATCCATCACCTGACAGAGGCAAGCACAAGGAAGCAGACAACACCGTTGATGAACATCATATCCACTCAGTATTCGGCATTTTTCTCACAAATGCTGCTCTTTCTATAAACGCAAGTTCTAGAACAAAGCCTGTCTTGGATTTGTTGCATGTGACAAAAAATTTTCAGGAGAGGGACGACAAAAAATGTTTATTTGCCATCATTTCGAACCGGCGCCTAACCAACTCCAACTTTTCGTTCCTGTTCGGTCTGAACAATGACGTCAAAGAGGCATACCCAAGTCGCAAAACGCTTAACCAATGACCACTGAAGTTGAAAGGCGTTCATGGCTCGGGTCGCTAAAACATGCCCCTGTTCCCACAAAAGGGGCTTAGAAAATTACGCCCCGCTTGGGGCGTCTATTGGACCAAATGTTGTACTTCAACTTTTACGGAGGTGTTAATTGCTCGGTATATGTACATATTGGATCTAGAGCACCCCCTATATGGTACTCTTGGTAAGTTACTCTTTGTATTGTAAAGTGTAACACGCAAATACACTGTTTGACTTTTTACTTTACATTTGAAAAGTTAAACCACGATGTCATCGTTTGAAACTTGACTTGCGGTGATTACTTACCTGTAAACCACTAGAAACCCATAGTAAACCATTGCCCTACTTTAAATTACCTAAATGAGATGAAACAAAGCTTAATTGAGCAAACAAAACGTTGACATGGGCCAAGTCATCAGTCAATCAGTAATCTGTCTGGTTTAGTGACAGGACTTTATCTCCATGGCCATACAATTATGAAAATAATCACAAAATTCATCAGAAAAACTGCCAAACTCTTACGTTGCCGTCTACAGTAAATTCCAGTTAGTGGATGAAAACAGTAACATCCATCAAAATAGTATCAAGGCCTTTGCGGGATTATAAAAAAATCTTTTATTAAATTTAATAATATTAAGTGTTGCAGATTTTACATGGTACTATAAAAGCGAATTCTGTATTATTACTTAAGCTCGCACTTTGACATTGTGTGCATCCTCTCTTGTGATTATCAGAGAGCATTATGTATGTTCCAAAAACGGGAACTTCGTTTGAAAAGTGTGTTTGGATTACCAAAATGAGTAAACAATAAGTAAACTTTTCAATAAATTAACTGACAATTAACAGTTACCAACAATGTACAAGCAATGTCTGAGTGTGCAAAGCGTATGTTTTGGAATAAGTCTGCTCGGGAGACCACTCGAAACATTCCATTTCTACATAATTCACCACTGGGATGAATCTTGCTTCCGGTAAAGTTGGATGAAGAAAGTTATTTTTTTGGGGGGGGGGTACTAAAGGCACGCGCAGGGTGGAGTGGTAAGTTTGGGGTGGTAGCTGTGACTATCCAATTACAGTAGCATAGCACTATCAAACCGTACCAGACAATACTTGGCACTTAAATACGCATGTGCGTAAAATCTTGGGGGATGAGGATATGTAGGCCCCCCCCCGTTTTGACCAAGGGGATGACTATTCTCCGAACAATTTTTGTGAGGAGAAAAAAATAAGGCGTATATTGAAGAATTTTTGGACTTGCCAACAGCAAAAATGTGACTCAAAATGGACTCAAAAAGGAGAACAATAACAAAAGTCATAATTATGCCGCCCTGATGTAAGAATCTGCAGCCCTATCAGTAAATATGGCAGATGTACATCTGTGTCACGAACATCATCCTCTATCTAGTGTCATATTGGGCCGCCATCCCTTCCCCCCATGCCCCGCTTTTCGAATTTCCATGACCGGGCAAGTCATCCTCAATCTTCCCCACCCCGAATATCCGGCACAAATTTAAACCACTGTCTCTACAGATGATCTCTTAAGTTCAAGATTGCTCAAACTGGTGACGTTTGTGCGACATTAGTAAAAAAGCAGTATGTAAAAGGCTGTCGTGAAAAATGGAACTGATAAAAAGGGAATTAATTGTTACAATAATGGAGGCGATGGGGATAATCCCTTATCCCGCTCCCCTTTTGCAATGACATGGGAAGCGGAATACACTCAAGAACTTAGAGGCAGTGGATGCCCGGGGCTTGGTGAACATGAGTTCATTGGGGAGATGTTCAAGAAACGTTTCCCAGTAGTCAAGCAGTCAAGTGAGTCAGTGAATAAAATAAGGTTTTTTTTTTTTGAAAGTCCAGACGGGAAAACGGCTACATCTAGATACGTGCAGACGTCATGAGCGCAAGCGTGTGCCTTTAGACTGCAGTGGAGAATTCAGCAGTTCACAGTCGCAATGAACAATGGGCCTCAAGCTGGACCAAGAGAGGGCGCAGTTTAGCAACGGAGGCTCACGTCGCTGGTTCGCGAACAACTGTGAAACGCATGCGTAACGGTCGCGTCGTTGCAAACAAATGTACGCTGCTGATCATTATAGCTCTTTCAAACTGATAAGGGGGTGCTTCTGTTCACAGCGGACTAGTATTGTACCGGCAGGGCAAAATGAACATGAACAGTGCCAGTTTTCTGGGGTCTTTAACATCTTTAACACGGCAATCTTCGTCTAGTTCCATGCTAACATTATCTCAGAGAACTCATATTCATGACATGGAATTCAGACCTAAGGCAACTTCAGTATTTACTTTCCACGAAAAAAGCCTCCAAATTTACGAATCACAAAAAACACAGTAAAATATCATGCATTGCAGGACTCGGTTTAAAACAATAAAATGATAATTTTTTGGGGGGGGGGGGTGGAGGGAAAAACCTTAAAATTGTCCGCAGCTAGTTTCAAACATAGGCCCTTGTGTCTTCAAAAGAATCAAAACTTCGTAACGTGCACGTTGATAAATTGGCCACACGTTCATTTGGTTACGAACGGTGAGTTTAACACTTGAGCCCACTTGAGGGCAAGTTTTTGTTAGCCTTGTTCAATATCCACTCGTCCGTTTTTTTTTCATAGGGGCACCTGGGGGCACCGGGATTTTTTTCTGGGGGGGCGTGCCCTCAGGCCCCCCATGGCTACGCCACTGCTTGGGCCTATTGGCTATACTGCATCAGTTCAATGTCAGTGTTAAAACGTGAAACCGGATGACAGCAAGACATACATGATACACTCCATTAGAGGAAGGAATTACGTTTATCAGTTTGTATTCAAAGGGGACTGCGAATCAAACATTCACTTTGGTTTTGTTAAATGAATATAAATGCAAGTAACATAAAATATTCTTTAAACTCCATGCACCCGTAGCGTCACTCGCGCTCCATGATTTTATTTAAAAAGTGTGGGCGATTCCATTTGGAAGGTACCATCTCCATCACCCCATTCATACTGAATAATGGAGTGGAAAACAGGAGGGCAAAAGAGACACTCAGAATGACAGGTTGTAATGTAAAGTTTGAACTTCACTTCAACTGTCCAATTGAGTTTTATATGCACAAGATATAGGCCTACATTTTTTTTTACACATTTAGCAACACAAATACACTGCAACATCTACACGGAAATGATAAAGGCCTACCGACATTTTGTTGAGGCTTGCATCTACTGCTCCACGCAAGCCGTATAACCATAATGCTGAAGATTAATCCAGATCTGACATATGGCACACGCTGTAAGGATTCGACCAAGCTTAAACTAAGAGCCAGTTTCATACCGATAAAAGAAACGCTTTGAGTGAGCTACTTTGAACAAAGACTGAAAATATCAAGTTTGATAAGCCACTTTAAATTCTATCGATTATACCGGTACTTACAATCAGCGCTCAAAATTGCATTTTGCAAACTATTAAACCAACCTTAAGCAATGATTACGGTTGTATCTGCAAGACAAATTAGAATTTTAAAATCTTCTCAACTCGATGCACTTGTCGAAGTATCACTCCAAATTTTTTGATTTGGTGTCTCTAAACGGAATTTTCTTCAAGGTCAGCCAGTGGGGCCTCAAAAATATTTCCATTTGAGCTGAATCGTTCAAAATCATCCAGGGTATTAGTGAGTAATGTTTTTATATGTATCTCCATACCACAAATCAGATCACTATTGTTGTAAAGACAATGCCATCCTAAAGAATAAATACATGACCCTGGGCGCGGCATAGAATTTTATACATACTGAATGTATTGTTACTTACCAACATCGTTTGCTACACATTCTCTGCCACTGCATTTGTACCAAGCAATAGGTTCGACCTTAGGCAACAAAAGGCTTGTTTGTTCTAAAATAAACCCCAGATAACCCATTTTGTGCAAATATTGGAAGGCTAGGCAAGAGGGGACGTCACATGTGGAGTTTACAGTACTGACGCGCCATTTATCATCAAATGGCATATACCTTAGGTATTAACCAGTTGTTGACCTTCAACAGCAACCTTCCAACATTAGCAAGACTATTACAGCATGATCAAAAACATGCACAAAAAGTGTTAAACCTTAGGTGGGCACATTGGTATTCTTCACCAGGAAATAACAATTTGCAATAATTACAGCTTTAGTAAAATCTACAAAATTATATGAGTGAGGGGATCTTCATCAGCAGAGTGGAATCCTACATCCTGCCTACGGCGCCATTTCTGTAAGCTTGGAAGCTTGTCGGCAACGCCAGGTAGCAGCGTCCCTTGGGGAAGGAGCTGTATATTCCCCTTCAGGGTGGAGGACCTGCGTCCTCCGGTAAGGGAATTCCCAGAAATAAATAGGGAACAAAACAAACCTCCTGACCTTGATTTATTTATTTCTTTTCGTGTCCCCTATTAAAATATATGCCTGAAAAACAATTCCTGACATTGACATTAAAAATAGAGAGAGAATTTACAAAGTATAAAATTACATGTGTATTTAATATGTAATGGAGCACATTAGTATTTGCATAATTAGTATCTCAACTCACCCAACAATCATGGGCCGGGTTGCAGTTATAGGTAAGTGTGGTGTGGCCCACTGCACTGGGCTGAAATGGTAATCCTGTATACACAATAACATAAACTTGGGAAAAAATATCATATTTCCATATAAAACCTACAATCATGCTTTGCAAATGATAAAGCAGCGTGCACTACCAAAATCAGCGTTCACCATGCACGCACATGGACGCGACCCAAAGGTCACTGGAACTGTCCATAAGCCCGCACGCACTCACCGCACGTGTGGCAGACCAGGTGTAGTAAGCTTAATAATGGACATGTACACGTACGTTACACACACACGAGCTACGTAGAAAGTTCTCGCTCACGTGAACCCAAAGAAGCATTGTGAATGAAACGGAAAAGTTCTATCCACAACCCCCCCCCAAAAAAAACTCTTCAAGTTAATGGTAATCATCAATCACAGCCGATTCTCTAATCATTCAAAACGCTCATAATTTACCGCTTGTATCAGTACATATGAAAAGAGTAAAAGAAAGAGTACATTTTACCAAACTGTTTCGGCCAGCCCGCGCTCACTCTCGGTGGAAAGAAAAGGGAAGTTTGAAAGAGCGCCCTCTCAGGCTCAACACCGAGATTAATGTACAAAATGAGGATTCCCACATAAGTGAACTGAGGTCCATTCCTGAGGTATTGTTAAGTTTGCACGATGTGGAACACAAAAGAGCCTGTTTAGACTGGCAAGTGCATGTAAGCTGTTTTGAGGACGAGAATGTATTTTTCCTTTGTGGCACCTGTGGGCCGGATCACATAGGCCATCTTAATATAAATTCAGAGTTCACACGCCTGGCAGCTCTGATACCAAAGAAAAACATTCGCTCAAATTTTGCATTGCTCCCCGTACATACTGTGTAGAAGGTCTCTTTTTCATGTGTGTCATTCTAGGATTTCTCTGACAAAAAGTGCTGGGTGCCTTCACTTAGTGTTTGATGTGCAACGCCTTCCTCTCTAGTGGGTAAACCTTTCATGAGACCACACTGGAAGGAAATTGGTCATTTCCGATACGCAAAATTTTCCACACCCCTTATAACAATGTTTAACTTCACGAGAGTTCGGCGCGTGTCTCACCGTATTAGTTATCACGTATGGAACGAGATTCTGAAATTTGCTATCGATTTTGCCCATGTATTGGCAAGTCTCGACATTGAAGCCAACAATTCCAGGCATCCCCGAAGTTTATTTGAATGACGAGACTTCTTCGTGATAGTTTGCGGTTAAATTATACCAATTCGTTGTGAAGCTCAGTTGAGTGACTGGATACACTGCCTAATAAAAAAGGAAAGTGATGATGGATGTCAGGAACCTCGCAGATTCCAGGCTGTGACTTGTGCTGTTTATTTGAAGCAGTGTAGTTTCCTTTGCAGGTTTCCTCATCCGTTATAACTATTTACTTCTTTTATTATTCCAAAACGTTGCGGAGCGCTAACGATGTCAGATTTGAGTGGTTGAAGACCAATGTAAGTAGTTGGGCTGATCGGAAATTGAATGACATTATTATGAAGGGAAAGCTTTAGTATGCAAATGATTCCACCAAAACGTGGAAATTACCAGAATCCGTTTAACTATATACTTGACAAAGTGAATCACATTTTCCACAATATTTAAAATTACTATGAACTGGGTTATTCATTCCTTTTCAGACTATATTACACAGTGACTGTGGTTGTTCCCAGAGTCGTTCCTTACGTTGTGGCTAAGAATTCATCCGGTGGTTTACTCGAGGGATGACTTTTTCTCATTTGATAAATTAAGGAAAAATTGCGAAAAAATTCTCTCCAAAAGTTAATGTTGTGGGTGACCATTGCTCACAATGTGTTTTCCTTTGCTAAATTTCGAAACGGGAAAATACCCAAATACCCACCAAGTGATGACTTCATGTGCATGCCCATAATGTGTGACCATTGCTCACAAGGTGTCCTCATTTGCTAAATTTCGAAACAGGGGAAAATACCCAAATACCCACCACGTGATAAATTCATGTGTTTGCTCACAATGCGTGATCAGTTTTTTCCATGACGTTCTTTTGCAACGCCAACGCTTCCGTAATATCCATTTCGTAAGTGTTAAGTCACTTCAGTTTAAACCACGCCCACTGCACACAGAGTTACATGGAACCATGGAATCGGAAGTTAACATGCAATTTAAGGTTTTTGGCGTGTGTGTTTTATAGCTCCTTCGTATGACGCAGTCACTTACGAACCGGATACATGTATTCTATGTGATGCCATAACAATGAAGCTCGTAGGCTGGAAGTTGCCATCAAGTGTTTTAAAAATTCCCGCTCTCGCGCATTTTACACCGCGACTTTTACAACACTTTTACTTTTATAACTGCGTTTCGCAGTTAATACAATCGTGCTCCTACTTTTTATACATGATCACTTGCTATAAACATTAGATTCCAATACCTGAAGATTGACATTCAATGACTAAATATGTTGAGCATTTAAACATGTTGACAAACTGAAAGCAGGAAAACGAATAGAAATTACAGTTTTTGCAGCTAATTAGTTACATGAGAAAAAAATAGAACACCGCGGGTATAGATTTTAAAAATCAGGGTTATGTATCAGTTAAAATACTGCCACTGTTGACGATATAACTGCTGATACTAGTGCACCAGTTTCTACCGCTCCTGGTCTCTATGTTTCTGCAGGTCATTAACTACTGCGTGGCGAGAGAGGAAAGCCTCTTTGTCCAGAGATGGGAAAGACACACTTGAGAAAGTGCTGGCCTTACTAAGGCGAAGATTCGGCCCTCCCGAGACGGTGCAAACACTCAATTGTGCTTTGTATTCGAGAAATCACAACGAGGATGAATCTCTCGCTGATTTTAGCCGTGGTCTCATCAGACTACATGACCGTATGGAGTCGGCATCGACTAATGCCAGTGAAAAATCTGCGCTTGCACAATCACGAGACGGTGCGCTGAAGCAGCAGTTCATACGGGGAAGAAGAGGCACTGCAATCAAACGAGAATTGCGCAAAATAAACCATAACGAGGCAGAGCTTTCTTTCTTTGCGTTCCGTGAGCTAGCCCTTGAATTGTTGCGGGATAGCGATGATGGTCAGAATAAAGAACAGAGAACTGAACATTATTTAGTTGGTCAAGCAAGCGATGCTGTGGTTAGCGATTGTGCGTGGAAGCAAGGGAAAGAAGTGATTGGCTGGATTGGCCGAGGGTCAAAAACAATTGACAGCACTCATGCAGAGTTTCGTACAGCAACAAACCGAGACCAATGCACGCTTGAGATCGTTGACTGATGCAGTTAAAAAACTAAAAAGCAACACAACCTCTGACTTCGCCGGTCAGAGGTCAGACAGACGTCCCCGTGGCCCAAAGTGTAGTTTTGTGGGAAGACAGGTCATGCCGTCGAAACATGCTTTAAACGGAAAGCATTTGAGCGTGCGCAAGGTGATGCAGGCACAAAATCTAACCCACCAGAGAATAAACAAAGTGAGGTTTTCAGGAGGTTAGAACAACAGGTCTCAAGTTGAAAGGTTCTATGTGTAAGCTCTTCCAGAAATCATTGACTCACCTTGGGCATGTGGTAAGCGATCAGGGGTCTCTATCGATCCCAGTAAATTAGAACGCATCCGGAGCTGGCCAACGCCCAAGAATCCTGACCAGCTGAGGTTCCTTCCTTGGATTGGCCTCTTACTATAGAAGGTTTGTCAAGTGTTTTTCAAAGGCTGCTGTACCACTCCATGCGCTGGCGGTTAAGGCACTCCCAAAAGCAAGGAAGCTAGGAGGTCCGGATTTATTCCTCTGGTCTAATGAGGCTGAGCAGGCCTTCATGTTTCTAAAGGAGGCCCTTTGTACATCACCGGTTCTGGCTTTCCCTCGCTTTGATAGGGACTCCTCACTTGAGATAGATGCCTCGTTAAGGAGACTCGGAGCATGTTTGTCAAAGCAATGACAGTGGGGATCTCCATCCAGTGGTGTATATATACCAGCAAAGATCTCAGAGGTGCTGAGAGAAATTATGCCGACTTCTCGAGCTTCAAGCTGGAGCTACTTGCCCTCAAATGGGCAGTGCCGGAAAAGTTCCGGTCCGATCTGCTTGGTTGACATACCGTTGTATGGACTGACAGTAGTCCAGTAGCACATCTGCAGTCTGCCCGTTTGGGAGCAACTGAGCAGCGTTTGGTGTCCCAGCTGGCTCCATTCGACCTCGAGATCAAATACCGCAGCGATCACTCTAACAGATGTGCTGACACGCTCAGTCACAACCTACCACAAGAGGCAGTGACCACCGTCGATCTGATACAGACACTCAAGCAGTGTACCCTCTTACCCGGAGAGCTCCAGGCACTGAAGGTAGTAGCCTATCTTCTGCCCCAGTTGTGGAATATTTGAAGCTTCCTTTTCAGAACACTGAGGACCTCGTCAGTTCTCCCCTCATACTCACATGCTGAGCTCCCTGTTATGCAGAGGGAGGACCGGATCCTAAAGGAAGTCTGTGACAGATGGGACAAGCGCTGGAGTGGGAACCTGGCCAAGACAGGTCGTGCCTCCACCCGGAATATGCTGAGCTAAAAGGATGGCTGAGGGAGTGGCCCCATATTGTAGAGCGGGACAAGGTGTTGTATAGAGTTGTTGATGAGCCGGGCCTGGGTCCGGTGTTTCAGCTTTTAGTGAAAAGTTGACTACGAATGGCCGTTATCGAAGTCGGTCATGATCAGTGGGGACACCAGGGCTACGGTCGGACATGATGTTCATAAAGCGACGCTGTTTTTGGGCCGGGAATGAGAAACCAGATTTAAGAGCATGTTAAGAATTGCTTTCACTGCATCACAGCTAACTCCTACAGTCCGCCCCCCTATGCGGCACCTTCTGGCATTTAGGCCTGTCGAACGAATCGCGCTTGACTTCCTGAAACTTGACAAAGGTCGTTATGGCTATGCAGATATTCTGGTAATAACCGATTCGTTCACGAAGTTTTCAGCAGCAGTCCCTTGCAAAGACCAGACTGCAGCAACATTGGCTGCGGTACTGCGAGACGAGTGGTTTGTCTGCTATGGCGCGCCAGCTCAGATCCATATAGACCAAGGGTGAAATTTTGAGATTTCTCAGGTACGTGAACTCTGTAAGTTGTACAGTATCTGCAAAACAGGCACCACTCCCTATCACGCGCAAGGCAACGGGCAAACCGAAAGGTTTAACAAAACACTCTGCGGCCTGATGGAGTCTCTTGATCAGAAAAAAATAGGCGTGACTGCCCCTAGCTCTTGCCACACCTTGTTTTCATATATAACTCGACACCCCATAGTGTAACTGGGTTTGCCCCGTACACCCTCACGTTCGGGAGATAGCCAACTGTTCCTCTGGATCACCTGCTGAGTAATGCTTGCAAACGCTGGGGAAGCGATGCAGTTTCCCGTCAGGCTGAACTTATTCAACGTGCATACAAGATTGCCACAGACAGGATGGAGAAAGCTGCCAATGGGAATATGATGCGATATGATAAGCGGGTTCATTTATCTGTCCTGCCAGTCGGAAGTCCAGTACTGCTGAAGGACTGTGGATTCACTGAGCGTCACAAGCTGCAAGACCACTTTGGGAGTGATCAGTATCTTGTAAAAACCAACGATGCAAAGGAATTTTATGTGATAGTGCCGGTTACAGGAGGTCCTGAGAGATGGGTTAACCGGGAGATGCTGATTCCTGATCCTAGAGGTGCGCTACATGAGTCGGAGGATCCATTAGAATGTCTTCCGCGTATTGTAGATGAGCAGAACAACAATGTAGATGATAGTGACTCTGAAGAAGAGGGAGAATTTGTACCAACAGTCTTTCGTAATTCATCCAAGCCATTGGAAAGCCCAATAAATCAAACGGGAACAGGTCTGTTCTAAGCCACTGCGTGCCAGTGGTGCCAATCCTGTCAAACCAAGTCAGAGTAGACCTAGTCAAGCATTGCGGCACCCGGAGCGTCTTAAAAGAAAGCGCCTTAAAAGAAAGCGCTTGGGCAGCTGGCCAAAAGATGTTACTTAGGTTGAAGATAGTTTTGTCTGGAAAGCCCACTTTCCACCATTATGACCATGCAGCTTTGAAATGGCTTATTTGTGTTTTGAGGTGTAAGGTAATGGATCGAAGGCAAAGTTTGCTCGTTAATTCAGCGGGACGTGGTGTAAACCTCCTTTTTACCCGACCATTATGTACTCCATCCGCAGTTTCCATTGTTTTAAAACCAGCACGTGTATGATTGATTTAAAGACAGATTAAAAGTCAAGGTTCATTACTTGTGCGTTCGTCCTTTAGGATTGCCTGGTTGAATAGCTAGAGGCAAGATGCATGCCTGCGCAGTTAGCGACCAGGCAAAAGAAACACGCATTCATACTTGGTCACTCCTTTGTGTCTCGACTCTCCCGGGAGGCCCGGACACAGCAGCGGTCAGTTCTGGATTTTGTTGGTCTCTCTGGAAAATGCAAGCTATCCTTGGAGGGACATCCAGGTTTAACATATGATAGAGTGTTTGCAAATCCAGGTTTTCACCACCATAACTTCAAGAGGGGACCCATTGATACCTTAGTAATTGACATTGGTACGAAAGATCTTTATGATCCGAGGGTCCACATCATCAGTCCTGTTATCAAAAGTCCTAGAGTTTTTGGATGTATTGAGAACTCGAGGTGTTCGGCCTCAATCAGTGGTGTTTTTAACCGAAATCGAGAGATCCAGGGTGTCTAGGCCGGGCAGGTTGATACAAGCACATTTGATCGTCGATCACGGAGATTTAATGCATTTCTCTCTCATAAGTTGAAGAATGTTTAGGGGGTTCATTGTCATTGCCAACGTAGAATTAACCGTAGACAACACTTAGTTGATGGAATTCATCTAGATAACGAAGGGATAGAAAAATGTTGCCGAGGTGTGAAGGAAGCAGTCCTTGGACATTTAAATTGATTAACCCAGTATTGTTCAAGGCTTTGTTGACCTTAAATGGGTCCTTGAAGTTATGTGGTGTCAAGAGATCTCCCCTCTAGTCTTTTATTTTGACTCGAAAAGTGTTCTTGTGTGTATGTATATTAATCCAGTAGTTGGTGTTGTTACCATCGTCCACGAGTGTATTTGTTGCAGGACGTTTTCTGTCTTGCTATGATTAATGCACAAATGATGCTTCACAGTGGTTCACAGAGTATTGTAAATTGTCTTACGCCGCTTCGTGCAGGAGGATGTATCTAGCGTGAAACTGGGACGAAAGGACCCTATTCAGCTGTAACCTGATTAACAATTTGCATAGTCTTTTAGATGGCTTGTTGTTTATCTTTGCTTAAAACACTAATCTGCTGAGAGCTGTTGCTCTGTGTTCAAAAGGAACATTTTCTAGTTTCATTGTTATTTAGAGTTGTCCACTTGTTGAAGTGTCGGAATAAGAGTGATAACACTGCTGCTTGTCCCAGACATGACCTGTGAGCACATTTGGAATTATGTGATCCTCGATGCAACCCTGGTCAGTAATATGTTGACTGATATGGGGATACAACTAACATCCACACGGGGCGTGTGGATTTAAAGCAGGGAAGCTGTGGGGATCCTCATTTTGCGTTTTAATTACTCTCGGTGTTGAGACTGAGAGGGCGCTCTTTCAAACTTGCCTCTTCTCGATCCTTTCCACCGGGAGTGCTGCCCGAAGCGTTTCGGTAATTTACTCTTTCTTTTACTCTTTTCAGATATGATTACTGATACAAGCGGTAAATTATCACCGTTTTGAATGATTAGAGAATCGGCTGGGATTGAAGATTACCATTAATTTGAATAGGTTGGTCGGGTTTTGGATCGAACTTTTCCGTTTCATTCACAATGCTTCTTTGGGTTCCTGTGAGCGAGAACTTTCTACGTAGCTTATGTGTGTGCATTACGTACATGTGAAAGACATTATTGTGTGTACTTGCGGGCTTATGGAAAGTTCCAGTGACCTTTGGGTCGCGTCCATGTGCGTGCTTGGTGAACGCTGATTTTGGTAGTGCACGCTACTTTTCAGTAATTTTATTATCATTTGCAAAGCATGGTTGTAGATTTTATATTGAAATATCGTATGTTTTTCCAAGTTTATGTTATTGTGTATACTGGGTTACCATTTAGTCAGCCCAGTGCAGTGGGCCCCACCGCACTTACCTATAACTGCAACCCCGTGAGTGTTGGGCGAGTTGAGGTACTAATTATTCAAATACTAATGTACTCCATAAAATATTAAATACACATGTAATTTTATGCTTTGTAAATTCTCTCTATTCATTTAATGTCAATGTCATGAATTGTTTTTCAGTGGTATATTTTAATAGGGAACACGAAAAGAAATAAATCAAGATCAGGAGGTCTGTTTCGTTCCTTATTTATTTCCCGGAATTCTCTTACCGGAGGACACAGGTCCTCCACCCTGAAAGGGACTATACAGCTCCTTCCTCAAGGGATGCTGCTACCTGGCATTGCCCACAAGCTTCTAAGCTTACACTTAGCAATGAATTTTAAACTGCGAATTATAGGTCGGACTTTCATGGTTAAAGAATAGCCAATGACTCAGTAATGCACAGTATGCGTTGTATAATCTGTCGTGTTCCCAAATGTTATTTTATCGAAAACTGATTTAGAGTACATCCACAGGAAATCCCTTATATACAGTGTATTATGTCAAGATAAAAAAGAAAAAGAAAAAACACAACAGAACAAAAAACACCCCCACCCCCCAAAAAACCCCGAAAAACAATTTCTAAGAGAAAGTTTTTTTTTTACTTTTGCTCGGCTGGTGCTGGTGTTTTAACGACTCACTAAATTTGGTGACCCAAGTCGAGTAGAGACATTTTAACATTGTGACTCGAGTCGAGAAACTAGGTCAAGAAGTTAAGCTGAGTGGAGTCACTTTGTGTAGTCGAGTCAAATACTCAGCTCGAGTCAATATGAGTCACAAATTGTAATAAAACACTATATGTAAGTCATATTTTTGGTACTGTTATTTTCATTTAGACATACTAAAAATGAATTAGGGTGACAGGTATCTAGCAACCTAAAATTTTGCTTACATTTTTTGAGACTCGATTCTTACAAGCTTGTACTAGATTCGGGTATCCCTAAGAGAGTCGAGTCGAGTCGCCAAAAAATGTGACTCGAGTTGGACTCGAGTGGAGTCGAGTCATTGACTCGAGTCACTACAACTCTGGCTACTGCGGAGATTTCCTTCTGTCATTTTTTTTTAATTCCAACCGGGCACAGAGTTTGTAAAGGCAGTGATGACTTTCGTGAAAACCATGATTTAATCGTTTTTGACCGGTCATAACAAATAGTTGTCATAACGCAGACCCTACACCATTGAACGTCCTACATGGATGTGTGTTCATTGCACACTTAATCATGACAGTCTCAGCACAGTCACTGATTCCTGTTTGTCAGGAGCACGTAGAGTTTTTGAATTTTCTCAGCGCGGGGGCGTGTGCCCAAAATGTCGCAGAAATCACATGATCTGATTGTTCTACCAACTGCCTCGCATGACCTGATCGAACTCCCGTGACTTTTCCTAAACTTTTCCCCACCTAACTATTGAGAGGGGTGTCTATCTTGGTATCGCCCTGGCAGTGACTGAAACGGGGGGGGGTGTTCCATATCCGTTCCCATATGCTTGTGCACAAAATATTGCTATATTATGATAATGCACTCAATACCTACTCCCCTCTAAAAAACTCCTTCCCCCTTTGGAAAATGCATCCGGCCAATGTCTGGGATGCTTGCCAATGTGTCCGGAAGCTTGTGGTAGGCGCCAGCGCCATAAACAGATAGTGTGTTGACCTGGAGTCCTGGATGATAAGATTGTAGCTTAGTAGTAGCTGTAGTGCTATAAAGGCCCTGAATGAGGTTATCACGGTGATTCAAGCATGTACAGCGGGAATTTCCCGTGTATTTTTGGTATCGCCGATGTATTTCCGTATTGTATAATTCTGCGCCCCCCACTGCAGACCACGCCCCCAAAAGGACACTTCCGCCACAAACATACTGAGAAGTCTTCCTAGGAAGGTTTCCATCTGATTTATACTGAAGAACACTAAAAAAGACATTGAATAGGGATCGCTTTATCCACAAATAAATCTGAAACAATTTGGGCAGAAGGTGCTGCATTGGCCGTTGCAATGGACACGGTCCGTCGCAGTTGTCTCAGGTAGCAAACGGTTTGCCTAATAAAAGGCCCACATAGACTTTTAATTTGCCTAGCAGTCCTATAACAGCTTCTGTTGCAACTGCACATAAAACCTGCATACACTTTACGCTTTTAATCACATCATAGAAGAAGGGTACTTGACATTCATTCCTACACAAAGATTGTAAGAAATATTAGGCAAGGCACAAGATATATTGCAGTAACTTCAACGGTTAGAAAATATATTAAAACATTAAAAAGACCAAAAGATATGGCGAAAAAGTGTTTGCATTTAGGAAAAAGGTATCAGTATTCAAGGGCCATGTGAAACTCGTTTCGTGACCAAAGTTTCTTGCATTTCTTTTACGGGGCTACCTTAAGGTTTTACCTCTTTTTACAGGGTACATGGGCTCATCATCATGAAGACCTTTCTTCGTCACGGTCACATCCTTCGAATCCTCCTGACAATCACTGCGATGGTCTCTATCAAACAAGCAGATGCAGGTTTGTTCACATTTCATGAAGTTTATACTGTAAACACAGTAATTATGTATTTAGACAGTGCATGGTCGAAGAAGAAATAAAAAGAACAAAAAAAGAACAGCGCATTATTAAAGACAAAAATAATTTTCTCAGTTGGCTAGCAATACAAAGCTGTGTAAATAGTGGCATCGAGATTTCAATAAAATGTACAATGATGTTTTTAAAAGCTTCTGCACGAAAAAAAATTCAAAATTTGCCCCTCGATATGGTTCGCGGGTCCGTCTTGGTAGAACGAATCCTGAAGGCGACGATCTGTGAAATACTACACACTCATGCAGAACCTTAATGTATTTATGTTATTTAACCTTCTCCTTTTTGAGATCTGTCGTAATACTTTTGGGTTGTTTGGAAGTCCAAAAATTCTTCACAATCCTCCTTAATTTTTTACTCACCATGAAAACGTGGGATGGGGGACGATTTGGCAGACCATCCCCTGGTGACTTAATGGGGGGATACATGTATGCACCTCAATATCTCAAGATTTTACGCCCGTGGGCTGAGTGAGGTGACCCAGACAAGTAATTGATGATGGCGTTTGAGGCTGACTGTTTGGGGTCGCGCCATGGAGAGGGAGAGCATATTTCCTTTAATAATAATAACATTTCTTTTTTAAGCCCGTTACATTGAAATGAAACAGATCTGAACAAGCTATAAATTAATGAAAATTATTTAAGACTAAACCTAGCCATTGGAAAATTAAAATTACTTAAAATTGTGCAGTGAATAGCTAAAAGTTTTTATCAAACAATGTATGCTTGGATTTACAATACATTTCATAAAAAGGTTCACAAACTGCAAATAGTATAAAAAATTAGACATACAAATTCATTCTTAAAATTGTGAGCGCTTACCAGTATAAAATAATGGGAAGCAAGGGGAGGTATCAAGCAAACAAGTACAATTATGAGTAGGCTACTCATGAGCGGGCTGTTCAGAGAGGGGGAGGGGTTTATTTCAGAGCCGAAGTGCGGCACCTGAAAAAGCCTGCTTCCCGTAGGACTCCTGCCTGTAACTGGCCTCATCTAGCCCTGTTTCTATTGACAATCCAGTTTCTTTGGCAACGAGGGATAGCAAAGGTGCCTGATCGTGAAGTGTCTTGTAGCCTTAACCATGGCTAAACATCTTGAATTCGATTCGCTGTGCGACAGGGAGCCAGTGAAAAGAATAAAGAGCAGAGTTAAATTTGAAGGCTTACGAGGCCGACATGCCAAGCTTAATTAGGTGATAAGGTGCCTGAATAAAGAGGCAATTTCTTGGCTTCATTTGTTGCTTTCAGGTGACTTTATGCTTGTGGTGTCCTCCCAGAATAACACCATTTACGCGGGAAGCATGGCGAAGCAACTTGCTGATTTGTACAGCCTGCCCCTCAAAGGGGTCGTAGGACCTGAGGCAGTTGACTACGATGCCACGGAGAAAATGGTGTACTGGACTCAGTATGACGGGACAGTCGGCAAACTCTCCAGGGCACATCTCAATGGAAGCAACCAAATGACAGTCCTTGATGATCGCATCCGACGTAAGAAGTTATTTAGTCGTCGGAACGTGCATCCACCAGGCGGCCATTCAATGGTGGATACAGTTTTCATCTATAAGTCGTCCAATGTGCACAAAATCCAAACCGAATCGAGAATGTTGTCGGGAATCTAGTTTCTAGTTCTTTTTCCTTCTTTATCCATACAACAGGCTTGAGCAGAGATTCCTTGTCAACGTTGTGTTTCATCTGTGAAAAATGCCTCATTTATTATTATTGAACATTGGTAGTTGGTTTTTCTTTCACCTAGAAATTTATCAGCTAATGCCTTCTTCGTCATATTTGATAAAAGAAACTCGGTTTTTGGTAGCCCTATGTTTAGTGAATACTGCCTAAAACCTGTAGTCATAGAAACCTTCAGTCATGGTAAGAAAATAAAAAAAGGAAACTTCCTTTGATGATCTTCTTAATTGCAGTACTAGCTGCAGTTTCCTCCCAACCTCATGTATAGATGCATTTGGATTGGCTCTGGATGTGGAAGCAGGGCTGGTATATTGGACTGATGAATCTCTTGGACAAGTCGGACGAGTCCGTATGGATGGCACCGGGACAAAAGAGACGATTATCGAAAACCTTGACAGGCCTCGGGGCATCGCCATTGATCACAGTCGAGGGTGAGTAAATACCCACCGATGTGGCTGTGGTCGTATCACTCCCGCGCACTTTAGGCCTAAGGCAGTGTGTAGTGTTTGAAACATCTTAGAAACGGGACTGTCAAATTATCGTCAAATAGAGTCAGACAATCTGTGAATTCTTTCCACCCGAAATGCCGTCATTTTCGAGAAAAGAGAAATTTTATATTTTTCTCAAACGATCGTTCGTATACGGACGATCTTAAGAAAATACAATTTGTTCGAATGCTGTAATCGTTAACAAGTAACAACAGAAATGCACGTGATGCGTGTAGCTGTTGGTGGAATCTATATACACTGAAAAATTGCTTGAGTTAAATTTAACCCAAGCGAGGGTAACTGCGACTACCCAATAGTTTAGGTTCTTTCAACCCATTTTGGGTGATTGAATTTAATTTCTTGGTTGTTTTAACCAAACAACGTAAACGGTTAATATCCACTCATTGTGTGAGTGAAAACTGAAACAGAAAGTAGTTTATTAAATGATGACATCTGAGCATGTATAATATTATAAGCTTTCGAAACTCCTATCTATCAGTTTTAATGAGGAATGTACTCAACTTCAGCGATATTTCCCGATTAAGTCCACTTCGAAGATCAGCCGACAGCCCACATTTTTCACGTTTTGCCTCCGTTCACACAAATATCCCGGAAAAAACATTTTAAATAACTTAAAATTGACGAAGATTGTTCTTTTAAAAAAGAAATTCCGAGGTAAAATTGTCAAGGAATTTACTTGTCTCTTAACTTGCTGCTTGAACGAAACTCCAAGGCTGAGAGGACTGGGAGCAAGTATATATAGTCATGTGACTGAGCGTTAGCTTGGCAACACGAGTTGGTAGTAGTGTACACTCTTCTGACTGTATTAGCAATGGAAGAGCACTTTACAAACTGAAGATGAGATAAGATCTAACACATTCCAAGACAGTGCACACATCGTCGAAATTACTTATTTTTCTCCCAGATACATTTACTGGACGGACGTGGGGAACAATCCTCGAATCGAGAGAGCAAACCTAGACGGAATAAACAGAACTACCTTGATTGACGACAATCTTGTGTGGCCCAAGGCTGTAATCATTGAAGGTAAATGTTTCATACCAATTAAGTTTACAAAAAAATATACATGCAGTCAGCGATAACACCCTTGCTTTTCGCGATTGCCGATATACTGAAAACCCTTTCTTGTTAAAGACTACCATCTTGGACAAATCTCGTTAGAACTTGCCTCCCCCTCATCACCCCAATATTGTTTCTCATTGGGTAAGCTGAGCCGAGTCTTGGTCCACTAAATGACCGCTACATTGAATGGGGGAGAGGGCGATCTTTTCACTGCGCTTCCCACAAGGTGTTCCAAATATTTTGTCCAGGATTGTCTGAGTTTGCCGCGTTGCTGTTTTGAGTGCTGCCGCAGCGATATTTATTAAATTATTATCATTATTAATTAAAAGGTTTATTAAAATCGTTTCATCGCAGCCAGAGGCAGAATTGCGAATTCGATTTACATGAAATATAAAATCACATAAGTTACAAATCGTGTTTAAAAATGTCAAATAATATACACACCAAAATAAAGTCAATCTGTACACATCAAAAAATTAAGCGCAGAAAAAACAAAACCAGAAACCCTTATTCAGTAGCCTACATGTACAAAAACAAATACAAAACACACAATTTACATGAATTTGACACACTGAAAAACCAACCACCCCAGCGATCTATAAACCAACTGACCGACAAACAAACCAACCAACCAACCAACCAACCAACCAACCAACCAACCAACCAACCAACCAACCAACCAACCAACCAACCAACCAACCAACCAACCAACACACCAGAACAATCTGATACCCCGACCCGCCAAAAAAGACGAATGTTGTGGCTGATAATCTAATATGAACAAAAACTATTTCTTATTCAGAATCGAAGTTAAAAGGGATTGAACTACACTTGTAACGGTTGGTCCTGCATCTGATGAAGTTAATTTGTTGGTATTTCTAAAGCTATTATTCCTAAAAGGGGGCAGCCACTCTCTATGAGTCTTCGACTCGAGGAGTGATTTTCCTAAGTTCAAGGAAAGTGATTCAAGTCTAACAAAACAGGAATGTTGTACAATTGACAAATAACACTATAAGAATGTACTTCGCAACAGCTAGCAGAACAGATTATTTGTATGGAGCAGGAGCCATATGCAGCAAGGTATGAGACGGAGAGAACTCCCCTTCTTTGTGTTGGTCATTGTCTCGCAGGAATCTGGGGAATTCCTTTCAGACATCTTGGGGGACGTGTTAAGTAATAATAGTCTGGAATGTGTATAGGGATTGGACATGTTGGGGGGGGTACCCCTCGGTCTCATTTCTTGCTGGGTGTAGCAGGAGCTCGACCACTTGGTGCCGTCGATGCTCCATACTGTAACTGTTTTTCTTAGCAACTTTGGGCGTGCCATACTGCAGTTTCAAAAGTTCACGATGTATAACATTAACGGGCCGCCGTCAATCTGACTGTGTACGTGTAGCGACTGCCTGCATATAGCCGCAGATAGCTCCACATTCCTGCAAGATTATCTATCCTTGCTCTGTGCTCCGATGGTGATTGTAAGCCAAGAAGAATAGGCCTACTCCAATTTCTGCAGTTCTTTACCACCCATTGGTTGCACAGTGGTAAGCGTGTGTTACCTTGGTTCATGTATACATATGCAGCAAGGTATGAGACGGAGAGAAACCCCCCCCCCCTGCTTTGTGTTGGTCATTGTCTCGCAGGAATCTAGGGAACTCATTTCAGAAATCTTGGGGGGATGTGTTAAGTAACAATAGTCTGGAATGTGTATAGGGATTGGACATGTTGGGGGGGTTACCCCTCGGTCTCATTTCTTGCTGGGTATACATGTATAACACATGTGGGACCTTCATGTACTTGTAGCCTCACTGTTATGTACTGTATACTATGTGCATCTAGAAGGTTTTATAAACGCAATGTACTTTACGTTAGCCACATGATAGACGATCCAATGTCTATTGTATCGCAGATTAACTCACCTCTTCATCATTACTTACTAATGTTATGTATGTGGGCACAGATTATTGATGACAAGCAGCTTGGATGGAATTAGTAATGATTTGTTTCCGAGTCGGCCAATCTTACGGGTTTGCGATTGGGACCATTCACATGTATATTGTATCTTCTAAATCTTGTATCGTGTAAATCGCCCGTAATACATCTCCCTCTTGCAGGTTCTAACCTGTTCTGGTGTGACGGATACCTAGACAAAATCGAGCGGACCGATCTCAGCGGCAGCAACCGCAGCATTCTGATAAACCTCGCCCGATATAAACCCGTTCATCCCCACGATCTGGCGATATACAAGGACTACTTATACTGGAGTGATCAAGTTAAAGAAGGTGTGGTGCGTGTCCACTTGAATGGAAGAGGGGAGCAACGTTTTGGCCAGCAGCTCATCAAAGGGATACGGCGAATTCACATACAACTAGGTTTGTATTAACAAAAGTTCTTGAATCCATGACCGTATAATGTTAGTGTTTGCCACGAGAGGGTATCCATGCATGTTCCGTTATGGATACCCGTTTGTCACTTTCTATTCCTGTATGTTTTAACAAGAATCTTCGCGCGTAAATATGCGCAACTTTTACGCATACGGGCCAAGACGTGCACGGAAACGAGACGTACACTGAACAGCCACCTTAATTTGGTCACGGAAGACCTATGAGATGTGTGTGTATGCCTTATACTTAAGTTGACTTGGTCGGGCAGGCAAAGAAAATTACAAGTCGGTGCTGCAATGCTCTTCGTGTTATTACTGAATCCCCTCAGTATCGGGTATGGCTAGCTGCTCACCCTTCCATGTCCCCGGATCACACGTTCTTTTCTGATACTGTTGATCATATATCGTCCCAAAAGCTTTGAAGACTGAGCCAAATGACTCGCATGGATTTGCAGCAAATCAAAAATGAATTTTCTCGGAGAGAATTTGTCTGATTTATCTGAAGGTCACCCTTCCTTCCTAAAATCGAAAATTGTGTGAGAACCCGACATCAGAGGTTAATGCCATATCAGCTAAAAAGGGGTGTGCTCTTCATGGCGGTAATCTGAAATTAGAAAGAAATGTTTTTGTCATAGTTTCTTTTGTAAAGATGTATTTTCCCCAAGTTGTTTTCACTTTTCAAGGTAGACAATCGGGAAGAAAAGTCCTTGCACCTTAAGCCTATGTATTTAATGCTTAAGTCTTTACAGTGAGCATAAGATTTGTCATGTATTTCACAATACATCACATAAAACGGTGATTGTTGGAAAAAATCTCTAATCGCGAACGAAAGTTACACTCTTCGAAAGTGTGTATACTTCATGGCACTACTTGATTTTCCTAAATATGAAAGAATCTGATTTATTAAAAATACTTTGCTGGAAATAAAAGGAGCCGTGTAGCTCCATTTATACGGAAAAAAGGTTCTTTGCTTTGGAGGAGCCTCAGCGGCACAGGGGACGTACGGGGTGCTGCTGAACTGTATTAATCACAGCGATGTATTTTATCGTTCAATTATGGCTTGTATTATAAATAGAGCTGCGTTATATCTCGGTACACCGTGGGTATTATTAAACTTCTTACGCACTGTGGAACTGCAAGGGGTAAATATTTCACCTTAACGGGAAATGATACATAGGACCCGCGGCCCGGGCGCAGCTCTTGAGCCGTTTTTAAGGGGGGGGGGGTCAGTCCCCTCTCACGGGACCTCACGGTTTCATATTCGCTTCATTTTTTGCATGTGGGGGATACGCAAAAGTTAGGGGGTAAAAGCTCTCCTCTTAACCCCTGTGCCTGCCCTGGGACCTAAAGTAAAGTTAGTTATGTCTGGATTCTTGTTGTGACGGGGTCGTGGCTTGGAGTCCATCACTCCCTAAAAGTGATCGGATGCTGACAAAACTTGGATCGTCTACTCCAGAGGATGATTTTATTATCAGAGAGCCTATGCAAAAACAAAACCCTGTAGAAGGAGACCCTGAAATTACAATAGTAATTACTCATCTCTATACACTGGGCTCTTAAATAAAAGGCTGATTAAATTTATGTAAATAAGTGAAAATAATGTTTTACAGAAGTGAATAATTGGAATATTGCAATCAGCAGAGACATAAGAGAATAACTTTAATCTTACCCCGATGCAGATAAGAATATAATGTCTTACAAATGAGTGCTCCCCTCTTCTATGTGAGTCCTCCCAGAATCGGCTACAATATGAACAAACAAGCCACATACTGCATATCACTATACACACATAAGGATGGTGCATTGATCCTCATAACACGCAAGGTGCTGTACGTGACAAACTTGAGTGCATGGAGCTTGTAGTTAAATATACGTTTACGACGACAATGCCATACAATGCCAACATAATGCGTATGTGTACATGTTCGTACTATACAAGTACATGCAATAACAGAAAAGTTGCGTACAGTTCGGAAGGTCACGTAAAAGTTGCGCACTAAGCACTCTAGAATTACTTAAAATCAACGATAAAAACCCAAAGCGGCATTCACTATGACCATTAAGGAATCGATTCATATATATATCTTTAGTTGGGCTTACCAGAATAAGTGTCAAAATGGAATATAAATTCGGACAGCCGACAGTCCAGCCAGTGGTTCATGCGTACAAGCAAGAGACCGCGGACCGCGGTGGGCAAGCAGGAGCGAACCCATGCGCTCGCTGTTCCATCCTTCATTGCAACCCCCCATGATTCGTAATTACCAACAAAATAATATTTGTAATATTATGATAGATTATTATAAGAAACAGGGGTTGATATAAATGACAATTGTACCAATTATATCCCATGAGGCTTGGCACTTATACAAGGAGTATTTAGGTCTGTTTGTGAACGGAAAATTACAACTTAAAGGTGGAGGTAGGTACATGACTGGATGGATCATGAATAACAAATCAGGCCCACATTAATAATCTATAACCCATACATTCGTTAGATATACGCACATTAAAAAGTACACATCCCTACATTGTCTTTCAGGATAACTCGACCGTCTTTATTTCCCGCAGAGCCCGACTTCTGTGAAAAAACTCTCCTTGTCTCAGTGGAGGGACCTGCGAGGATGTTGTAAACGGGTTTGTGTGTCACTGTGCCCCTGGTTTCTATGGAGTGACATGCTCTGAAAGTAAGATTTTACATGTAAACACCGTGTCGCTGTAGCTGGCAGGTGCAATTAAGCGTGCAACCGACAGTACGCCTTAGTCATGTAGAGCTATACAGTACAAAAGACTATGCCCATGCAGAAATTTGTATTCACGATTGAACTTGCCTCTGATTTTACTCAATTTTGTGGGAGCCATTATTATGTCGAGATGTCAGGAGAAGATTCAAAACAACACTACAGGAACTCAAGACTAGAGCTGCGCCTGATGTTGAAAGTTGATTTGGGATGAGACATCAAAATAATTACAGAGTCGTAGGAAGATTCCGAAACACGATTTATTCTATTAAACCAGATCCTTGCAGTAGTTCACCGTGTCTTAATGGCGGAACCTGCTCCATTTCGTCGGACGCATTCGCCTGTCAATGTCCGGCACCGTTCGAAGGACAAACGTGTGCGCTAGGTAAAAATTAAATAATTTATTACAATAACTACACTGAATGTACCTGGCTTTGGCAAATGTGAATTTCAGTATAGCCATCAGATGTTCTGTTATCTTGTGCAATTGAATATTTGTAAGTTTGGTTCCTATATCTCTTGTTTTACCGGGGCAGATCTTTCGGACTGCACCAATTCTGTTAAAAATGACAGAGTGTTTACTTAATTATTAACCGACAATATTTTGCAGTAATTTCCATTCTGCATAAATTTTCTTCAGTCAATAATCTATTGTTAGTTATTTGTAAAATGAATTAAATTCCTTGACATATTTACCTCTGTCTTCTTCATTTTTCGAATACCTTCGGGGAGGAAAGTAAGTCTACTGCGGGAGATCTTTAAATATGGGCAATTCACAATAGTGCGCCTCCAAGAGTTTGCAACGCGTTGGCCAATCACATTGCCAGAAATCTGTTGACTCAGTGCGCTTTTGAAAATGGTCGACAGATTTCGCGAGTTGTGATTGGCCAAAGTGTTGCAAACTCTTGAAGGAGCACTATTGTGAATCGCCGGTATTGTCAAGCTTGAGAACACAAATTTTTGTTCCCACTAAAACTTGGAATCCTTTGTAATTTATACCAGATCCTTGCAGTAATTCACCGTGTGTAAACGGCGGAACCTGCTCCATTTCGTCGGACGGATTCACCTGTAAATGTCTGGCAACGTTCAAAGGACAAACGTGTGCGCAAGGTAGAAATTTAAATACTTCTATTACTATTTTCTACAGTTTGGGACACGTGCATGTTTTTGTAGTAAGATATTTTGATCACTTGTGTAACTGAATATTTGTAAATTCTGTGCCTTATTGGATTTAGCCGGGCATATTTCTGAAACTGAACCGGCTAAGTTGTAACCGGCCGAGCTCTTGCATTAGTAAGCAAAAAGATATTGCAGTAGTCTTGAGTTGAATTAAAGTTTCCTTTAATTAATATTTCCTTGATAGTTTGCACGCAAACAAACCTCATGATTGGTTAATCCCCGTTTTCTTCATTCACTGTGTCCGGATATGTTGGGAGAAAAATGGCTGTAGAGGTTCTACATGTATTCATGAGAGAAAAACCTGTTCTCTGGATCATTTGCCAGCTTTTTTGCTTCTACCAGATCCTTGCTATACAGTTCACCCTATGGCTAAACGTCTGCCGTTGCGCGGGGTTATTTACTTTCTAGGGTCTGCCTTCGCGTAAGGCTGTAAGTCATGAGGAGGATTAGGATATATCCCCGATTTCTGGGGGGGGGGGTAGGTAAACGATCACCTCCGACATTTTTGGTCTAACCGAAAATATGAATATTAGGCCCCCTATCACCATGTAAATAAAGAGACAAAAGTAGGGAAAGCTACCTAAATAATAAATCAGTTTATGATTTATTATTGGTTTCCTAGAATATGAATGGAAAGAGGACAGGATTTAATTACCGTGCTAATTTTGGTCTCCTTTCCTCAATATTTTCGACGACTTTTCAACAACCTGAATTACTTTCGGCAACTTCAGTCAGTTCGATTTAGGCAGCCAAGCATAGGCCTACCATACACTCATACATCATGTATTAGGGCCATTTGACACAAGGTTCACTGCAGTATGGGAAAATGTGTCACTTTATATAATGCTTGAGGACGATATTAGGGAATTTCACTGCAGTTCTTGATAATAATAATAACATTCGAAAACGTCCAGAACGACGTTTAAGGGCAGTAGAGTACCCCCCCTCGAGGTGGCGCCCTTTTGTCTCTTTTTTTTTCTTGCATTGGACATAAACGATACTCACTTGCCTTGGGTGGCCCCCTTGTCTCTGACTTTCATTTGAGTTTGTGAGTTCGTATACTTTTTGGTTCTCGTTTCTTCTGTGCAAAAATATACATTGTTGGCACCCACGGTATCGTTTTATACAGAGTGTAATGTAACACTATATCTGCAGAACTTCCACTTTTGCGAGGGAGGTGCTGGGTGCGATGATTGTATTATTTTCTTTTATAGTCTATATTCAGTAGTGCTCGTGACGTCGCTTGTCTTTTACATAATTAATGTACTGAATTTCTCAGCCTTTGGCTCGTTAATTCCATCATTATCCGTCTCATCATCGACACATTGGAACGCCATCCACAAGTAGCACCCTAATGGTTACATGGTCCAGCATTTCCTTACCGTCCAAAGTCATCCGTCAACCCCACCCCCAGCACTCAATAACATATATTTACGCCACTGATCCGTACAAAGGACACACCTATGCACATGTAAAATTATAGGAAGTAACCTTTTCTTTTCAAAATCTCACACGGGTTGCAGGTGTCACTTACCGAATGTGGTATCCGGCCTCTGTTAGTTTATTAGATATAGATTATTGGAAGTCAAAGATATGCCATGCACCTAAAGCTGCATAATTTTGTTTAAAATTCGCTCGACACGAGCATGCTACCACCTGTCAAAAAGGTATGTTCTCTATTCACTTTTTACTGGTGTTGGGCTATTTGTTCCCAGGATAAAAATCTACCGAGAAATAAGGTGAGACCAAGGTATATGTGAAGTCTGTGACAAAGCTTTTAAGGGCTTATGCTTAGAAAACCTTTTTGGCACATTTTTTTTTCTAGAAGAGGAATCCACATCGGTTGTGCCAATAGTTGCAGGTGTGGGGGGAGCCGTAGTTGTCTTGTTGATCATTGTGATCGTCGTCCTCAAGAGGTAGGTTTGTTCGAACGGATTCATTGTTACTAATCAAATCAAAGGTTAAGCAAGAAGTATTACATGCCCAAAACTACGTGAATACACGATTGAGCAAACCTGTAGCCATTTTCAAGTGTAACATTTAAAATTAAACACTCGGTGATGGCATATTTTTGGACATTGTTCAGGCGAGCTTAGTTACATAAATAAGATCACTTATTGTGTGATCTTACCTTTTCTCCTCTGCAGAAGGAAGAAGCCGCACACAAGAGGAAGTTATTGAAGATCCGACCTACATGTATGTTTACTCATCCGACCTGCCTCAGGAGTATTCCTGGTGTCCCAGACGAGTCAACAACCAGGGTTTTGTGTCTAACCACTTGGCACAGCGAAGAGCCAGAGCAGAGGCAGATCTCCCCAATCTACCAGACTACACTAAATTGAATAGCTAGAGTGAAAACCCAGTTTGGTATTGCAACTGCGAATGCACACTTTGATGTTCAGTCTTTTCTGTTGGTATGATTCTGCATGCTTTGGTGGACAACTACGACAACGACACGACAGACTGCACAACAGCGACAATTAGTGGTTGGAATACAGAAAGACTTTTTGTACACGATTTACCTTGTCTCTAGTCAAAAACGAATACACCTACACTTCCACATTATGTTAAATCGTTTCAGTTTCTGTTAAAAAAAGCCTTTTAAAGTTGACTTTTAATTTTCAAGTATCGAGTACTGCGTCTTTTTTATAACCAGTACTAAGAAGTGGTAGGAAGAATTTATCCGTCAGTTTCGACTTACACCTAAAGACCACAGAAAGTCATGTCACAAATTAATTTCCAAAACAATGTTTTCTGATCAATTTTTTTGGGGGGGGTTAGGAGAGGTGCATTGAAGTAGTGTAGTGGATTTGATCAAGTCACTCTTTAATGACCTCTTAAAAAGCTAACACTAAATTAATTATTGGGAGCTTTTATGCTTAGTTGAAAAGCGATCATTGGCATGGGCACCGTAGCCCCCTCCCCGGACCTGCCAATATAACTGTTTTGCGAATTAGTGTGAAATGTAGTACTTCAGAACAGTAACCATCAATCATTCTGTGCAAGACTGATGACAGTACTCGTAACACGTTTGCTCCGGTCTCGGAGTAACCCGCCCCCTTCAATAATTCTTCGCCGCACAGGTTTAGCAGTACTGTAGCCGAGTCCACCACGAGTCATCCAGTCTTATCACAAGTCACAAGCTCTTCAAAATGAAGAGTAAGAAAAGCATTTCGTTATCGTCGTTTACCAGTGTTGACCCTTCCAGCAAAGAGAAAGGAAATGTGGCTTGAATTGTGAATGGACTTGTGATGGGCTCGATAAAAGCACAGAGGTCAAGGGCTGAGAATATAAGATGTCACTTTGGCACCGACAGTTGAACTATTAAAATGGAGCACAAATTAGGCCTTGAACATTATTTTGGACACAGTCGCCTTTTGCACGCATGTGCAAACGACGACTGTGTCCAAACGCCTTATAGCCGGCATCTTTCGCAAATGTCTTTCAAAAACAGATGCCGTAGATGTATACTGATAAAACTACGCTTACACCCTTGAAGCCTTTCTAAGATAACGCTGACTCTATGTTGGTCTGTTTAAGGTACCAGGATGGGCCCCAATTACGACTAGTTTCTGCAACTGATGGCTGTCACATGCATTTTATGTCTACCCAAGTAAAGATTTCTGATCCAATATCTGAATATGCGTGTTGCGTGACTTTAGTTGTTAGATGTATTTTAGAAGTAAATTATCTTAAGGTATACATTTATCCAAGTTAAAGTAATTTCTGCATAGGCCTTTGCAGGTTTAAAGGCCCGATGATGCATTTCACTGTAATTCCTGGAAAGCGAAGTGGAGATGCTTATGAACGACTATGAGACTTCATAGCTTACCAATAAATTGAATACGTAGCTTTCACTTAGCTTAATGTTTAGAGCGTCACAGAGTATAACGTGCCAACTTATTGCTGCTTACTCAGTTGCTGTTGTAGAGCATTTTAAAGTATAACATACAGTATACTTGTTCTTAGTAACTCATAAGTGTTGAGAGCATAATCAGATATAACGAGGTCACAGTTGATATAAATGCATCATTACAAGCTTGTCTCCAACTCGTCTGATTTTAACGGTTTACACGTACTTGTTCTGTATATTACGGTATGTATTAACGTGACCTTTTTTGCCTTTCATTGCAATGTAATGTAACAATGTGATGGTGTTATCGGTGCGATTATTAATCCTGATAAAGATTCACTGAGATTGGGGACCATGTTGAAATATGTAAGGAGTAAAGAGTGAGTGTTGAGCTTTAAATTTGTTTGATTGCTTGTTTGGACAAAAATGTGTTCAAGGGGACTGTCAAATACGCAGATTATAGGCAACCCTTCAGATATTTGAGGAGAAAGAGAAAATCGAAGCCAGCTGAGCCGAAAAGGGGTAAACTTCTCTTTCACAAAGTTCCTATAACTATGGAGTATAATGCAATAAAATACTTAGATTAATGCGCTAGTATCAAAGATTTATTGATTAACGGTGTCATTATTGCAAGCGCATACCAATTTCTATTGTACAATTTGTATTGTGGTTCAATCCTGTCATAAAAATGTATCAAGAATGGTCAGTGCATTAATGTGCTGATTTTATTAACATTTAAAAATGCATATAGGCTCTCAACAGTGCATGCCACCAACAAGCACTTCTGGTCGGTATAAATTTCTGAAAAATTTCTGTTTCAATAAAATGCTACTTGCGTTGATACGGTTTTATCAATCACATTGGCCGTTGGCCAGTTATCATTCTGACGTGCCTAACTGTTTCTTTCGGGATTCAAAGATGGACGATCAATAATACATCAGCTATATGCACAATGTGGCCTTGTGAGTAGAGATCATTGCAGTGATTAGGAGATCATTGCAGTGATTAGGAAATCATTGCAGTGATTAGGAAGGGCTTTCGGAATAGTTGTTTACATTAGCTGCTTTTTCATTTTGAAAACGAAATCTGGTACGTTCCTCAGTTTGAAACTTTGCGTCGTATCGTGGCTTTACAGATAATGTATAGAGTCTAAGACGTTACTACCATTTTTCAGCATTCGTGCTCAAACTAGTATATACTTTCAGGTGATAAGTCAATTTGAAGTAAGACTATCCTTTATCAGGTTCCTATCTTCGCTTGGCGATCCGAAGGATATTGGTACTGCGCAGTTGCCGAGATAACAAGTGATGCAACATTACTGCTCTTCTGTCAGCTGTTGAGTTCCTGTCAATTTTCAAGGTTGGGAATTTGCTGAACTGTCAAATCATAGTATGTTCCAAATAAAAAGTAAAAAAGAACCTGCGGCCTGACAATTTCCAGATTGAAGGCATTTTGCGAGGGAAAAGCACTTGCAGGAACATCGTATTTTTTGGATGATCGTCGCGCCGATTTTGGGGGGCTCGCCGATTTTGTTTATACCAATCTGAATAATCTGAATGACAGATGGCAGCGCTAAATTAAAGCAGAATGCGAGTATAAAACACGTGTTTGATTCACCATTTTGTTTTCCTGCTATCACTGACACTTGCAATGCTTGCCGCCTTCAGATGGCTCCTTCAGGGAACTAAGCTAAAGCTTCTTCGATTAAGTAAATTACTAATGTGCAGTACCAACTTCAGATGGCACTCAACATGTATGTAATCACAGGCACACACAACACTGTTTACTTGAATACTTTTCACAACCATTTCCTCATAGCTAAGGTTTTCTAGTACGCAACAGAAGCGTAACTAAATTAAGAGCATACACAAAACCCAACCCATCCTGAGTTATGGCACAAACAGCCCAACCTACTGTGGTATGACAATAGTAAAATCTTCGTAACTACAATAATGTCATAACACAACATAAATGCAGGTCCCTTAGCATCACAAAGGCTTGCCAAAACTTGAAAAAAAAATATATGTCACGTATGTGAGCATGCGCGGTTGACGCATCCACGGGTGATTTTTCTCTCGATCCCGTTGAAATCTGGCGAAATCACAACAATTGAACCTGTGTACATACAACCTGGTGTTCAGCAACCCTTTTCCTGAAGGTTATACTGACACTTTTACCGAAACATTAAAGGTAAGCAAGATTTTCTGAGTTGGGTCTGTGTTCTTGGCTCAAAGAATTCAATTCACCCAATTTCAAAACCTAAATTTTTTGTTTAGGTTTTTTGGTTAGGGTTCGGAAAAAGGTGTGCACCTGCATGCCAAAGTATTTTGGGCTGATGACGGATGAAGGACAGAGAGGAATTTGCTCTGCCCACCATCAGGACTGAAGTGTAAAATATCACATACCTTAGAGAAATTTAATAAAGCCCATTTCAAAGCGTTTTCTTTGCGCACTATCATTTTCAGTGTTTCAGTGTATGCCACACAGGAATGTCATGTTAAGAAGCAACCTCAATATGTAAAAGTATCAGGGTTAAAAATAGGAATAGAAAAAGAAAAAGTATTACAGATGGCAGCGACAGACGTGTAGCAAAAGTTAGAGTAGCAGTATATAAGCAAGAGAAGGCTCAGGGCAGTATATAACAGCAGAAGAAGAACACGGAATAGACTGCACAGACAGCAGCAGCGGTAGAAGTTGTTGCAGTGAGAGGCGGTAGTCAGAGCAAAAGTGGAGGTTGTACATGTAATTGTCAAACAGGTGAGCAGTAGGAACAGGAACAAATATAGCAGGCAGAGCTGTCATCGAGTCAGTCACAAGTCACTGCAAGTCATCACAAGTCAGTCACAAGTCAACTCGGAAGTTACTTATAATGAACTGTGACAAAGGCATTCCTTTGCTGTTGTTCATCTCTTTAGTTCTGCACAGACTTTTGAATTGACTTATAAAATTTGTTTCATGATTTATGTTCAAAAAGCCGTATCCTCACTGAGTGATCCCCGTTCACCACTTCCCTGGTGGTATCGTATTATTGGGGCGCGCTCTTTGGTTACATGATGTTTCAGGTTTGATGGATTTTGGCTAGCGCCCTTGAACAAAGAGTATAAGATATTGACAAATGAGAAAAGCCCTTAATATAGGGCTGAATAGCTCGGTTGGTAGAGCACTGGTACAGTATTCCAGAGGTCGCAGCTTCAACTCCAGCTCCAGTCAATGTCTTCGTTCATCTTTGTAATAGTTTGTCAACATGTTGAACTTGGATGTCTTATGTTCAGCACCTAAACATGTTTTGAAAGTAATTGCAAGACTGTATAACTGTTTGAAAACAATTTTTGTGTGTTTCAACACGGCATACATGGCCTTGAGAGAAGTTAGTTAAAACGACCCTACCTGTCAAGTTAAGCGGCCCTGCCATCGATACAAATACTTGGTAAATTAAACTTGCAATTTACCGCCCTGTCCTAGATCAACTTAATCGAGTGTTGTGTGCATAGACTGAGGCGTAAAATAGTGGGAGAGGTTGTCGACAACTTTCAGTCCATAAGCATATTTCGTTGTTCAAAGTTACTGCGCGGCCCCATGTACATCACGGGTGCCTCAGAATAATACGAGAACGCCATGAGGAGAAACTGGTCACACATTATGAGCATGCACACAAAGTCAACACTTAACGGGAATTTCCCCCGAGTGTTTCGAAATCGCAATCGGGCTTATAGTCTGATGTCCAGCAAACCGCCACTGTTTTCACGATGAGACACACACATGCAGATTTTGAAGAAAAACTGGTTTTAGAAAAATCACCCGGGAAGCTTCTCCTGTTTCTAACTGCACAAATACCAATCTGGAATACGTTTATGTAGTAAAAATCCTTGAATGATTCTTTGATAAGTAAACTATTGCCAAAACAAAGAGGTTAAAGCGAAAACAGTGGAAAATTATCTGGAATCAATTAGTAAAAATGCGCGTTAGTTTGTGAAATCGAAAATCCACGTTTTCCTACTTTCTAGTGCTTCAGTTCAATGTATTTTTTCACAGGGAAAGGACACTCATGTTTACTCGTGCAGTCTGTGAATGCAACCAAGATCTGTGGTTCTTCGTGAAAACAAAATTTTACTTCACTTACTTTTTGGCCTTTCAAGTGAATACTTAAAAAACTTTAAATGAAATTACTTTAAATAAAATATATATATATATAATAAGTCATCTAGCATCCGTTATCAGAAAAATCTGAAAAACACAGAGATAAAATGGAAGCCTTCCACACAGCCTGTATGGGCACATACAGGAGAAATACAGGAGAAATGTAGGCGATTGTTTCCTTGACCCTTTGCAGCATAGAGCTCGGTGTGCGGATTCTGAATTTACAAAGGACTTACTGCACGTAAAGGTGAACTGGTTGATCCTACACGCATTTGTCGTAAAGGAAAAACGTCTTAAAAACAGCTTACATGCAACAGCCACAACAGCCTTTGTTGTTCAGAGTAGTGCAAAAGTAACAATATATCAGATATGGAACACAGTTAAATCGCCATTTAATTTCAGTCTACCAACTTCTTTTACAAGAGAACATTTTAGGCAAGGGACTTTCAAGGTTAGAGAAAATACTAATAGGCCCAATGTAAGGTAGTGTGTCGAAGTATGGGCTACACCGCCCGGCATGACGTTCAAATTTAAAACACCACTTCGATCAAAATGCATTTAAGGTATAAAAAAATCCACAGAAAATCAGCCTCAAAAAACATATTACCTAAGTGCCTAGCTAGCTCTCCATAGCTTCCTTGCTTAGGCTAAGTTGCTCAGAGGGCCACTTAACTGTACATCATGGTTTTGTTTCAGGGCACACGTGTTGATGATCATGACGTCTTTTCGTTGCCACCTCTTCGAAATCCTTACGGTGTTTACTGTTTTTGGAGCTTTCAGACAAGCAGATGCAGGTTGGTTTCATTTTCCGTCTTATGGAGCAAAAACAACGATTCAGTAGGGCTTGGAATTATTGATCCAGTTTTCAAACATGAAAATGCATTTACAAAGATAAACTTACCCCAAAACGCGTGAAAATCAGTTAATTGAATAAAAAGAAATAGCAGTTCCCGTTCTCAGCTTGTTTTCCGTAGCGATGTTGTACCGATAGACAGGTTGTACCCAATAAGTCATGTGACCCGTAGTAGGTATAAACCCCGTATCAGCGTGTGTTTTGAGTGTTGTTTACAAGCAATAAAGCCAATTTACGGTACAGTACTCTGGGTACCAGTGCAATGACACTTGTGAAACACTTTGCTTTTAGCGGACACTGTGTTTGTTGATATTTTTAGACCCACTATAGGTGACGTTTACTTAGCGGGCGCAATCGGTTTAAAATGAGTGGTCACACCACCCACCGGGAGAAGCCATTTTGTAGTGAGTTTTACTTGAACAGTAAAGGAAGAAAACATGTTTGACTATTCCATCTTATCAATGTTATTTTATTTTACTCCATATAACAATTTTATTTTGAACAACAGTCCCTAAAACAGTGGCGTACCTATATTTTGGCCGCAAGGGGAATGTTGATTTCTAAACAATGACTCAATTTTTATTATTTGTAGGCTGTTCTAAAATGCTGACGCTTTTCAAATCCTAACACTTCCCCCAGGTATCCCTGGATACGCCAAGTACACGGATCAAACTTTCAAACTAACAGTTTTCTCTTTCCATGGGCATCTATGGTAGGATTTATGTTGAAGTATAAAAAAAATACTTGGTCTCTGGTCAGACCAAAGTTCCAGAATTGAATGAACTTTTTAAAATTTTTTTATGGCTTTTTAAGACTGGAAACGCACACGGAAATGAGTGGCATATTTTATCAAAGAGCAAAGGTTAGTAGTAGCACGTCGCAAGTCATGCCGCCATTGTTGTTGATAAGCTGGCCAGGCTGCAACCTACCCGCGGTCTACTGTTTGTGTTCGACGTCAACATTAAGCAGTCGTAACGAATCTATCACCGGTTACGAGCTACCCACGAATTAGTCTGGTTCCATTAAAAAAAATATCCTTCCGCCTTATGGACTCGTGGCTGGGAATCAGTTTACTTGAGAACCTTTCAGGTGGTGCGAAAATAAAGGGCGCTGGTTTGAAAATTTTGAGGAAAAAACGGAGAAAAAAAATTGACGCACAAGTTCAAAATCGACGCTTGCTCTGACCAGAGACCGATTTTTTTTCTTTTGCCTAACCTCTAGGGGCCCGTATGGTCGTTATCAGTAACTGAAACTCATTAGTTACAGACGTGCTGACTGGTCACGGCTGATTGGGTTGTGACTGGTATTACTGTACTTTCAGAGCAGTGTAATGAAATGTAGAGAGAGGACTTGGGGGCTGCATGAGCTACCATAAAACTACACGTTATACCTACTATACCGCTATCCCCAGTCTTGTTATTTCCGGGTGGTTTGAGCGACGACGGTAAACAAACTTTTCTACGACTAAATAAATGTACACGGTGATTGGGCAATAAAAATTATCACTTTATTTCAAAGTTAATATTTGACTTTATTATAAGGATTCTTGTTGTTTGAAATATAAAATGTGTTTGAAATGATAATAAAACGTGTTTTTAGACAGTAAGTTTTTTTCTTTTGAAAAACCTTGGCCAAAACTAACCCAGCTTTGTTCGTTTATTTCACCCGATATTAAGTTTCCCTGGGAAAGGTACATATGTTCGCGTGTATTCCTTTCATATCTCATCGCACCTACCTTGGTAGCTTTTTTAAATTGCTAATTAATCTAGCACGGGATGGTACATAATTATTTTCACACTGTAATGCGCCGTGGATTCCAATTTCATTTACCAATTTTATGAGATTTGAAGCTTTTCATGGTGGTGGTAGCAAGTGAACTAGATAGGTTAGCGGTAGTACCATGGATATCTCTTTCGTGAGTGTATGGGGTTCTTTGAGCCCACATACTCACGTGCACTGAAGTTGAATTTCGAACGACCTAGTCAACCGTTGTCAGGTCGTTAGGCCGAAGGGGAGAAAAGGTAGCAAAAATAAAAGTGAAAATGGTCGTTTAATGGTGACATAGTTTTTCCGGCATTTTTCTTATAACTGGTCCTCTCTGCACTTTACTATTACAAACGGGCCATGGCAACCAACGATGCAACCAACCTCGACAGGCAAGGCTGGTCTCGAATAAATGACTAGACTAGCCCAAACATCGCCGACTAGCGCGTGTTCGATCACAGTCGAATTATGGTTAATAATGGTCCTTGATGGAACTTGCCCCGTGACACACACATTCAGTCATGCGTAATAGATGGATTTCACATTAGCACCGTCTGCGCATATCCGCATCTAAACCGAGGTTCTCTGTGTTGAACTTGGTCGCGCGCGCCCGCGGAGTCGACACAGTACATGCAGTATCTGGTTCGTAAGCATGACACCACTTCAGTTTAAACCACGCCCACTGCACAAGATACGCGGCCATCGCAGGTAAGTTAGTTCGCGGTAAATTGCCATGGTTTTTTTCTTTTGATTTCACGTGTCGAGTCATCCTGAAAGACTCTTCCACAAAAATTTGTAGCTTGAAAAGTCTGAATTTAACATACCTTTATGTATTTTGTGTCTTGACTCCTTACTTTCAATCGCCTGATCGTATTAAGAATTGAAGCTGACACATATAGCCTCGTTTTCAAACGCGGAAGTGCGCAGATCGACGCTAAAAGCGTCGTATTGGGACCCCTCTATACACGAAAGCCAGCTTGACCCGTTTTATTGTACACGGGAGTTCTCCAATGAATGCTAGACAAAAATTACGTAATGCACATCTACTCTCTCTTTTCAAAGGTGACTTCATGCTTGTTGCGGCTTATCACAACAACTCCATTTTTGCGGGAAGCATGGGTAAGCGTCTGACTGATCTGTACAGCCTGCCTCTTCAAGGGATCCAGGGACCTATTGCGCTTGACTTTGATGCTTCAGAGAACATGTTGTACTGGACCGAGTATGATGCGAACATTGGAAGAGGTAAACTTGTCAAGGCACATCTCAACGGGAGCAACCATATGACGCTGCTTACTGATATCCAAGGTAAGAGGTAGTTCATGTAGTGTGATGTCCATCGTTCATTTCTATGGAGCCTGAAAGTTGACCCCTGATGGGGCGCTTCAGGAAACTTTTGACAGGAGAAATAACTTGCAAACTAGAGTTTGTACTTTGTAAATTTTTTTCGTTCAGTTACCTCTTAAAAACTCTACTCGTAAAAAGGCCTTTTGTGAAATATTTGCTAGCATATAAATTTATGGACACTGAAGAATTATCTGACCTAAAAGAGAAATATCACACCAAAAATTGACCTCTCACTTTTGAGAGTCTAAAATACATGAAGAACAGTGCAATTCGGTGGTCTCGTAAGCAGATGAACATTTACGGAATGACACTTCATGCTAGTCTTTCGGTAAAAGCCAAAATAAAAACAGACCTATCTTAAAGGATTTTGTTATTTCAAAGTAAATAAACTTAAAGCAATGACGCGCTTCTACGAAAGATGCTGATGTATAATCTAACCTTTACTGACAAGAACTGCGTCAGGTCAACTCGACTGACTCTAGAGGCTCTCGACTGCTCAGAACTGAGCCTTAAGATTGTTTCATTATTCTCCGGCTTTAAAGTAAATGTAACCTAAAAACGCCAAGAAAAAAATCATGCTAACGCGCTTAACAGTTTATCTCAGAGCCACACTCAGCTACCTCTGAAGTGGCACAGAAGAAAAATGACCAACGAAGTGTAGAACATGAGTTCAGTTGTGCAAAATCTTCATCTCCTTACTGCAGCATATCATAATGAAGTCACAATCCTTCTGTGCATGCGAGTACAAAACAAAATCATTGAGTATGAATACTGATACAACATATCTGTAAAAAAAATGTTCATCAACTCGTATTGTAACCAAACGCAGTTGCTTTCGGTCTGGCGTTGGATATTGAGGGAGGGAGGGTCTACTGGACTGATGACACCCTCGGTCAAATAGGACGGATCCCTATGGACGGCTCGGGCTCAAAGCAAATCATTATCAGTGGTCTTGGTAGGCCAAGGGGCATCATAACTGATCATGACAGAGGGTGAGTATGATCTGCAGCTACATCTTTCTACATGTTTAGAGGGATGGGTACATGAAGATTGTTTTCAAATCGATGCCTAAAAAATGGCGAAAGGTGGTGGTTCTTGTTACCGAAATTTTGAAAACCTGTGCTGAAACCTTTCAATTGCTGTTTCATTTCAAAATCATTCCAGAATTCTGCCCTCAACGGTGACTCACCACGACAACTCTTTTAACCTCTCAAAACAGGCCCTAGACTATAGACTTACATTGCATCAGCCATATCAATCAAGAGAGTGCAACAGACTGGTAGATCTGATTGCAATCCAGTTGATGAAAAAGTGTGTTTAGTTTTCCTTTCACCTTCACTTCATTTTTCTTTTTGCCTGTTGAAATCTTCCAAATCATAGCAAATTTTAATGTTACAATGATATACGATGATTTCAACACCCAGGTTTGGTCCGAAACGGCAACACATATTTGCTAAAGATATGCATGGTCGTTGCCAGACTTTTTCCGGTGGGGGGGGGGAACCGTCCAGTTAAAACAATACATTTAACTGTGGAAGGCGGGGTCAATCTACCAGAAACGTTCTTTCTAATCCACATTAGGGAAATTTATTGGACGGACGTGGGAGACGATTCCATTGGGCCGAGGATAGAAAAAGCAAACTTGGATGGGACGAACAGAGTTACCCTGATTAACGACAGTATAGTTTGGCCCCAGGCTGTGATCCTTGATAATGCAGGTATTTTTTAAATTAATTATAGAGAAATCCGGCAAACCTTTTCGACGACAGAAATCTTTAGAGAAACATGCTATGTCCAAGTGTCAATAAAACAAGAGAATGGCAACCAAAGTGTCTGAAATACATGATTGCCAGTACCTATCCATGATAAATATGTTATAAATGCCAAGCGTCTCTGCCTCCGAACATTGTGCATTGTGTATTCATTGGTCGTTGATACATTGTATATCAGTTCTGAAGAATATAGAACGTTTATATAACCGCATTAAACACATTGATGGATATACTAATTATTAGAAAGATGTCTTTCCACAGCCGTTAATTTGTACTGGTGCGATGGAGATTTGAACACAATCGAACGGACAAACCTTCTGGGAAACAACCGGGAGGTTCTCATCAATCTCACAATCTACGCGCCGATCCACCCCTTTGATATTGCATTATACAACGACTACTTGTACTGGAGCGATATATTTAAAGAATCGCTCATTCGCGTCCATTTGAATGGACGAGGAGAACAGATTTTCGGCTCACAGAGATTTGCAGAGATAAGGCGAATTCACATCCAAACAGGTTTGTAAATAGGAGGTTGAACATTCTTTCGGGAACTTGATATCGCCACTTAACTCCTGGCTACATTATGATAGTCTGCCTCAAGCACAATAATTTCCTCCGCAAGAGCTGATTGGTCGGGCCGAGCGAAGTTTTAAATCTTCAGTCTTGTTTGACATACGTGCAAGGGATATGTAAGATAAGTGTGCACCTCTTTATTTAAAACACGAAACTTTGCATCCAGGTTTTTATTCATGAGCAAAATGCTTTCCACATTCAGCGGAAGCAAATGCAAATTTCCTTATAGCTCACAAGTCTACTGATGTGTCCTAGAAAATTTCTGTGATTCAAATTAAATAAGTGTAAATGATCCGCTACCTTTGGTACAAATTTCAGCATCCTTTCAGAATGAAATAGGCGTCTTTGATTTAACACATACTTATCCATATATTCACAACCAATAACATGAATTGCATTAGGAACTTTCGTGTGTAATGTGTAGGCATGTAATGTAGAAATTTGTTCTTAAAGCTGCATGTCACACTTGAAAAATTCGATTTCATTCTGACCTACCTCCCATTCTTACAGAACCCGACTACTGTGATAGCTCCCCTTGTCTCAATGGGGGAACCTGCGAGGATGTTGTGAACGGGTTTGTGTGTCACTGTGTCTCAGGCTTCTCTGGCGTTAGGTGCTCTGAGAGTAAGTGGCCCACATCCAGTGGCGTATTCAGTGGGGGGGGGGAGACACGGGGGTAGGGCATCTTGGCCCCCTGACAGGAATTTATGTTTTTTTTTAAAACAAAGAATGGGTAAGGGGGTATTTTATTTATCAAATATGAGCACCAAATCCCCAACAACACAACTCCAGCAGATGTAGGCAGGGATGTCGGGACCATGAGTTAGGCTTTTGACTCTTTTCTCCACAACATCGGATTGCAGAAGCATTTGTTTTTGGATTTGTCCCCCACCCGACATCAAAAGCTGGACACGCCGCTGCCCACATCTCAATCCCGGGGCACCCCCTTTTCTATCACAAAGCTCTGCAGCGGCTTCAAAGTAAACAAAGGAAAAGTTCGAATGTTTAATTTCGCACGTCTAGCAGCTGCTGGCGTAGGACAGGCCCATAGTGTAGGACCCAATCTTGTTCAAGAGAGGTTTGCTTCGGTGAAAACAGTTTTCTAAGTTCTATAATCTTCTGAAGCTAAAAAAATGAAACGTTTTGGCGTTCTGTTTGCAACATGGAAAGTAAAACATTTTGAAATGCCTTTATTGCTTGTAATTAAATATGACATGTACTCTTGTGTGCTAATTTGGCAAAGAATTCAATTTTTGTGCTCGTTATTCATTTGCAACTTTCTGTGGCCTATTGGAACAATCCATAATTTTTATAAAAATCCAAAAGTTAAAAGAACTATGAAAGGGAAATATTGTATGACTTACTAAAACTCTTAAAAGTGCTTCTCTGGGTTTCTATTTACATTACTTTATATTGTTGTTTTTATCATTTTAACCTTTATTTTGCAGCTTTTCTGGTTTAATGCTCATGCCATTTTGCATATTAGAAAAATGAAGATGTCATCCAAGGCATTGAACCTCAATGTCGCAATGATTTGCTCGCAAAGAGTTTCTTGGAGACTGTTGAAGATTTTTTTTCCTTTGGCGAAATATTGTTGAATAAGTATACAGATTTGTTTTTAGAACTGTTTTCAAATAGCAGGCTTGGAGTTCACGATTTTGGAACATGAAAACATGTGAACTAAGCAGTGTATTTTAGGATTTACATCAAGGCAAAAGTGCCTGCTTTTTTCCGGAAGTGCTTGATCAATTTTGAACGTTTAAAAAAGTTCGCTTTTCACTTCAAATACATTGAACGAGAGTAAGATACACGTGAATGAAACGTACAGATGTTTGACCTGTTTCACATGGATCTACGTCTCGATCAGTAATCCTAACGCTGGTTGTTTACTTGGGCTGTGGTGTCCGTAGATGCGATGGATCACTGATAGTGATCCACGTCCGTGTGAACCAAACACGGCCGTACGACACCTATATCAACTCCTCTTTCTCTCACATGGAGGTATAAGAAGACCCGTAACCAGACACCACACATTCACTTCGCGAACCATCGATTGCTGCATCTCCTGATGTTGTAACTGTTCCGATTGGTGGAAAGTTTCACTTTTGACAATGAAGACTTTGCGCACAAAGACTCATATACACAAGTACATATTGCTTTCGTCTTCGTTTACCAGATCACTGCAGCAGTTCACCGTGTCTCAATGGAGGAACCTGCATCTTTTCGCCTGAAGGATTCGTCTGTCAATGTCCCGCAGCATATCAAGGACTGACCTGTGAACGTGGTAAAACTGATAAGACTTTGTTGAAAAAAATAATAGCCTGTACTACGCTGGTCTTTGGTTAATCGAGTAAAAGGAGAATTTTAATGCTGATACGTTGATATCTGTTGCATTTTAATATACATAACTGTCGCTCTTGACACCCCCCCCCATTTTATCTGCCATTACTTCTGTAATGGGCCAGTTTCATTCAAATTGGCGTATTAACCAAGCCATATTGTTTCAGGCTTGAGGTGAATTGAATATTTTAGTAATACATGTTGAAGTAATTCTGCTAAACGAATTAAAATTCATTCTTTATCCTCCATTGGATCTATGCTGGGTGAGAAAAAGCTCAATTTTGGAAAAGCTTCAAAATTTCAAACTTGACAACAAAAACATTGACCAGCACCAGCATATTATGCAATAACATACAAATTATGTTTACCTGTCCAGATCCTTGCAATAGTTCCCCTTGTCTGAATGGCGGAATTTGTGCCATTTCACCGGGTGGATTCATCTGTCATTGTCAGGCGCCGTACGAAGGACCAACATGCACGCTCGGTAAATATGAGGAGAATTTTTTAAAATTTGTCTTTAAACAATGATTTGCTTGTCTTTTGCAAGAATTTAACATTAAGAGGCCTTTTAATCTCTTGTCTAAATAAATATTTGTAACTGCTGTTCCGAAATTGTCAGGTTGGAGGTAAATCATGGTCCTTCGTTTTTTCATCAATTGCAGTCATTCTCCAAACTGAAACTTTCCCTTCATAAGATCTCTGCTGGGAAAAACAGAGAAATTTTGCTAAAGCTTCACGGTTTCATCCTTTATAACGAAAACATTAACCCTTGCTTAAACATGGAATAATACGCAAATTTTGTTTCCCTGTACAGATCCCTGCGATAGTTCCCCTTGTCTGAATGGCGGAATTTGTGCCACTTCACCGAGTGGATTTATCTGTCATTGTCGGGCACCGCACGAAGGACCAACATGCACGCTCGGTAATAGTGAAATCACTTCATGAATATTTTAAGTTTAAAACACATATCTACAAAAGAGATTGTTTCATATTGTTATTTTCTGTTTTCATCACCCAGATTTCCATTTTTGATTGTCATCTGTGCTTTTCCTTTTTTGCTTCCATCAGCCCCCTGATTATATTCTAAAACCTTTTAGCTTATGAAAATTCCATAAAATGTTATAACCTTTACCTCTATTGTTCCCAAGATCCGTGCAACAGCTCACCGTGTGTAAACGGGGGGACTTGCAGCGGTTCTGCCACTGGATTCACTTACCGATGTCCGGCTCGTTATGGCGGCCCAACCTGTACATTTGGTAAAGACTACATCTTTGAGAAAGCTGAAATTTTCAAAAGGAAGAAAGCACATGAAAAATGTGAAGTGAAGAATTGCGGAAAGAGCGCGCAGGGTCCCTTCGAGGATTATTCTAAACAGGATTTGGCATAATCAGTTATAGTGAAAGCGAGAACTCCTGGCATAAATCAGTTCCTTTTTAAAAAATAATAAATTAAAAAATACCATACCATTAGTAGACCGCTAAGAATGGAGTCCATTTTGCGATGATTTTTGGCCTGTTCGTGTTTGAACACGTTCTAGGCCTGCCTACTGCATGTATTATCCGGTTCGTAAGTGTGACGTGACCACGCAAAAGAGAGCGATTTTGACTGCCGAATGCAACACACACGTGTGTTATGTTAATCGTGCCGAATTTTTGTCTCCGTGAAAGTGAACGTAACGCGCCCAAAACGTTTGTGCTTAATGTGCAATACATTTCTAACATAAAAAGGCGTAAAAAAGTTGCGACCCAAACCGACAAGGCGCCATTTTTTAAGTAGGCAGAAATACTTTGATTTGCTCCCTAATATTCATATCTTTACATATAAATGTTAAACCTAGATTCAACACGTGCAAAATATACCACCGACCTTGAACTGGCCACTCATGTGTTGTAAGGTCGGCACATCCGGGCATTCCACCATTTTTTCAGGAAAGGCGTCTGCGATGAAGACCACTGACAGGCACAAAGGCTAAGTTCTTACTTGTACTTTACACTGGTATGATGGTTTGCAGTTGATGGCTGTCTGGCCCCACCAATGTCCGATCACGTCCGGCTGTTGGAACGAGATGTCACCGTGTTCACCCATGGGGAAAGTGCTACCTTTACCTGTGATAACGATTACGCCATCAAAGAATCTGGCGATCACTCCGTGAAGCGCTTTTGCCTGTCAGATGGTACTTGGTCCGGAGAACCAGTGGAATGCTTCCCCTCTGAGACTGATCCAGGTGTGTTCCTGACAAACATTTGAAGAGTATATATTGAGACACAACCGAGGACGGATGGGGGGGCAACAGAAAGTTCAGTTCCTACCAAAGGAGCCTTCGTTGCTAGGAAACTTGTGTCTTCTCTTGATCGAGCTTGGGCTTATTGTCAGAAGTGCCAAGTGTATGTTGACTACTTATAAGGACAAAGTATTATTTCACTTCGAGGATGTAGGCTTATGCCTGGAATATCTTCTTTAATATTTTTCTAGCCGACAGACCCACATCGGTGGTACCCATAGCTTCAGGAGTCGTGGGAGCTTGTTTCGTTGTCTTATTGTTGATCATTTTGGTTGTCGTCTTCAAACGGTAATTTATTTTCCAATGGATTAAACCACAGGTTGCTCAGGAAGTCCAAAACACATGAAACATTGTGGATAATGTCATTGAACACATAAGTAAACGTTTCAGTGCATATGATCTTTGAAACCTGAACAGAACAATGCCATTTTGACATTTTCCATCTCAATGAAATGACTTTGTATTTCTATAAAATCACTTCTTTTGTGATCTCTTATTATGTGCAGTAGGAAGACGCAGCGAGAGGAGAGAGTCGTCGACGTTCCAGCCGTGTCTTATCACCACAACCCTCCTCCTTCATACATACCGCCTACTCGTCATGAGCCTCCCGGGTATTTTCCAATGGGAGCTATCAACCAGGGGTTTGGAACCAACAACGCTGAGGCCAACGTTGTCCCGGTGAAACTAATCCCCCCGCAGGAACCCAGAGTCTATGAAACTATACTGGATTGAAGAGCTTGGTGAAAAGTTTGGTATTGAAACTATGTATGCGCATATCGATACGTGGGAATTTTGCTTCTGGACAAACGCAGTGTACCATATCACACATTATATATTAGAATGAAGATAGAATTTTTTCAGGACTACTTTGTTAGGTACTCAAATTGTTTCTGGTTACGGACCAAATTTGTTCTTTATAACCGATTGTTAGGTCGTTGTGCTTTTTCGCGCTTCGGTGGGTCACTTTTTGGCATCCTAATGTTAAAGAGAAAATTGATGCGGGTATGCGTGATCAGAATCCTCAAATTCTAACACAAGGGTTTTCTGCGTTAAGTTCACTTTAAAGGACTCTATTCTATTTCCTGGATTTTTATTAGCAAGTTTAGCGAGAAGGATCGCTCGGTGTCTTTGCATTCATTTCGATTGGGCGAGTTTTTTTTCTCTTTTTTGCTTTTTAAATGAATTTGGAAGATGGAATATATATTTTGTTTCTTTTATTTCAGAAAAAAGTGAACTTCAAATGTTTTGGTCCCCACTTGTGTATGTTCAGTCTTGAGGGGCGTCTAAGCTAGTATTTCAGAGTTATCTCATAGATGATTCTACACAACATTGATGACAATAGACATATAACACAATGACGTAACGCCTTGTTTACATGTGCGCTTTCCTGTGGCAGTGAGGCAGGACGCGATCCATCCAGTCCCCATGTAAACAAAGCGTGACGACAGTATGTTTTTAGTCTATTCTCGTTGCATGTTTGCACCAACCTAATCAGACAACCCCGACCCTTCCAAGAATTCACTGGCACTCAGTCCTATAGCAGTGCTTTAGCCGAATTCATCACAAGTTCCTGCAATTCCGTCAGAAGTCCTTTTGTAATCCATGCAGTCCTACCACAAGTCCAAAGCTCTGAACGAACTTTCCGACAAAAGCATCCTGTCGTCATCGTTAACCCCGTTTAACATATCGGGTTTTAGTGAAAGGAATTATGACTAGACTTACGAATGGCAGTTGATGGCGGAATTTATTTTTTTGCACAGCGAAATTATACCAGTGAGATGAAACGTGAGCTATGATCGAAGTGTAAAAGATTCTTTTGTCTTGTATTATACACACAAATGCCTGTACAACAAAGACTTTGTCCAAGCGACTTGGCCGTGGCAGGCAGTAACGCACACATCTTTTGTTCCTGCGGATAATGGTTCCCGTTGCCATCCCCGCCCCCAATCCGCCTTTTTGCTCTTTGAAGGCCTGTACGTGATGAAAATTTGGATATAAGACTTCTGAAAAATAATTAGGCTTGAGTTTGAGAACAATTATCAATGACGATAGACTTTGGAGCAACATATGACTGGACATGGGCTTAAATCCCGGGGGGGGATGGAGGGGGGATTTATAATTTTTGGCCTGGGTGGGATGGGCTAGTGAATCCCCCCACACAGACTTTTTTGTGGTGAGGAAAAAATAAGGCGGATTGTGATTTTTTTCAACTTTCTAACAGCCATTCCCTCATCAAAGCTCTCAGAAAGGGGTAATAAAAACTACAAATACGTTGTTCTGGTGTAACGCATATTACACATGTAAATCTGTATCACGAACATTGTCGGCCAGTAAACAATGGTGTCAGCACCCCCCCTCCTCCGCTTTTCAAATCTCCATGGCCGGGTAAGTCAACCCCTCCCCATTCCCCATATTTCCGGCACAAACTTACGCCATTGTCACTTGCATACTTAGTTATTACGCAGTTAAATGCTATACGTTAATATAAGCTATAACACGCATAAGCTTAGTAATTATTCACCGTAGTATTAAAGAAAGCATTTTGAAAGGATTCTTGCACAGTTACCATGCACTAATGTGAACAAAGTATGTAGCAGTGATGTAGGAATTTTAGCAGTTTAGAGTTTTATTGGTCATGAAAAAATACACCTTGACCGATTACAGGTTGAAAGGAAATAAAAGTAAAGGTTCCAGCAACAAAAAATAAAATGCTCCCAAGTCGCAAGTATTTTTTTCTGAGTTGATTGGCCGACATTTTGCCTTCTATGCACCTCCTTGGGGCGGTAAAAATAGAAACATAGATCCAAGGAGTCATCCAAAAGGAACTGAGCTTGGGCACTCAACAAAGGCACATGTCAACAATTATGAACTTGCAGGTTAGGGAAACGTCAATTAAAGTCATGACCCTGCACCTATGCTGCTGTTGCCTACGAACTCGAATGTATTCAAAGTTACCCTTGGCATTCATTAACGACTACAGCGACTTTATTTCAAAGCACTTACACTTCGTAAAGAGTACCAGCACCTATCGGGGGGGGGGTTCGGGGTGGGGGCTTGGAAGTTTGTGTGCATAAAGAAACTTCGTCATGTTTAGAGTAAAATTCTTCTAGCATCCTTGGAACAAAGTCAGTATGGTCGTAGATCAAACGGTCACGTTGTTTCAACGCCTCCAAATGTTTGAGGCCCTGAAGATTGTGCAAAAGTGACTGGATCTACAGAAATGAGTCTTGATGAGGCCACTCTTCGTTATTTTTGAATGTTTTGATTTTATTTTACTTTTCCACTAGGCCTTGTTTGACATGTTGAGTAATACCATGCATATCGGTATTGGAACTACTCTAATCGTTCCATTGCATTAAAAAGGTGCCAAAAAGCGAAAAATATACTTTAATTGCGCAAAAAATTTAAAACAAACTACAGGTGATATACACGTGCAGCAGTGCAACTTGACTCGGAGTCATGAATAGACCTCACTGCGCGGAGTTCTCTTGTGGGAATGGTACAGACCACACTCAATTCGTTGAATTACTTAGAATTTCAATGGGGAAAAACCGTAAAAATGTAAACTTCTTCTTGTATGAACACTGTACGCAGCAGAGACTTAGCATGCTTTTTACACGCTCATTTTTGTACCACTCTTGCATTTCTGCGTGGTACAGAGTGTATAAAAACAGTGAATTCAGACGTCACACAAGACACGTCAGAAAGCTAGTGAAAGGGAAATGAAGTCATGCGAGTAATATACTTACGGGAGTCTCATAGCACGACGAACACTATTGGGCAGAAAACGGAGGGCTGCATTTCTAACCAATGACGGTTGTCGTCCAATCACAATGAGTTTTACATATGACACGGAGAAGTGACTAATGCAGGAAATACCGGAAGACCAGCTGTCATTGAAGCATAAAATAATGATTGAGTCACAACTCTGTGAAGTCGCCCCGGCTGTTGCAAGATATAGAAACCGCCAACGCATTGACACTAAAAAGGGGCGCTCCGGTCTCTGGCAAAGCATCTGTAGAAGGTTGGTCTCATATTGAATGCTTAGTTGAGGTGAACTTTAGGCATTTTGTTGGGAAAAAAATGAAGATTAGAATACCGAAAGACCCCGATTTATAATTATTTTTAAATGACGATTGCAACCATTTTTGGTCACCGATGGACCGGATACAGAGGGACCCTCTAACCCGTTTTATACTAAGCACGGAAGCAGGTTGTTATCGTGGAACAAAAGAAAGAACTTTTTTATATAGCCCAACAGCTGGAAAAAACCTTTGTACATGCAGCGTAATTTGGTTTCCTATTTGTAGACTGCTTAACAAGTTTTTTTCCTACTTTCCACTGTATAGGAGCGCTGGATCACTTGAAACGGCAGAATGTCGTTTGATACTCTCTACAAACAACGATTACATAGGTTTGCTTGGTGCTGCGAGAGCGTATGGCTTTATCATTGAAACAGTTGATAGAGGAGGACGTTGACATCTTTACATTATTTTGCTCCACTATACCGGAATAGGCCAGTGTTCAACATGGGCGTTTTTCAACGAGTAATGAATTTCCTAGACGTTCGCACGGTTCTGTTGGGGTTGTTTTTCCTTCTGGTGTTGCGCCGGTGGCTCGGCCGGCCAAAGAACCTGCCTCCCGGCCCCTGGGGCTTCCCAGTCCTCGGCTCTTTCCCAGCCATTGCCTGGGCGATGTGTCGGGGCTTGGAGCCACACCATCTTTTTAAGAAGTATGCCGAGAAATACGGGCCTGTGTTTTGTCTGAACATTTTCAACAAGAGAGTGGTGGTCCTGAATGACTACTCTTTGGTGAAGGAAGCATTCCAGCATCCACAGCTAAGTGACAGACCAAAAAATCTCATCACTGAGGTGTCCAAGACAGAAGGTGAGTCGCAACCGCTCATCAGGAGACGACACTGAGAAATCTGATCATATTAAAAACAATTGCTAAATTTATTTTTAAAAATAATAACGTTCCATTCAATTTAATTTGAGTTAATAGGGGCAAAACTGTAATTTTACATCGGCAATACTTTCACATTTAACGGCAAATTTTCACATTCCGACTTAAGCAGGAAAACCTTTTTAAAATTTTTTTTTCAATTAGAAAATTTTTCAAATTAATGCTCTTTCAAATGTTTTTTCTCTCTTGGAACCACTGTATAATGTTGCACTTGTTTTTTTTTTATTCTGTCAGATATGACTAGCATTTATAATGGAAATGCATTTTTTTTAAATTTTGAAAATGTTTGATTGTAGTTTGTAGTTTGGAGATTTTCCTTTTTGGTGCACCTCTTGTGTGTTATCTTTCTGTTTTTCAGGGGTAATGAAACTCACGCGCATGAACTCATGTTCATGACACAGTTATATAGGCTACACCGTGGGTAGAGATTTGTCTATATAGCTCCAGGAAAACATTCAGCACTTTGGAATTAAGGGATAAACTTGTATGGATTATTTTCAGTCGTGTGATTTTAGACAGTCAGCGTTCAATTTACACAGATGTTCGCGGAAACGTGCGCCTCCGAAATCTCTCAACATTCTGGCACACATTAAAGTGCCAACAGAAATACCCAGATTCGAAAATGCTTGCGTTTCCGTGAACGTGGTACGATACGCCTCCTGAAATGCCGCTCCCGTCATGTTATGTCACGTTGAAAACCTGTATGGCCTTACCAAATTCTCTGTGCAAAATAAATCCAGGGAATCGTCTATGCCCATCAACATAAAAAATCCAAAGTTAAAAAACGAAAGTTACGGATAGATTTCTCAATTTCCGCCAATTCTCTAGTCAAAATATAAATAGGGATTAGCGTGTTTTCCCCCCTACCAAATGTGAACTGGGATAGACTTGTCTAGTCCCATCAAATGCTCTGTACAATAGGGAAAGACCTCGCTATTCCGCCCATTCTGCAGGCGAAAAACATAGGCCGTAATAAAAAGCCTCTATTTCATGTTTGAAAATAAGTCGTTGACGTTAAAATGTCAGAATTTTGACAGGCCTATGCTTAAATGTTTTTAAAAATTTCAAGAACAAGCGATGGTAATTTTGTAAAAACCTACCAGGGCGAGCCGTGTATAGGTCCCTTTTAGGCCACTATGACAAGATATGAAAATTCCTTTTAAACCAGTCATTTGTCCTGGTGTATGCCATTGCATTAAGACCATGCAAGGTTGACAACTTTGTCCCAGTTTCCCTAATGTGTCCCTGCATGGTTCATACATTGTGAAAAGTTTGACGGGGCTTTAACAAACCTATCTCTATTCTGTATTCCATCTGCCTGTTTGCTAGAATTGCACAGTTCTCTACCTAATTCTCTGCGTTGCATTGTTGCATTGTTGAAGAGGAAACACAAACCTGAAGGTAAACTTGCCAACCACTAGTACTACGCAAAGCCATGGAAAAATACATTTTCATAATTGGTCTGCAAATAGACCTCGCCTGTCATTGTACATGGCACCCAGTAACGCCCTGTGGCTCATGGATTTTTGCAAGACAAATTACATGAACTGCGTTTTGAGGGTTAAAAACGAACAGCGTTTTTCTCGTTTTGTCTCAAAGCAGTGATCTCCAAAGTGGAACAAGTTCGTGGAATGATACACAACGTAAATCACAAACCTTAAAATCGGCGAATTTTGACAAATTTAAGTACATGCAAATCCTATATTGCCTTTAAAGAGTTTGCTAACGTACTGCATTAAAGAGTTCGCCAAGGATATATCCTTAGACAGTTCTATCCCTACTTCGTACTGCATTAAAATGTATGTAAGGTTCGACCTGGCTTGATGACATTGTTAAGGATAGACAACTGTGTCCGTTGTTTACATGCTGTACACATTGCCAGGCCTAAAGGAATTTTTCCTTGATTTAGGAATATGTTAGGTTCTAGATTTTTCATATTTCAATCTGACTTGATACTTGGCTTGGGTTATCAAGATTGCCTTTTCGTTGAGTATTTGTGATGCGTCAAATTTGAAGGAATTACGTGTTTTATGCAGCTGTTCTGCATGTTTATTTATAAAGAAAAAAATTTCCCTTCAGAAAAATCATAATCCTGTAGAATTATTTCGAAAAAGATGCAGGAAAGAAGGTCAGAATATAGTCACAAGAAGTTAGAAGAGAGAGAAATTGAACTGAATAAAATGTGTTTCGGAAGAAAGTGGTTTGTTAGCTTTTTGTTGTGTTTTGGGTGTTTCAATAAAAAAAAATCCAGGTTATCGTTGACGGATTTAAAAGCAAAATTTAACAGCATCTAATTTCATACTAACGGTGTGCAAAGTTTATTTTCTTTTTGATTCAAATCTGAGAAAGGTAGCTATAAATTCATGACTTTATTTCATTTTCTGCAGGACGTTTTGAATAGGGTGCTTTGATTTTTCGTATATTATTCCATTTAAATCATCATTTTAATGCTCAAATTTTTAGGAAGTCAAAATTAATGTGAGATTTTGCAGTTAAATGTGAAGGTGTTTTGAAATTCATCTTTTTAGATTTGCGGTTTTCAGTGTAACTCATAAACAAAATTTTATATAATTCGAATTCATCTACGTTTTACAACTGTACAGACAACTTTACAGACACACAGCACGAGCTCCTTCTTATATGGGGCCCTACGGTGCCATCAAGTACAGAATTATTTTAAAGAGTAAAGTACGTTCATCGAAGTCCTTCATACAACACTACTTCCGAAGTCTGTTTCTTCGAGACTAATATTCTCTGCTTTGTTCTCATGATATCTATATATAATCATTGTTTCTATATTTGGAAGCAAATCATTTCCACGGGATATATTTTTTTTCAGGTTCGTATTTATTGAAGTTATTACTTGAAGTTTGTGTTAACTGGTTGTACTTTTTGAAGTTTTTTGGTAAAATATATATTTAAATCAAACTTAAAAATATATCACTTGAAAATTACCTTGGGAAACTTCTTAAAAGACTAGATCAAAATTCTCCTAGAAACAGTTTACTTCCAAAATTAGAAACAATATTTCTAGAAATAGAACTAACTAAAAATATATATATTGTTAAAGGTTATATATTGAACGTTGAAAACACTTTACAAAAACAAACGTCGCAAAAATATTCTTCACTTTTTGAAAATCCATGGGTTTTCGTACTTCATTTACTTGAAAGATGCCTGCATGTTTGTTTTTTATCTTCGACGTTTGCATTTTCATGATTCCAGCACAATGCTGCACTGACATTCTTTTTAATTAAAGAGGTCCTCTTTTCTTCGGGCGAAGTTTGGATGGAGCTGCGTCGGTTCTGCCTGACTGTACTCCGGAGCTTCGGGGTCGGAAGGACGAGCTTCGAGGAGAAAATTGGTATTGAGGCCGAGGAACTCATGAAAGAAATGGCTGCCTTCAAGGGCAAGCCCTTTAACCCCAAACCACTCCTTGGCAACGCGGTGGCAAATGTCATCTGCTCCATCATTTTTGGTAAGCGCTATGCATACACTGACCGGGAGTTTGCCCATCTTCTTGATTTGCTTAGCCGTAACATTAAGCTGGCCGGAGACGGAGGTATTACTCTTATCTTTCCTAGTATGCGTCATCTCCCCTTTCTTCCTACTTCTGAGCTGATATCAAATCTGAAAGCCATTCGGGCATTTATTAAGAATGTCATTGACTCCCATCGTAAAACTTTCGACGCTGACAACCTAAAAGACCTTACCGACGTGTATTTGATGGAGATCGAACAAATTCAAGCCAAAAATAAAGGGGGAGGGGAATTGGATGGTGAAAATCCCCAAACTTCCAGATATAGTCACTTGGGTGAACGTAACATAGTAGGAACAATTTCCAATCTCTTCGCGGCTGGCTCAGAGACTACGACGACCACCCTTCATTGGTGTATTCTGTACATGATGTTGCACCCTGACGTCCAGAGTCGAGTCCAGGCTGAGATCGACGACGTAGTCGGTCGCAACCGGCTGCCCAGAATAGCCGACGTTCCGGAGCTGAGTTTAACCCGAGCGGTTATCTGGGAGGTCCAGCGCCTGGCTAACATCGTTCCCTTGGGCGTCCCGCATTGTGCTGCTTCGGACGCCACCATCCGAGGTTTCCTGATCCCAAAGGGTTCTTTCCTCATGTCGAATTTGTGGATGATCTTTCAAGATGGGAGGGTTTGGCCAGAGCCCGAGCAGTTCAAACCCGAGCGATTTTTGAACGAAAAAGGAGAAGCGGTGAGGACTGAAGAGTTGATACCGTTCAGCATTGGTAAGCAAACTTTGGTTATAAAAGCATTAACTGGCTCGAAAACCCATGGGACTATATGGGAGTGTTGAATTCATGAAAAGGGTTCCCCAGTAAGGTGCATCACGTACATAATTTGGAAGGGAAGAAAACGCATTGTCTACCTGTCTTGCTTACCGCGAAATCTTTTATAACCGAAACACAAATAATGCCCACTATCAATATCACTGATACTGCAAGCCTGCCGGCAAGAGTTGTCGCCTGCTTGCGGTATGAATTTGAAATTTGTATTGTCTTGCGGTTTACTGATAATTTTAAGGGGGTATTGCCGTATTTGCCTTCACCACTATCCCAACAATTCATGTTTTAGAAATCCTTATTTTTCCCTGTTTCTCTCTGTTAAAATTTCGACTTGTAAGGCAGGCGTAGCTGCATCGGTGAGCACCTGGCCAAGATGGAGCTCTTTCTCTTCTTCAGCTTCTTCATGCATCAGTTCACCTTCAAGAAACCCGACAACTCTCCTCCGCTGTCGCTGTCCCTCAAGGGCAGGGGTGGCCTAACGCGGTCCCCGCTGCCGTTCGACACTTGCGCCATCTTACGTGACTGATGTACATCTCCACCCGCATTCCCAGATTTCGTTTTATTTCTAATATCTTTCCAGAAGTATTCTTTCCAGAAGAAGAAATACTCTTGACAAGAAAATGATTTTCCTATTGCACGTTCAGAAACGATACGGGAGCCACAGGGGTAATGATTATTAAGAAGTGCATTTGGTATAATCCCATCATAATAGACATTTTTCACTTTTTTCTGTAAAATCCGCCCTTACAATTTTTATTATATGTGAAATGTGAACATGGATTTTTTTATCGAGCCACACAATATTGACTCAGCTCGTAAAAAGTTTATCAGAAGATGTGACTTAACCCAATATTAAAATTATTTGTCATCAATATGCATATTTTGGATTAAGCTAATGCCATGCTGAGGAAGCACGTAACCGTATCCACACTTTCCATTTGATGATGAACATGGTCAACATCTGTCCATCTTCTGAAGAACGCATGTGGTATAAGCGCTGAGGATGACCAACTAATGAAAACAATTTTGAAGAATTTTTAATTGTTTATTATAGAAGCGCTAGTGCCAGATTAATTCTCGGTGAGGAAAACTCAATAAAAATAGAATAAAGATATAGCTTTTCTTGAGCGGGAAGGACGATAAAAAAGCACTTCAGTTTGGTTCGTCCGTTTTTTGCCAAATACCAGAAACTTCACTCGTTGAAGAAACGACTATCCTCTGAAAGCCAAAGGCAGGACTGCTCACTCCTTGTATGGCATGTCCCTAATACAGCTTCGTGATAAGGCACCGAGCCCGATGTAGACATGTGTGGAATGTGGATATCCTTAATCAAATTTAGACGTTAGATGTACCCTGTTCGTTTAAGAAATCTCGACAAACGGTTGGTTAAAATCTAGCTTTTCTTCAGGCAGAACGCAAATTAGCAAGAGAATAACCGTTCAGCTGAACACAAAGAGGATTTATGGCATATGCCTTTTTGGGGGTCTTTTTCGTGTAAATATCAGAGTAAAAAGTAAGTCTTGTCGCCAGCACATTCCTGTAGTTTATAACCGTAGGTCTGTAGGTCTAATGTGTAACCTTCCCAATTAATACTTCTTCGAAATCGATATTGCAAGAACATGAAGAATTTGTGCACAATCGTAAAAATGTTCAGTTTGACTTCCCATTTTCATTAGTTTGTTTTTGGTTGAGATTTACTGATTACATATTAATACAGTATAGACGGTGGTACAGTGAAACGTTGAGTACAGAAATTTCATGTCATGCCGTGTCATTTCGGGTCATGTTTTAGGAGAGGACGTCACGTTGAAGGACCATTATTTAATACGTCCATTTGCTTGAAGTTAAATTGCAGTGTGTTTTTAATGAGGTTATTTAATATGTTAGTTATTAAGGAAGCTGTCGATCTAGAGATTATCATCTATTTGTTCTGACCCAGATCTTTTCGGTGTTCTACTCATGTACCTCAGAGTAGTTGACTCCGGACCATGAACGAACAGCGGTGCTGGTAATTTACCAAGGCACCGTTAGAGAACTCAGAGTTTGGTGGAAGTAGACATCGAGTCACCGAAGCGAGAACCATAAAGGAGACCTTGCTTGTCCCCGCATCTTCAACACGATCATTGGTGTGATTGAGCTGATCGGGAACGCCATTGTGGCCACTGTTATCTGCAGGGTGAAGTTCATGAACACATGTAACCAATGCTTTCATTTGCAACCAGGCCGTGGTGGACTTCCTCGGCTCTCTCTTCCTGTTGGTAACCAGCAACATCCCAGCCCCCGATCCCCTCCCTGATACTCAAAGCTACCGAATTGCTTGCCATCTCTGGCTGTCCAACTTTTTCGTATTGGCCTGCTTCACCTCCTCCTTCAACCTGGTGTTTCTCACCTGCGAGCGGCAGGCCTATATTTTGTAAATAACATCTTGCCGTAACTTTTATTTTTAAAATGCACTTGTTATATTGCTGTTAACTTATGTATTGTAAAATTTTTGAATGGATCACCTACTTTTATATTTATCTGCCGAATTTAAGCTCAATATTACTGAGTTTTTAAGTTGGGGTCGAATGGTCCACCGAGGACTTCATAGCGTTATTAGACATAATTAGTAAATATTTGATCGGCAAATATTTCATCTGAGACTTGTTCAAAATGATCCCCATCTAGAATACAACCTGCAGTGAGTCTTACAAAGCAGTCGGTAACCGGTAACAGCGCCACCACTTCAATTTAGTTTTTGATAAGTGAAAAAACCCTGCACTCTTTAATCTCCGAATTACTCAAACACTAAATGAAATCACCGCCCAAGTATTTTGTTGCGAGCAATGTATGTGTTAAACTTGGTTTTGTAATTTTAGACTAATTGTATTAGAGCAGATCGCTGCTTGTTAATTTAATCAAAACTACACATTGGTATAAAACAGCAAAGGTTTATAAAATTGTTTAAACTGAAGATGGTTACTTCATAAATAGATGTCAATATCTAAATATTCCTCATAATCCCCATTATGGAGGTCTTGAATTACTGCAAAAAGGTGGTGCTGGGAAGCAATTTTTTCCACTAACATGTGACCTGCTCTTTGAAAATGAGTCATAAGTCGCCAGAGCCACGGTTTTAGTTTTTATTTGTATTGTAAAGAACGAATCGAGCTTTTTTGTTTTGATGTATCACTCAGTTTGGTATCCCGATGAAAGTGGATACTTCATAGTGAAAAATGCTGTTGGTTCCTATTGATTTACACTGTCCAAAAATATTCTAAAGGATATTTTACTCCATAATGGTTCTGCCAACTTGTGACTCATTTTCACAGAGTGGGTCACATATTACCAAGAAAGAGGTGAAACTCTGGCGTTGCTCCCATGTGATACATAAATAAGCCACTTAAGAGTGCATATAAATAACATTCTGAGGCACGGTACGTCTACCTACACATATTGATAACTATACTTTGCTGAAACTGTGAAAAAACAAACTACCAAAGGTTGAAATTGTTGTACGTTATCATTCCTGGATCGTCACCTTTGCCCTATACAGGAATTGATGTCAACTTTATTACAATATCACAAGGCGTATCATTGAATTCGATCATGGCTGCACATTATGATGAGCATTGAAATATACCCGTTGAAAGTACCAGGAAATTCCAAAGTACTCGGATGTGTTAGAAATAAGTTACCTTTGGCAAAACCTCGGCGTATTTCTATTTTCATTGTTCTTTAAATTTAAAGAATTAACACTTCCCAAACCAGCTAGCACTTTTCGGGTAAGACAAGGAATATTTTACGTAGGAAAAAAGAATTTGTCATTTTTTGAGTAAAATTCTTTACAAGCTCCTCCAGAACCGAACCAGGATATCCCAATCAGATCGTCCATCAATGGATCAAATTGAGTCCAGAAATCTTCCGGATAGTCTTTTCTACGGTGATCTTAACCCCCATCCCAAAAAGTGCATTTGTTTGGTATGATGAAATTTGTCGTGGTCACGGTAAATTGTCGTAACGTCAACTTCAGGTTTTATAATCGTAGATCAAAATTGTATTGTAAATATCTTTAAACGCCTCCAGATGTTTGGAATCCGAAACATTCTGCATCGGTGACCGAATGACTTGACCATATTATTCAGATTCTTTTGATTCTTTCAGCTCAAAAACAGCCATGGCACCTTTGTTGTAGTAGTGTGGATTCCTAGTTCCAGTCAGTTGCCGTGTCACGCGCAGAGCCCCGTTTGACCTCTGTTTCTAGTCCGGGGTCACACATGCAAGTGTGGCGCGGTTTGTGCGAGGTTTCCCGAGACTACATTCGAGACTACAGAAAACAGAGTTTTTATTTTCAAAGAACGAAAAGAACGAATCGAGCTTTTTGTTTTGATGTATCACTCAATTTGGTATCCCGATGAAAGTGGATACTTCATAGTGAAAAATGCAGTTGGTTCCTATTGATTTACACTGTCCAAACATATTCTAAAGGACTTTTTACTCCATAGTGGCTTTGCCGACTTGTGACTCATTTTCACAGAGTGGGTCACATATTTCATGTTATTTAATTTGGGTACGCTTTATTTGTTTACAAACCAAACCTTTTTTTAGTTTCGGATTATTATCATTAAATTCAAATTATCAGATTATTGTTATTAAATTTAGCTTTTCCAAATGGCAGTACATGTTCATCGATGGAGTGAAAATGGCAAATTTCCCAACGCAGGTTAGAGTCTTAGGATTTATTTTTGTCTATTTTTAAAGAATGCGTAGGTGCCAAAGACTACACTATATGTAACGTAAGGTTGGAGATATTCTGTTTTACAAATTTCCTTTTTGTGTAATAAATGTTTTAAAAAGCAGTTGAAATAAATTGTGTTTGTGGTGTTTTTTGTGCTCTCAGATTGAGAGACACTTTACTCTTACATTTTGGAGTATCCATTTAGTGAAGAATTTTTGTTAAAAATAAATATGAAAGTTTAATCCTTGAAGTTAGCATTGGAGATCTGCCTACATGAATCATGAACAACGTAGTGGAGTCAAAGCAAATTTGACTGCTGCATTCTTGGAAGTTAAACAAAAAACACCAGAAAAATAAAAGCGTGCAGGCAACAATTTATTAATATTCAGCAGACCAAACCTGGTTCAACCCGCATCAGGATGCGAATTTTTTGTTCGGGTCATAAGGTCTTGCTTTTTCTGGCTTGAATAATGGCGGAAAGGGGGAATCGTTGGAAACATTCAGTGTAGGCCTACACGGCTATTTTATAGTACCTTCACGTGATTTTTTCTGGGTGAAGATTTATTCTTTCCTATGATTACCTCGGAATGTGGGAGACTTTTGTTGTTGTTGAGAAATATCATAAATTGCGTCACGCATTATTAGTCGATTTGTCGGTAAAATAGTATCGCCAAAATGCAACCTCATCTGTATTTTTGCCTCAAACACCTTACTAAATATATGCATTAGATCTATAACTACCTGAAAAAAAAAGATTGATTTGTAAGGATTTGGTAAGCTGAAGCATGAAAAACGCCAATTTTTCAAAGCCTACTTCCAGGCCGTTTTCGCTGCCCTCACGTTACAGTCAGTTTGTGTGGACGGGAAATCATGATCAGGGGGCTACTGTGCACATGACACTGGCAACTTACTGATTCCGGATACATGTAAATGTGGCATTTCTGTCAAAGGTTTCTCCCATTACCACTGTATGTGCAACTGGAAAGCAGAGGTCAAAGGCCCAGTGTCACAATGATTACCTTGCTTTGCTGCTATAGTGTTAGAGCTTAAAAGCAGTTGATAGGAGGAGAGGACTTTGAAACATCGAACAGAGAAGTTTTTAGAGGATCTTGCTCCACTCTACGGGAATAGGCCTAGTTGTTACATGTTAGCTATTTCTGTCTCCAACATGGCTGTTCTTCAACAAGTAATGGATTTCCTAGACGTTCGCATGGTTCTGTTAGGGTTGTTTTTCCTTCTGGTGTTGCGTTGGTTGATCAGCCGGCCAAAGAACCTGCCTCCCGGCCCCTGGGGCTTCCCAGTCCTCGGTTCTATCCCTGCCATTGCCTGGGCTATGTGTCGGGGCTTGGAGCCACACCATCTTTTTGAGGAGTATGCTGCCAAGTACGGGCCTGTGTTTTGTCTGAATATCTTCAACAAGAGAGTGGTGGTCCTGAATGAATACGCATTGGTGAAGGAAGCATTCCAACATCCACAGCTCAGTGACAGACCAAAAAATGTCATCACTGAGGTAACCAAGACAGAAGGTGAGACTCTTCAGAAGACAGCCACTTTACAAACAATTGCTAAAGTTAGTTCATAATCATGACATTCCAGTAGCGATACGTTTGATGCCTGTATGGCACTACACACAACATGAGAAGTTCCATAAGAAAGCCCCGTGGCGCCATGTTTTCAAAACGTGATTATATATGTGTCTTTTCGAAGTCCATTTTTATGAGACAGGCCTACGTTTTAAACAACTCCTTTTGTACGAGATTTTTCCCCCAAAGTTTGCTCCTTCGAGAGTGACATTATCAGTTCATCCTCAAAACGTCTAGATTTCGAAAAAAATTTCTATTTGTACAAACGAATCATTTTCATGAGATGTTTATTCGTGTTAACAAAAAAATGTGTTTCTTGAAAATCGAAAGGATCAATTTGTAAAAAAAATAACAAAATTAGAAATTAGATATTTCTTAGAATACAAATTTATAGGAATATATTGACAATACATATTTCGAATTAACAAACTTTAGGAATATCTCCTAGCTGAAAAGAAATATAATTTATAAGAACAAACTTCAGTTCATTTCAAATTCTTATTTTTATTGAAACAAAGATGGATAGATGAAATTATTTAACGATGTCTTCCACTTTTGCATTGTCACGATTCCTGTACAATGCTGTATTCTTTCCTTTCTGTATATTCTGTTTAAAGGGGTCGTCTTCTCCTCGGGCGAAGTTTGGATGGAGCTGCGTCGATTCTGCCTGACTGTACTCCGGAGCTTCGGGGTCGGAAAAACGAGCTTCGAGGAGCAGATCGGTATTGAGGCCGAGGAACTCATGAAAGAAATGGCCGCCTTCAAGGGCGAGCCCTTTAACCCCAAACCACTCCTTGGCAACGCGGTGGCTAACGTCATCTGCTCCGTCATCTTTGGTAAGCGCTATGCATACACTGACCGGGAGTTTGCCCATCTTCTTGATTTGCTTAGCCGTAACCTTAAGCTGGCCGGAGGTGGAGGCATAACCCTTATCTTTCCTAGTATGCGTCATCTTCCCTTTTTTCCTACTTCTGAGCTGTTTTTAAACTTGAAAGTCAGTCGGTCATTTATTAAGAATATCATTGACTCCCATCGCAAAACTTTCGATGCCGATAACCTGAAAGATTTCACTGACGCATTCCTGATGGAGATAAGACACAATCAAGCAAGAAATACAGGAAGAGGACACCCAGAAGATGGAAAACCCAAAACTTCCAAATACAGTCATCTGAGCGAACGTAACATAGTTGGAACAATTTCCAATCTCTTTGCGGCTGGCTCTGAGACTACGGCGACCACCCTTCAGTGGTGTATTTTGTACATGATGTTGCACCCTGACGTCCAGACTCGGGTCCAGGCTGAGATCGACGACGTAGTCGGTCGCTACAGGCTGCCCAGAATGGCCGACGTTCCGGAGCTGAACTTCACCCGAGCGGTTATCTGGGAGGTCCAGCGCCTGGCTAACATCGTTCCCTTGGGTGTCCCGCACTGTGCTGCTTCAGATATCATTTTGCGAGGTTTCTTAATCCCAAAGGGTTCCGTCCTTATGTCCAACTTTTGGAAGATGTTTCGAGACCCTAAGGTTTGGCCTGATCCTGAGCAGTTCATACCCGAGCGATTTCTGAACGTAAAAGGAGAAGCCACGAGGGCCGAAGAGTTAATTCCGTTCAGCATTGGTAAGAAAACTTTGGTTATTACCTGATTTGAAGTCACACACACGAAAGAAGACTTTTGAATTAAAAAAAAAACTACCTCGGTATGAAGCACCATGTACCTGATTTTTAATAATGTTTCCAAGGAAAAGACAAGACCAAAGGCGATACTTTCCTTTTTTTGTTTTACCATAAAATCTTTGCTTTTTCAAGGATGAATTTAAATTAATTTTGGCTTGCTGGTGTCGGCTGCCTGGTTCGAAGCGGATGTAGCAGCGGGTATCACGAGTAACTAATCCAAGGATGGCAAGATTTGCGCCGGAAAGATGCAAATTAATTTTTGGATTTTTGCCCTGCCCGACATGTATTTTAACACTGTATGCTCAGTGAATGCCCCCAAAGGCTTGTGAAAAAAACAAGCGTACTCAGGCGGGGCTCGAACCCATGACCTCCTGCGAGTACGCTTGTGGTTTCTTCACAAGCTGTTACATCTGGTTGGAATCAACCAGCCGACACCAGCAAGCTTGGTAGTCGAGTGGTTAAAACGTCTGCACTAGTAAGCTGGAGGTCGTGGGTTTGAGTCCCACCCGAGTACGCTTGTGGTTTTTTCACAAGCCTTCGGGGGCATACACTGAGCATACAGTGTTAAAATACACGTCGGGCAGGACAAAAATCCAACTTTAAATCTTTACTTACTGGTGCAAAAATAATGCCCACTATATCCAGATTGCTGAAACCCGTAGGTACGGCACATGCCTACAAAAAACTACAAGTTTTATAACCTAGGAGTTGTTGTTTTATACACCTGTTTTGGGTATGATTTTCGAATTTGTATTGTCGTTACGTCTTATGGTCTTACTAATAAGGGAACAAATAGAATTGGTCGTTCAAGACCGACTCAGGAGAATGGACGTGACTTATGCTCGAGCCACAGGCGAGGGCATAAATTCCAAACGAATTTGTTCCAAAATTTTACTTTCATTCTCCTGAACACCCTCGTCCATTTTATGGTATATTCCTAGTGCATATTGTAATCAATGACGTCCAAAACAATCTCCTTGTATGGACGTGACGCGTTTATAGAGACTCCTGACCAATCAGAATCGAGTAATCTCTCTCGTATCCATGTGCCAGCGCGTGATTTACGCAGCAGGCATTATCACTTCTCCGCAGGCATTATCAAATGCACGTTGTTAAACAGGGAGGCTGCCCGAGGTATTCGTCAATATAATTTTGGAGAGTTACTGTCTGTTGCATCCCTCCACCACCCCGAAAATTATGTCATGCAGGAAGTCAACGTTTTACCCTGCTTCTCTCTGTTAAAATTTCGACTTGTTAGGCAGGCGTAGCTGCATCGGCGAGCACCTGGCCAAGATGGAGCTCTTTCTCTTCTTCAGCTTCTTCATGCATCAGTTCACCTTCAAGAAACCCGACAACTCTCCTCCGCTGTCGCTGTCCCTCAAGGGCAGGGGTGGCGTAACGCGGTCCCCGCTGCCGTTCGACACTTGCGCCGTCTTACGTGCCTGATGTGTACCTTCAACCTCATCCCCGGAGGTTATTTGTATCCAGCATCTCTTCCAGAAGTAACACTTGATTATTAAGTATATTCTCTTCCCACTGCATGTTCAGAAACGATACGCGAAGCAAGGAGTAGTGAATAATAAGTGCATTTGGTGTGATCCTTTTGTGATCAACTTTTTTCACGTTTCTCTCTAAAATTCCCCCTTTTTCATTTGAGTATATTAGTGAAACGTGTATAGTGTATATTGGCTAATTCGCTTTTTATCAAACCGCAAAATATTGACTGAGGTCGTAAAGAGCCTTTCAGCAAAGACGACGTGCTAAAGTAAAGCCTAAGATGTAAATTATTCGTCATTTACATACTTATTTTTGCATTATGCTAATGATCCACGACAGTCCACGGTGAGAGAATAACGATAGCCAAGTTGCTTCTCTTTCCACTACGGTATTTGATTGGGTCATGTTCGTATTTTGTTCTTTATTTCGCCAACCGTTTGTCTGATTCGAGGAAATGACTGTCATTTCAGTGTTCCATCTTTCGACTTGTTCCTTTGGTAAAATTAGCGGTTGCAGGAAACCGTTTTAAGCCAAACACCGTGTTGAGCTATTAATTATCGTATGTTTGTTAAACTTCTTTTACGAAGTTCTTAAAAATAGCACAAAAGATTATTAAGTTTCAAGAAAAGCCGTCGAAAAACTTGGTTTAAAAAGTTGAAAGTTTAATGTGTGCAGGGAAACGAGTGGAAAAAAGTTTACCAAGACGAAATCCTTCAAAACTTATGGAATCCTACCCTGACACAGATGTGGTTGGCAATAGCCCACATTTCCCTGATCGTATTTTCTGGGTGACTTTTCAAACATACACGCATAACCAGCTCAAATATACAATTATGCAAATGTCAATATTTTGAACTAAAATTCCAATTCGTACTTCCTGGGGCTCGGAATTTGGTGTGAGACCAGTGGCGCGGCTATAAGGGGGGGGGAGGAGACAGGGAGAATGGAATGAACAGCCCCCCCCCCAGCGGAGGCCCATATGTCCCTTAGCTGGCAACCCTCTCCCCTTTGAAATCTTTGAAATGTACACAGTCTACTGTAAAGGTCACATGCCATCGAATTTCGCTGCCACCCAAAAATGTGTATGCACTAGACCTTTGTCCTCCCCGAAATATCTCCTTTTATAGTTACGCCACCCGTGATTCGGAGCCTACACGATCTAACCCAACCCCCGAAGAATACTTGCTCTGAACACCCCAGTTGCGCGGCACCACCAAAGTATTGCGGCTTGAGCATCATGATAAATGTTGGGGGTAAAACCTACCCCGCCGACAAATCCTATAGTGCACCGCTGATTACCGCATGTACCAATTTAGCAATATTTTCACTCAATCGTCGCCTGTGGATTTAGTCGCGTGCAAAGTAGCCGATAAGAGGCCCATTGGAAGCACAGGTTCACGCCGACACCTTTGACACACAGGGTCTGTTCGTTTCAAGAGGCTCCAGATCGCGATCGGCGATGGATGGCGCGAACCAGCTCTGGGGTCACTGATCCCGATTCAGATCTGTATGAAACAGGCCCGTTTGTTCCTGCTCCATTCAAGAGTTAAAGGTGACAAGAGACGGAATTCAATATTTTGCCAATGTCGACATACATTGTGGCACTCTTTTCCATTGATATAATCCTTTTAATAGTGTTCAGTTTCTGAATACAATGTGAGCTTTATCCTATTTATGATGATTTCTATACAGTAATATATAATTTCCATGACCTTGGCCGTTTCCTTAATATCAAAAGATTATACATTACCAAGAAAAATGGTCATTTTGAATGATCAGAATAAATAGTAATATACTTCCAACGTTTCAAAGTGTTTGGAATTATTATGTGACGGATCTTAGGTTATTCCTGAGGTCAAATGTCAGTATTTTCAGAAATGACTCCTAAATTACATTGTGTCAGTCTCTTTGTTACGCTTGTTACTCAAAAGTGGTAAATTCCTATTCATTTATTCGGTGGGAGCGTGTCGATCCCAACAACTAAATAAAACCAATGTATCGTCGGTGCTGTCACAATGCTATTTTTGGGTTTGACGCGCAGCCTATTTCAACAGCTTCTGTGGTAGGTAGAGAGGTCAACTGACAGAGAACAAGTCTTGCTTTGCCCATACTGAACTAGGAAACAGTTGCCTGCACAAGGACATTAAAAAACAAACAAACCGAAAAAGGTTTATCGTGTGTAGACTACACGGGATCAGTGTCTCCAACATGGCCGTTCTCCCGCACGTCATAGGGTGCCTGGACGTTCGCACGATTCTGGTGGGTTTGTTCTGCCTTCTGGTGTTTCGCTGGTTGTTCGGCCGTCAGAAGAACCTGCCTCCTGGTCCCTGGGGCTTCCCGGTCCTCGGTTCTATCCCAGCTATTGCCTGGGCGGCGTGTCGGGGCTTGGAGCCACACCATCTTTTTGAGAAATATGCCGCGAATTACGGACCCGTATATCGTTTGAATATCTTCAACAAGACAGTGGTGGTCCTGAATGACTACGCATTGGTGAAGGAGGCATTCCAACATCCGCAGCTCAGTGACAGACCAAAAAATGTCTTCACCGAGGTGTTAAAAGTGGAAGGTGAGATCCATATATTAATATAGGCAACAATCACTAAGAAATTGTTCCACAACATATCTGAAGCCACTACATAGAGTAATTGAAGTTTCAGTGAAGACAGTTCGTGGATTCAAACTGTTATATCTTCCTTGTAAGTCTTTAACGAAACCAGACCATTTTTATCTCAAAGCGCACACGCAATACCGGGAATACCAGAGATATTTTTCCGTGTGTGGTTCATGTTTTTCATGTAATGCTGCAATTCTTTTTCGAAGGGGTCGCTTCATCTTCTGGCGAAGTTTGGATGGAGCTGCGTCGGTTCTGCCTGACTGTGCTCCGGAGCTTTGGGGTCGGGAAAACAAGATTCGAGGAGCAGATCGGAATTGAGGCCAAGGAACTAATGAAAGAAATGGCCGCCTACCAGGGCAAGCCCTTCAACCCTAAGCCGTTACTTGGCAAGGCGGTATCAAACGTCATCTGCACTGTCATATTTGGCAAGCGCTACGAGTACAGCGACGAGGAGTTTGCCAGTCTTTTGGAATTAATTAATCAAAGTGTCAAGCTGATAGGAGCCGGGGGCATAACCGCTTTCTTTCCTGCAATGCGCAGGCTTCCTTTTCTTCCCACTGCAGGTTTAATCTCAAATTTGGAAACCTTGTTCACATTTCTCAAGACTGTCATCGACGCCCACCGTAAAACCTTTGACGAAAACGACTTGAAGGATTTCACTGACGCGTACCTCATGGAAATCCAATACAATCGAGCAAAACACCAAAATGGGACACAGCCAGACGGAGGAGAATTCAAATCTTCCAAATACAGTCATCTGGGTGAACGAAATATCGCCGGGACCATCTTTAGTCTCTTTGCGGCTGGCTCAGAGACTACGGCCACAACCCTGCAATGGAGTCTTCTGTACATGATGTTGCGCCCTGACGTCCAGAGTCGGGTCCAGGCGGAGATCGACGACGTGGTCGGTCGCAACCGGCTGCCCAGAATGGCCGATGTTCCGGAGCTGAACTTCACCCGAGCGGTTATCTGGGAGGTCCAGCGCCTGGCCAACATCGTTCCTCTGGGCGTGATCCATTGTGCCGCTTCAGACACCAATATTCGAGATTTCTTGATCCCGAAGGGTGCATTCGTCATGTCGAATTTGTGGACTATATTTCGAGATCCGAAGGTTTGGCCTGAGCCCGAACTATTCAAACCTGAGCGATTTCTGAACGAAAAAGGCGAGGCGGCGAGATCGGAAAAGTTGATATCGTTCAGCATCGGTGAGCAAACTGGTTTGATATCTAAGGACAAACCTATACTTTTAAACATCGTTTAAATTTTTTAAATATGAAGCCTAAAATAGCCGGAAAAAACGACAGGTTTCGTTTGCATTTAAATTTGCGGCTGTACACCTGTTCGGGGGTAGGCCTATGCTTTCGAAATAATATTGTGCTGTTTGTTCTAGGAATTCCCTCCTTTAAATTCCTTCCAGTAAAAAATGTGTTGTTTTCATTTTCTGTCTGTTGTAATTTTGACTTTCAGGTAGGCGTAGCTGCATCGGCGAGCACCTGGCCAAGATGGAGCTCTTTCTCTTCTTCAGCTTCTTCATGCATCAGTTCACCTTCAAGAAACCCGACAACTCTCCTCCGCTGACGCTGTTGCTCAAGGGCAAGGGTGGCATAACGCATGCTCCGCTGCCGTTTGAGACGTGCGCCATCCCACGTGTCTGAGATATTTTTCGAGATTTTTTTTAAGGGCAGCCATTAATAGGCACCTTTCGGTTGGTGATGAACAAGCTTAGCTTTACACTACCTTACATCATGGAACGTGTTTGGGCAACGATCTCAATTAAGGAATTTAGGAAAATTCTTCATCAAAATCAGACCTTATTTTATAGTTTCCTCTGTTTATTTAAGAAATCTTGGTGCTTTGGTCTTGATATTGAATATCATTAATTGGGTATATCATGAATTTGTAAACTATGCTAAGTATAAATACTCATTGATTACCAATGCTGTTGGCCTAACAACGTCCCAAAGGTGAAATGTGAAGATATTCTCCCGGAAGTAATAGATGGTTTTCAAATTTTTTTTGTCAAGCGGAATCAAAATGGTGTGCTGAAAGAAAACATCCAGAAAGCACAAACATTTTGCCCTTCGACGTTTTGTGGGTTTTCATTGCTCATTTGTCGTTGGGCTTTTTATCGTTGATACATAAATATAGCCAGGAGGCTCGGTAAAGTGAAACGTTGTACAGTGAAACTTCAATTTGGTGAGAAATTTGCGGTATCCCTTGGACTTTTATTCAAGGCCACTGTAGAGTTCAAAACGTACATCGGCACAGGTCACCACAGACTTATAAAAGTACAACTTACGTAAACTTCTCTGCAGCTGTCGATCGACGATCTTGTTTGCCATTAATTTTTAAAGGGTGAAGGTGTATAAAGGGAAAATTTAGTTTGGAATGAATACATATTACTTTGAATTACGCCTGGAAATAAATCATTTAGCCCTTTCAATTTTGAGATGTATAAAGACTGCAGTACGTGGCAATATATGCTGCAACATGTAATAAGAATAGTAACAAAGAATATTCTTTCCCGGTTGCGCGTTTGCATGCTGTTCAGATTAAAACTCCACTACTGTCCATCGCCAGAGAATAACAGTCAAGGTATTCACCTCTCTACGATGGGAATTTGATGGCGTCTTTTCATGTTTCTTTGTAATTCAACCACCCATTTGTCCTTTTCGTGATCATTGTGATCAAAGGAAATGCATGACATTATAGTGTCTCATGTTTTCCTGTTGTTGAAGTAACGGTTGCAGAAATTTGGGGGAAACATTAAGTTTTCAGCTTTCCACAGGATAATTCACCTGAGCTCCAACACCGGTATTTTCAAGGATTGCCGTCGTCGAAATACTGGTTATTTTGACATTCATTTGTGTACACAGAAATGGAATAGGGTTAAGAAATTTGTTTGAATACGAAATCCTATGAAGTATATTAAATCCCATGTATTCTGACACACACGCAAAGACTTTTTGTGAGTTCATTTCCCAAGTGTACATTTACGGATGATTTTAAAAAGTACGCGCTTATACCGATTACTAAAGTACATACTTTATGCAAATTGCAACTGAACTAGAGTTTTAGTTTTACTTTCTTATGTTCTGAATTTGATGTGAGACCAGTAGCGTAACTACGGGGGGGGGGGTCGTCGTTCCCCCGGCGGAGGTCCGTTCCCCTATAAGTGCCCTTCATCCATTTGAATCTTGAAATGTAAATAACCTATGTACAGAGGCCCATTGAAAGCACGGGTAAAGGCCCAAGCACTCACAGGCCTAGCTCAAAAATGAAAATACCGTATTTCTGCACCCCTCAAGAGTCACAATGTACAATCATTCGGGACCATCACTGTCTCGTTGAAGGTATTCAGACTAAACACGGGCCCATATTTGGCGACATACGTCTCCAGAAGATGGTGCGGCTAAGCCCCGACACATCGCCCTTCAGGTTATGGTCGGGATAGAACCGAGGACTGGGAAGCCCAAGGGGCCCCGGAGGCAGGCTCCTGGGCTGGCCGGGAAACCAACGCAACACCAGAGGACAAAACAACCCCACCAGAATCGTGAGTAGATGCTGAAGAACGGTCATGCTGGAGAAATCGACTTCTGTGGATCTGGTACATGGAACCAGATCTAGTAAAATATTCCTGTTCGATGTTTTCAATGTCCTTCTTCAATCAACTGTGAAGCATTGAGAAAGCAAAGCAAGGTGACAAAATTGATATTCTCTGCCTCATGTGCCAACAGTTGGGTAAACAAAAGCTGTAGAAATATCCACGAATAGGTTTCACAGAAATCAAGTGCGTGCAATTCTATGTCGGTATGTGACGCATATATCAAGTAAGTGTTGGGAAAAGTGTACCATAAATGTGAAAAGACAGATGGAGACAAAAATGTGATACACCATTAATTTAAGAGAAACTTGTATTACCAAAATCATTTCCTTTGGTTTATAAACAGGTCCATCAAATCTTTGTCTCTGTTCTTCCCCATCCCAGTTCGGTGTTTATGGACAGATCCAACACTGACTGGAATGAAGGGGAAGGACCAATAATGCGTCTCGTTTGTGTACGCTGTAAGCATTCGTTGTTGACCAGTTTGTAACCACCAACTCTACAAGTGCATTATATTTACGGCCCCTTAATGCCTTCGTGGGTGCCAAGGGAGAAAAGGTCGTGATTAGTTTACATGTGAATGACAAGTATTTCAAGAGCTGCGCGCTTGACAGCAGCCACAAAGGGGGAAGCGGTCATAGATCACGCTTGTTGAGTCCAAAATGGAATACCGTTGTCTAGTTTGAATGTACTACTTCTGCCTGGGAAATTGCTTTGTGCTTCGTAGTACGTTTGGTGGAAGGAAAACATTTGAGCGCACAGAGCATGTTGAAATCCAGCCCCGTTCATTTCTACACTATATAACGACGAATTTCTCCAACATGGCTGTTCTTCAGCACGTCGTGGGGTTCCTGGACATTCGCACGATTTTGGTGGGGTTATTTTGCCTCCTGGTGTTGCGTTGGTTGCTGGGCCGGTCAAAGAACCTGCCTCCCGGTCCATGGGGCTTCCCAGTCCTCGGATCTATCCCAGCCATAGCCTGGGCGATGTGGAAGGGCTTGGAGCCACACCATCTCTTTGAGAAATATGCCACGAATTACGGGCCCGTGTTTCGTGTGAATATCTTCAACAAGACAGTGGTGGTCCTGAATGACTATGCATCGGTGAAGGAGGCATTCCAACATCCCCAGCTCAGCGACAGACCCAAAAGTCTCTTCACTGAAGTGTTAAAGATGGAAGGTGAGCGTAGGTGAACGGCAGACCTCATCGAAACCGATCAGATCCGATCACTTCTTTTTTCGGTGTGGGTTCTTTGCTCCTCTTCTTAGGTTATGGTTTTTTTTCCTGAATAGGCGGCGATGCTCCATAATTTGTTCGTCAATCAGGAACAGCGTACCAAACCGACTCTTTGCAAGAGCATCCTTCCTAATCCCAATATTTGCTTGTGTGACCTCATGATGACCTCATCAGGGATTATCAAATTTACCGTCATCCTTAGGCCACACAAGCATAACAGCCAATTTCATAAATGCACAACTCTCTTAAAAAATTCGAATGCATCCGGTAGATCAGATCTTAACGGTTTTTTGCGCAATGTGTGTGAACTTGCACTAATGCTATTTCCAGAGTTACCGGCAGCTCAAAGTCAGGTAAATACTGCTGATTGCCACGCAAGCCAATGTCATCAAAATGCTAAGTCGGTTAACTGAATACTTAATATAGAAATCAAGATTCTGAGAATTGTTTCTTTCTCTGACGTTGACAGATATAGAATTATTTGTACTTGAAAGTTAATGGTCAATGAGACACTTGTATCCATGCACATATAATATTATATATAACGGTTTGCCCATATAATATTATTCTTTCGAACTAGATTAATTAAGTAGATATCTAATTCATGATTTAATGTTCGGTGGAACATTGAACACGTTTTACTATGACTCAAGCTTGCTGAATTTTTTTGTCTGAAATGACCTGACCCACAATGACGAGCAGATTCAAGTGGAATTTGAAGCAATCCTATATCGGTGTAATTACTCAAATGTTTTGAAGTGGTGTACTTAACATAAATGTTGGAAGAGACTTCCTTACAGACATAGGCCTAAATAACTTCCTGCAATCTGGACAGTCGGCGAGCTATTTCCAGTCATCTAATAGATAAAGGGTATTCAGTGGTGAAATGGAGCATTTCTCCTCATCTAGAATCACCAGAATATATAGGTACAACTGAATAATTCATGGCATTTAATCATCTGGTGTTTTAAATTAAACATGAACCTTTTTAAACAGAATTTACTATATTTTGTCTGAATCATCAACATCATCAAACTTCTTTCATAGGACGTAGGTGTACAAAAAACAAAGCGCTTACAAATGTTGAAATTGACATAACTGTTGAGCGTGCCGTGTATTTTTGCTACTGCCAATATACAAACAAGATGAGATGCCTGTGCTTTGATTTTCAGCTCTCCTGTATTTATCTGTGAATTCTTGTTGCAAGGTGTCGCCGCATCCTCGGGCGAAGTTTGGATGGAACTGCGTCGGTTTTGCCTGACTGTGCTGCGGAGCTTTGGGGTGGGGAAGACAACCTTTGAGGAGCAGATCGGCACCGAGGCCAAGGAACTAATGAAAGAAATGGCGGCCTACCAGGGCAAACCCTTCAACCCTAAGCCGTTACTTGGTAACGCGGTGTCTAACGTCATCTGTTCCATTATCTTTGGCACGCGATATGAGTACACCGACCAGGAGTTTACCCATCTTCTGGATTTACTCAACCGAAATGTTAAGCTGATGGGAGCCGGAGGTGTGGCCGCGTGCATCCCTGCTGCGCGCCATCTTCCTTTTCTTCCTATTGCTGAAGCTGTCTCAAATTTTGAAGCCATTCTCACGTTTATAAAGGGTGTTATCGACGACCACCGCAAAACTTTCAACGCCGAAAACTTGAAGGATTTCACCGACGCTTACCTAATGGAAATCCAGCACAATCAGGGAAGATATGGAGACGGAAACTATCCAGCTCGGGAGAAACCTTACGCCTCTAAATACATATACAGTCGTCTGGGTGAACGTAACATAGTCGGCACAATTTTCGGTCTCTTTGCAGCTGGTTCTGAGACTACAGCCACAACTCTTGAGTGGTGTATTCTGCACATGATGCTGCACCCTGACGTCCAGAGTCGGGTCCAGGCCGAGATCGACGACGTGGTCGGTCGCAACCGGCTTCCCATGATGGCCGACGTTCCTAAGCTGAACTTCACCCGAGCGGTTATCTGGGAGGTCCAGCGCCTGGCCAACATCGTTCCTCTGGGCGTCCCGCATTCTGCAGCTTCGGACACCAATATCCAAGGTTTCTTGATCCCCAAGGGTGCATTCGTTATATCGAACCTGTGGATGCTGTTTCGAGACCCAAAAGTTTGGCGTGAACCTGAACAGTTCAAACCCGAGCGATTTCTGAACGAGAGGGGAGAGGCTGTTAAGGTCGAACAACTGATCCCGTTCAGCACCGGTAAGCAAGTCTTAAGTTAACGGTGCCATCTATTCCTGAACCTACACTAAAGGCAATGCTTATATAAAATAATGTGCCCAGCGCTCTTTCGAACTTCACGAGGTATGCTGACTTATTTATAACGAAAAAAAATGAAAGCAAAATGTTTTCTTGATCCCCACGTGAGATTTTATTGGCAGGATAAAATGCACGAATGTAATGCGTGGACATGCACGCAAGATAACTAACCCCACCGAGACTTTAGAGATGACAAAGGACTTGGGTCCACACCTCTGTCCCTCTGATCTGCCTTAGATTATTTAATTGGCAATTTTTGATTCTTGCTTTTTAAGGCAGGCGTAGCTGCATCGGCGAGCACCTGGCCAAGATGGAGCTCTTTCTCTTCTTCAGCTTCTTCGTGCATCAGTTCACCTTCAAGAAACCCGATGACTCTCCTCCGCTGACGCTGAAGGGAAAGAGAGGCTTAATGCGAGCCCCGTTTCCGTTCGACACGTGCGCCATCCCACGATCTTTAGAGGACTGCCATGCTTGAGCATGTGATAGGAGCTGCGTTATGGGCACCTTCCATTTTGCTTTATCGAGGGTAATACAGGATAAAAGCTAGCCTGACTACACCCCCCCCCCTTCTGTTTGTCACAAGGCAGGTTTTCCTGCTGGCGTTATAAAGCAATGTGGTCAAAAACCGTAGCGAATTGTTCCTTTTTAGCGTCACGAAAAGTGATTGATCAGGTGACAAGCGAAATTAAAACAAAACAAAAACAAGAAGAACAAAAGAACACATGAGTCTCGAGCTGGACCAAGAGAGGGGGCAATTTTCACAGTAACGGATGCTCCTTTGGTAGCAACTGAACTTCGCTGGTTCACCAACGACTATGAAATGCAAGCTTAACGGTCACGTTGCTACCAGCAAAATGAAAACTCCCGACCAACATGGCTCTTTTTAACCGATGAGGTGTGCTTTTACTCAAAGTGGATACAATAAGCTGGCCAGGTTGAGACTACTGAGGCGTTATTTCTGAGAAAGAGGGCAAAAGTGTCCTCATCAGATCGATTGCACCTGCTAAGTCTGCACATGACCTGTCTGCACGTGACCTGTACTGTTTATAAACATAGTGTTCAGGCTCCAACAGCAAAGTGTGTTACATATGCTATTTACTTAAAGTCCGATTGGCCGGTACAATGATGGGTCAACTGACGTGCTGGGTACTGTACTGGCAATAGGTTTTATTTTTTGGTAAACAGTACTTTGCTATGGGAGAATGCCATTTTTGTTCATATTTTACCCACTACATGTCACGTGATGAAGTGGGTGCAATCGGTCAATTATTGTACGTCTGCGTGCAGAGATGATTTTGTAATCGTTTGGGTTTCTGCATATACCAGGGAACACAAATACAACTCTGTTTGGTCTTCTAAAAAATGTCCACATACTTTTGTAATATTTTACCTGTCTTTTTTACAGCAGAAGTACACGGGAGATTTTTAGAATGAAACGTGGCATTATTTTTATACCTGGAATAGAATAGAAATGGTGCGTCTGAACTTCACTCATAAATATAAAAAATAGATAAATAAAAAATGCAAAAATTGCGTTATCGCTGGGGAAGTTGGTGCTAAAGAGAAAAACTGGATGAGGTCTCTCAGAAAAAAAATAGAACTATTCCTACTCCCATTTCATTCGTCGGAATGGAACTGTACTTTTTTTTACCGGAACTACTTACTATGAACTCGCAAACCTTCAGGAAAATCAGACTGTGGTCCTGTAAATTCCATTTCGAACGGCCAGGTTTATATTCCTCATGGCTCAAGACATGTAAAAAGATAATTTGAATTTTGAATGAGATCCGCATATACTTACATATAAACACTGTAAAACTCTCATCTAAAAGAACTCCGGAGAGCATTAATCCAGGAGCAAAATGTTGACTTTCTGGAAATTTTTAATGTTCTTGAAAGTGTGACTTATGACCAAAATGACACTGAAAAAATAGTTCTTGCAGGGATCTGCAATAGCTCCCCCACCCGTCCTAAAACAAAGTGTCAAGCCTTAGGACCTCCATCTTTAGCAAAGGAAGTTATTTTACAAGAAGTCATTTCACAATCGTTGGTTCTAAAAACTAGGTAATGTAGAACAGTCACTATTCTGAAGAGCATATTCGTCACTCACTCCACACGGCATTATAGGATCCAGGAAATGAATTTTTCTTAGAATCTCTTTTTGTGTATCTCTGTACTCTTCTTCCATGTATGAAGACTGTTTGACATCTTTTTTGAGTTACGTGAACTGAACGGTGCACTTTTTCAAACATTAAAAATTGACCAAGCATTTTGGACAAGTGAGGGCGTTTTTGCTTTGATTTAAATCCAGGAAGACGTGGTTCAGGTTGCATGTTTCCATGTTCAAATTTTGAACCCCAAATTTGCTATCTGGGAACATTTTGTGAAAAAGATTTTCGCTGGATTATTGCCATTTACTTAAAAACAGCAATAAATTGCCAAAGAAAATGAAATCTGCCATAGCAGTGGTTAAAAAATCTAGAAATTTTCTGTGCACAAATCAGTGCAACATTGAGATTCAGTGCCTTAGATGACATCATAGTTCTGCAATGAATATGCAAATAGCATTAGCATAAAACAAGAAAGCATCAAAATATGGGTTAATAGTGCATAACGAAAATTTAAAATCAGGTTAAATGAAACCCAAAGATGCAATTTCAAGGGTTTTAGTAAAATTTATAAAATATGTCTATTTCCTGGTTCCTTTAAACTTGCTACCATACTTCACGCTATTATACATGTACTTGCTTTGCATCGCAGCTCAATTGTGTTAGGTTTTTAGCAGCCTTTTGTGGACGTATCTGTTAATTTTCTGCTGTAGGGCAAAGGTAAAAGATAATGCTTAGTGGAGCCCGAAGGCAAACGCAGTTCGCGCGATGGCTGACGGTCAAAACATGTCATGGTGACTGAGCTGTATTACGTGCACAGTACAATTATATGCCCATGCCCTGCGAATTTGATTAAGGCTGATCGAACTTTATTATAGAGTGTGTTGACTTTACGGCTTTATTTGAATATTGAAAAAGGAAAGAGATCTGTGTTGAAATAAAATTGTTGGAATTGGTTCCATGCTTGTAGTGTAGAATCGATTCCTCAAACATGGCCGTTCTTCAGCACCTAATGGGGTTCGTGGACACTCGCACGATTCTGGTGGGCTTGTTTTGCCTTCCGGCTTCCCGGTCCTCGGTTCTATCCTGACGTTTGCTAGGGCGATGTATCGGGGCTTGGTGCCATACCATCTTTTTGAGAAGTTGCTGCGAAATACGTACCCGTAAATCGTTTGAATAGGCCTATCTCCAGTTAGACAGTGGTGGTCCTGAATGACTATACGCATTGGTGAAGGAGGCATTCCAACATCCGAAGCTCAGTGACAGACCCAAAATCTTTTCACCGAGGTGTTAAAGGTTGAAGGTAAGCCTTGTGCCTGGGGACAGTCGGCTTCCAGGGCACTGCTGAAGTTGATACCGTGCACGATATGGGGCCGATGGGTATACCCCCCACGTGTCCAATCACTATACATGTACACACTCTAGACTATTGTTACCTAACACATCCCCCTAGAAGTCTGGTAAGAATTCCTAAGATTCCGATCTAACAATGACCAACACACAGGTGGGGGGGGCTCTCTCCGCCCAATATCTTACCATCACAACACATCATAGGTCCAGCTGAGCACGATCGCGACATCACTGGAAAAAGGTCTGTTGCTAGAACAACACACGCATTGAAAATTGTCAGAAAGATCCTGAGATTGTAAATTCAGGTTTCCATGTTTATTCCTTTCATCTTGTGTATAATAAATATCATAATAAAAAACGTGTCACTTTCTTGAGAAATAGTTTGTATAAATAGTATGTAATTTATTACATTAGTGAAAGGAGTAAAGATATCTTTACATGATTTGGGATACGTCCTCAAATTTTGAATGATACGGAAACAATACATGAAGAAATTATGGAACCCAAACCGCGGCAAACAAATCTCAAAAGAATTTTCTTTAAAAAGGGATTCCACTTCAGTAGATACAGTGTGAGTGGTTCTTTACACTTTTGTTCTACACGAATACCTTCGAATAGAAAAGGCTATGATAAAAAGAGAAAATGACGGTTATTGTGTCGACTTTTGTCAGGTTTCTCTTCCAGGCAAATACACAAGCGTCATAGATCTGTCATAGGATGTCGCAAGTAAATGCGTTTGTTAAACGTTCTCTTGGGAAATGATTTACAGTCGCGCAAATTAACAGTTAATATAAGTTTAATTGTGTGGGACTTAAGGTGCCTGTCCATATGCGCGTCAACACTTGCGCCAAGCGATGCGTATCCGCCAAAATCGCTCCTGGGGCGATTTTGACGGCTGAACGCAATGCACACGTGTGTTATGTCAATGGGTCGATGTTTGTGTCCGTCAAATTCTAACGTGTGAACGCATCGTGTACACAACGCATCCAAAAATCGTACCGTGTGGAAAGGCGCCTTTAATGTGAGATTCCGTGAACAAACGTTGGCTCCCTATCAATGTTCATATCAAGCACTTCCAACTGTCAACCGCTAATTTAATTTTTGTGAGTAGTTCGTCGTTCCGCCACCCTACCCTGCAGTTGTTGCAAACATGAAGGGCCACTGATGCTACACTTGTAATTTCACAATGGCGCCCCCTGTTGCTTTGTATCATTGGTCGATGTTGATAGCAACGTGAGAGGTGGCGCTATGCCCATGTATAGTAGACGTGAATCCAGTCTACTTGTCGCGACTGACTTGGCGTGCGCAATTTATTATGAGAAAACTTCAAAAGCGATATCCAAATCTTGTAATCAAACAATACGTTTTTCGTCGACGCTGTGCAATATAATGTAATCAAGGTGAACGTCAAGGCATTTGACGTTGTCATGAACGAGTACCCATTTTGTTTTCTTGAAAATTAAAGTGTTACTTTTCGTAATAATGATTGATGTAGTGCATCTTAGAATAGATTCACAAATAATTATCAGAAGGATCAGAATAAGAGCAAAAGGAGCTGAAACGTTGTTGTGGCTGACGTTAATGTTATTTATTTCCTGGAGATAATTCCAAATTAATGAAAATACAAAGTTAGAAAGAATGCATGAAAAAGAACAGCAAAAAAATCAAGGCCTACCACCTTGAGCATGTACTATGCAAACACAGGGGACAGAAATGAAAGAAAACGGTAACCGCGCCCTCTGCAAACACCACAGGTTTTTATAAATGCACAAGTTGGCTCCAAGAACACTAACGATGTAGTTTATACTACTTATGATGGAAGGGGCCATACTAATAAACGACGACCTTGCGCGCACAGGCAAAATTACGATTTTAAAATCTTTTTACAGAGAATTAAAAATTCCACTTAAATTAGAAACTAATAGCGAAAACGATTTCATGAGATTTTCTCCAGAAAAAAAATAAACAAAGTCAGAAAACCTGAGAGAAAATGATCATCGAAGTCACACCCCTGTACATTTTCAATGGCCCACACACACTTGTTGCCGCCAAGGCCATTTGTGCGCATGCGTGCAAATTATGAATTCATTAGTGTAGAGGTCTATAAACGTTCAAGAGGGTGTCCATTCAACTTGCAATGATGTCATACGAGCTTATTGGCTCATGACATATCCCAAAGGGCTCTGTATATGCGTAGTATTATTTACAGTACCTCAGTTATAATTTGAGTGTGTGAAGTAGTGCTGTTAGTGCTCTTCCGCTGCATATGCCCAATTATCCGTAAACCGGACGAAGAGTGGCAGGTTTCAAAGTTCAGATGGAAAAAAAAGTAAGGGAACACCACTAGTCTTCTGAGAACAAAAGAGACTGATCCTCGTGCGCAGAGTTTATCGGATGACTGCCATAAGACAATGGCTCCCTCAGGCTACATCGCTCCCAACTGAGCTCCCCTCGGCCTCTGGCAAGTACACTGGGATGATAATATTACTGAAGGCTGTTGACCCATTTCAAGGAGTTTTTGTTTAATAGCATGACCAAAAAATGAGGTAGTCCGACCTTACCTGGAGGGGATCCTCTCCCACCCCCAACAAACCGAAGGCAGGAGTACAACGGTTTCCGGACCTGATTATCCCCTGACGTTTATTGATTAATTAAAGTTCAGGTTTAACCTGCACACTCCCAGCTACATGAATAAGCCACAGCAGTGCAAGGTAGCCTGCCCTCATGACATCACAGCACACTGGTACCCTAGTACACCTTCATGTAAGGCAGAGGTAGCCTGTGCTGTGCATTGATATTTTGCCAAACGTCCGGACTTGATTCTGAACAGTCTAGAAAAAAAGAAGGCATTTTGTAATTTGTGCTGAATGCTTTATTAATAAGCGAAACACTCGACTTCGGTGTGCATGAGCTAAGGGCGGATCCAGAACCATGGGTGGGAGCTAAACTTGTTTGCAGGGCTGCTAACCTTTCTTGGGTGGGGCTACAGTAATTTTGGGGGGTTTATACGCTTTGGGAGGGAGGGAAATGAAATAGAACCCCCAAATCACCTTTCTTTCATTATTAAAAAATGTCCAGGGCCAATGACCATATAGAGGTCGTTGTTCATGATGATTATGGTATTGGTATATCTGTATGGGCGGCACATTAATGGTTTTTAAAATTGTTTTCCCTTTTTTTTAAGTGATACTGAATGCAGTTTAGTCGTTGAAAGTATGAAAAATTCTTCAAATCCACTTTAATGTTTTGCTCTCCGCAAAAACCCGTGTGTGTGTGAGGGGGATGACTCATTATACCCACCCCCCCTCCGGATTTACGCCCATGCCAGGCTGGCGCTCACATTTCGACATGAATAAATGATATAAATGGAAGGCCAACCCTGCAGAAATCCCACGCTCTTTAACCCCCCCCCCGCGACTACTGCCTAAGCTGCCCCGTTGACACCTGACTGTTTGACTTCAAATCCAGTGATGGACGACACCAAACGAGCGGTCGGATTGAAACACTGAAAGTCGTGCATAATGTGAACACCTCAGGGTCTTTCGAGCTGGCCTTTGGCAGGAATTTCCCTGTGACAACTTGTGAAGTCGCGGTCTCGAGAGCTTCTTTACCCGCAGCCATCACAGATCGGAACCTGTTTCCTCTATTGTCTGGGAAGTCTGCGGCACACCATGTCTACTTCTCTGTCACGTATCCTCTCGCCAACTAGACCGTGCACGCATGAGTACTTATCCCAAGGCTACACTTGTTACAATTCGGCATCCAGACGTCCTGAAATATCACGCTCAAAGCCTTTCGCTCCAATTCTACAAATCCAACCCTAGTTACATGTCTGAGCAAATAAATTTTGTTTTTAATTAGCATGTAGGCCTAAAGGATGAGGCAGACAAGGGCGGGTATTGTTGCTGCTTTGTTTTTTTTTTGTGTTTTCAATGGCTCTTTCAGCTACTCAGGCTATTTTTGCCAATAGCTATACATTTATTCATAACCTTTATTAATCAGCCTCACATTAAGGAGTTTGGAAGAAGGTCCACTTTTAGAGGCAGGAGGAAACCGGAGTACCCCGGAGAAAACCTGCGAGAGCAAGTATGGACTGGAAACCAAAATTGCACTTAAAGCCTGGGCCAAGCCGGGACTCGAACCCGAGCCTCATTGGTGCAAAGTGAGAAAGAACCGCTACGCTAATACACTAACCCGCTCCCCCTCAGTGCGTGTGGATGCCACCCTTACCTTTTAGATTTAGGGGCCAGTCTAATGGACGAAGGTCAGATGAGGTCACCTCTTACTTGTTTCTATTTTGACTCATTTTACCCATCTCCACCCTGACATTCGCCCATCTGTCACCATCCTCATTATTCCCGCATGCACCTCATCTTCACGGTCTTCATTTTCCTTCAGGAAGCACCCGCCTGGATGCAACGGCCCGGAGCATAACTTCAGTTGCTGAAAATATCGCATTGAGAAGACATGCCTTTGATTTGACAAAAGCAGAAGGACTGCAATTTGATAGTGTTTATCCCTCCAATTTAAGTCGGTAGGGAATGATGGACAATCCCTTGGGGGGGGGGCTGAGCTGGGTTTTGATTTGCTGTTTACTCTTAAGGATTTGAATACGTGGATTGTTTCTTTCAAATGTCGTTTCGAGCTCAAGCATCACTTCGAATCAAAGTATCGATTGAGCGATCTGGCCAACAGAATAAGAAGTCGCCACCGCTTTTTTTGCCATGCTCGCGCGAACGTCGTACGTGTGCGTTCAATCATTTTTGGACCGACTGGTTGTAACTGTGATTTGCCAAAATGCACAGCCGCTTCCAGTTCAACTTGACTCATAGCCATTTGCTCGCTAGGCACGCCCCTTCCGTTTGACAACCGCACGGAATTTTGTACTCTCAGTTCCAGTTCATCTAACATTCTGTGCGTCCCCCAATTTTTTATACAATGAACTTGACAATACTGCATAAGTTGTTTTGACGCGATTTTTGGTTATATGTCCATCTGCGTGTAAGTTGCGTGTCAGTGTGGTGCCAACGCGTCTCTCCAGATGACGGCTATAGTTGATCACGACAGCATTCACACATTTGTTTTTCTATTTTGTACTAGTCAAAAATAAAATGTGTCCCTGGCTGACTTGCTGCCCGCAAATCAGGCCAAAAGGTAATAACAGATGCAAGTATGTGCTTACATGTGCGCGGGGGAGTTGTTTATCCCCAAGGATTGATATTTAATAAATGTGTCATTACAAATTAATTCATAATTAACTGGGTTTGGAAGATCTGCGAAATCCAGCGATTAAATGGGCGGTCGTGAATAAGAGGAAAGCGCCAATGAATGTGATCTTATGACGGAAATGACACCAGCCACCTTGGAGGATGATACACCGAAGACTAATTGAATTACCGAAGGATATCTTTGAACTTAGTACTCTCTCAAGGTCTTTACTCATCCCGACAATTTAGATGACCCGGGCATCACCTTCTGCAAGTCTAATGTACCTAAAGGTGGCTATCTCTGTCATGTTGAGTAATGGATCGGGATAAGTGTCCCTCTCAAGCACTCTTAGAGATGGAAAGAAACTAGTGGATGGGATGATACGAGGAGATAAGCCCTTTCCCTCTGAAAATTGTAGACGTAGCTTCTTAGCCCTTCTATGCTCTCGCGATGATTAAGACCGCCGTTCCCTCGATTTCGGATCAGCCAGTAATACCGGGACTACATGTAGTCCTGATACTGGGTGCACTTCGAGACTGTCTGGTCGTTCTGCTGGTAAAATCCTTCCACCAATTTCACGTAAGACAGCAAAGTGCCTGAACATCAGATTAAAGGCTCAGATTGCTTAAAGGTGCTTGATACTGATTTGGCTTGGATTTGGGAAAATGTAACTTTTATACGAAATTGACACCGACATGTATATATTCACATTGCATTCTCTGCTCAGTCTTATTTGTTAGTGCACACGTATCGGAACAACTCAGACCACACTGACCACGCAGTGAGAATGTGTATCTTGATCTTGAAATTAAGCGATTCCCAGACGTAAAGCAACACTAATATCATTGACTGCTTGGGGTATCCACCGCTGCACTCGAACAGCCACCCGATCACTGGGAAATTCTGTTCGTCGAGTTGTTAAGACGTTTCCGGCAGTAAGCAGGAAGCCGTGTTTTTGATGCCCGCCAGGGAAAGGTTGCTGATTTGATAAAGAGGTGAAAACACACTTTGCCATAAAAACCAGAAAATTGTCGAAATGTGTTTGAATAATAAAAAGAATGGAACTCGTCGCATCGCAAATTTACAATTAAGTCGTTCGCTTCCTCTCGCAACATCGTTTCCGCCTACCGTTATTTAAAGGGCCACAATGTGAGTTTCACTTGAAGAAAAGGCTTTTGTGCAACTTCTGAGTTGTTTACGCAAGAAACCTAACTGACATCTATTTCTGGGTTGGGCTTGATAAAAAGGGCAGGTTTTTCAACGTTAAAAATTTTGCATGCGTTTACTGACAAATGAGGGCGCTGTGATGTCATTACAGGAAGATTCTGCACTGTACACGGGTTGCTGTTCACATTGTGAACATTAATTCTGTTCACTGACAAATATGTTGTGAGAAAACTTTGCTCACTGGCCGATGAACTGAAACAACCACGAATCTCCAAGGTAAGCACAGTTCATTACAGTAAAGTTTGCAAAACTGGTACAAGTGTGAGTTCCGGTCAGTGGGTGTTATGTCTTGGAAATTCATGATAGCATAAAAATAAAGAGGTGTGCAAATGTAAAATGGAAGGGAAAACAATAAAATCCACTGTTTAATGTGACACATAAGAGTATTATACAATACCTGCATTAAAATGTCTTCGCCTGGCCCCTTTGATCTGGTCAGCATTTTATTTCCCACCTTACAACTGCATTTACAAAATCAGCAAGGACGTCTTTCGCATTGACTTGCGTTTGACCTGCTGACTTCAGGCGGGAAGTTTGTTCAGGTGGGGGAAAGTGTCGGGCATTTTGCGCCATTTTTAGGGGCCTGTCTGCGTCGCTGTCTGGACCAGCTCTCGATGGTTAACCGAACCACTTCCATAATGAGGAACATATATTGTCTTTCTGGAGTTTGTTTCAGGAAATTAGACAGGACCTTCTCTTACAAATGTCTGAATTCAGTCTGGTTAAAAGTGTTCCCTACGCTAGTAACATGTAGACCCACCTGTGTACGTGTACGTACAGCTTACTGTCTGGCACGTGCACCAGAAAAACTGAAGAAAACATTATAAATTACATCCTGAACATAGTTTGCGGTATCCGCTACTTCACCTGACTCGGACCGGCCAGCTGACCCCGGCAAGCTCGGTGGTCGAGTGGTTAAGACGTCTGCACTAGTACTGTATAAGCAGGAGGTCGTGGGTTCGAGTCCTACCCGAGTAAGCTTGTGACTTTTTTCGCAAGCTCTAGGACAAGCACTGAGCATACAGTGTTTATTATTAATATATACGTTGGGTAAGGGCAGAACCCGTTATATCAATTATGAAGTTTTAACCAGGGCTGCGCAGAATTAGCTTTTAAGGTTAATTACTAGGAATCTTATCCCAGACATTTTTATTACCAGATTTAATTTTACAGAAAGCTGATGTTTGAGAGAAGTTTGCCAGAAGAAAAAAAAGCCAATGCTTTTAATAGCTACTTGATAAAGAATTGCGAGGCATGCAGATGAAATAGTGAATGACTGACATCATGAGCAAACCGAAACTTCAAAGTTTTTCAGACAATAAATAGAGGCTTTGCGTAGTAGCCATCTCGCAGGGCAGTTCTTTTGTTCTACAGGGAACTTCCTTTGTGCATATATACCCTGTGGAACAAACTTTAAACCACTGGCCAGCAAGAGGCAGCCATGCAAACCCTCTGTTGAGCAAAACTTTTTCTCCTTGTGGCATAGAGGTCATAGTGTATGTCTACCTATTTCGTCTTGGACATGAGACCTGTCTACCCATTGGGCAGCCTCGTGAGACACGGGACGATCAGCTGCTCACGGTAACTGAGATGCTCTCAATTCCATCAATCTTCAACTTTGGTGGGGTCGTGACTCAACCGTCTGCAATGACTCGGTGCCGGGTGGAAAGGCCCAGGCTCCAGTAAATGACGCGTGCAAGTCATATAAGCGATGGTGTTCGGAGGATTAAGGACTGTTAGAACACGTCTATCAGTATATATTACGAATTTGACCCTGAAAATGAGTTTTGAATCTTAGCTAGACGGAACCCCTTCGAGGCTGACTCTACAGCCGGACTCTACTAATGTGTAAGGGGGTCGTGTGGCCACAGGGTGACTCCCGATCGTAGGGTCGGGGGTTCGAATCCCGCATCTGGTAACACATTGCACACTGCGACCTTGGGTGAGGAAGAGAAAGCGCCAGCATTTCAGAAACGATTCTGAATTCTATTACGGATGAAAAAATAGAGAAAGTTAAAAAAAATGCTCTCCAAAAAATGGGACAAAAAAAGCTTTCTACATCATGTACTTTACTAATCTCCCTCGGACATAGCAAATCACAGAAATGAGGTTTAATGGGATACAAACGTGTATGAATAAAGACTCTTGACCTCATGGGCTTCTAAAAGTATTCCTAACAAGACTAGCTTTCGAAGTGTACTTCGCAAATTGTTCGGATAAATATCGACTAATTTATGCAACTAAGACGCCGAACGGCGCCCGGAATCCTTCCTGTAATGTTGACGGCTTTTTATAGTTAAGAGGGCTGATCTGCCGTGTGCTAGCTGATCCAGGTATCTCTCTGATCGATCGAATCTATCTACATGTGCTTTACTATAAATCCCCGTCAGACATCGCAAATTCACAGATTAGTCCATAATTGTACACTCTCGATTCAATACTGCAAGGTTTGAACAGGCCAGCCAGCTGATCGCTTTAGATCCGACTAGTTCTTTCGTGATCAATTGGCTCCTTTCTATCGAGTTTTGTTCTTGAATAGAAGAGACTATCCCGCGGTGGAAAAGCAAATTACAAGAGAAGCCAAACTCCCCTGTGTGTTGTCTGGTCTTCAAAATTGTCAACGACCCAACTGGCCTCCTACGGTACCAAGGTCGCGTTCTCGGACGTTGGTCATGGTCGCCCACCGTCAATACTAGTCCGGCCTCACCCCCGGGACATCTGGCTGACACATGCGGGACAGGCCAGACGCGGAAGGGCTAATACAGCATAATTATCTGTTAGAACGGGTATAGGAAAAGAACAAGCAAGTCAGGTAGAATACGGAATTCTCTATTTGGGTCGAATGAACCTATGTACAGCTTATGACCTGCAGATCAGTTTGAAGGTCTCCCGCTATGTCTGATGTCGCTATATGCCACACGGTATTATTCATTCCAAAACAGCATAATGATACGGCCATTTTGGGGCCACACTTTCGCATTCGCTCCATTGGACAACATGTTGCCTAACCCATCAGAAAAAAAAGGTAATTGATGTTACGGACTTATTTGGATATACTCGGCCCGAAACCCCCAAATTTAATTCCGAATCCACCCTTATATGGGTAAAAGGTTTTATTACAGTACTGTTGTCGACGTAGCGTGCAACACCGTGCATTCGTTTCAAAACAGCGCAGTCGAAATGTCACATTTGTTCGTCTGTTCGTTTGTTGTTTTGTTTTGCTTTTTTATACCGGATGCGGGATACATTCTCAACAGTGAGTGAGAAATGTTTTCAAATCAGCACCGCGATCTTGTTTAGAAACCAATCAGGTTGTTTAGAAGATAACCTTTGTTGTCACCTCCGGATTCGATAATGCGGGCCTGGTTGTGGTTCTAATCAATTACAAATGGAGGGCGTTAATGTGCAACAGGTGCCTGAGAACGTGTCAGAGCCTCGGACCATTTCCGTCTCGGTAGTTTCTATAAGCGTGAAGGACCTAGCGCCGACTGGCCGTGTGATTTCTTCAAAAGCCAACAAGTAATCTATTGCATGTATTTCTGAATTTGTTACTGTCAAGTTCGGGAATTCCAATTGGTCTGCTTTTGTTGTTAACAAATTTTTCAAGTATTAAACACAGATAAACATACTCTGGTATTGACTCGCCTTATCTATTTGATAGTTAAAAAAAAAGTTGTTCATTTTGCTTAGAATAGATTCTTGTCCAATTTCCTAGGAATAAGTTTAACTAAAAGACCACCTCCATGGAAAATATGTTTTCCCTGATTTTATTTGTTCAAATACGTACGGAAGCATCCAAATCGAACGCAGTGTCATTTGTTTTCAGGGCTCAACTATATATACATGTACCAGGCAAGATATGGGACGGAGGGGGTACCCCCCTTACTCTAGACCATTGTTTCCTAACACATCCCCCTAGCAACAGTGTCTTTAGTCTGGGGAATTCAAATTGTTATGTTTATGTGCAATCAGATAACTCAGTGTACCAGATTTATTCAAATTTAACTTGCAACTGGCTTATTCGCATCATTGGCACGGACAGAAAAAACCCTTTGAAGCTGTTATAGTTGAGCTCTGAAGACAAAACGACACTGCGTTCGATTTGGATGCTTCCATATTTATTTGAACAGATAAAATCAGAGAAAACTTGTTTTACTTAGAGGTGCTCTTTAACTAAAATGGAACTTAAAGGCTAATTGACAAGTCAGCCCTCGGAGCAAGAACAAAGCGTTCTCAGTTGCACATTTATCACACTGTTCTGAATGGGTCCTATGGGACCAGTCATAGGACCAAGTCGTCCCACTGAGGTTAATGAACAAGACAGACACCTGCTATTTCTCGTAAGGAATTAATACTAAACAGAAGTCAGGAACGTGATTAGTCATTTCTGTGTGGCCATCTGTGACAAATACAATCCAAGGCCTGTCATGATGAGGACAAACGTGGAGGTGATGGGGTTGAACTGTGGAGAGGGGGGTATCTACGGCCAATTTCACGGCCGACACAACCCGGCATGTTGCTGCCTTTGGAGCCGACGACAGATTTCTTTCACAACGTCCAAACTGTTGGCGGGATTACGATATATCATCTTTCGGCGATCCTTCATCGTCCAAGAAACAACCCTATTGATTAACGCTTATTTGCTTCATGCCTGCGTGCGGACCGTGAAATAATCCATTCAAGTTCTTTACCACCTGGAAAAACTAGAGGAAATTATTTTCCCTTAATTTGTTTAAATTCACTTCTTAATTTTGAAAAAAGTCTCAAAAGAGAGAAAACTGTTGGTGTCCATCACCTGGCAGTGCCATGCCTAGTATGTTCACTGGAAAAGCTTCCCGTTCCTTTGCAGGCTGTTTTCATATTTTTCTCTTCTATTCTAGATTCTTTCCCCTTCCACTTGTGGTATTCTGAACTTTCTGAGTACCCGAGGACTAAGGTATATGATTATTGGGACGGAAGCTGTGGTGCTAATTGCTTCGTGTGGAAGTAAGAGGCTGTCTTGTCAAAACTGTCTGTCTCGTCAAAGCCCGGGATGCTTTTGTTTGTTTATCTTTCACTTAACTTCATACCTTCATATTCACATCTAGCATGGACCCAGCAAGGCCGGACGACCACCCGATGCCTGGAGCTGAATCCAACTCTTGAGATGCGAGACATTTCCCACATTCTTGGAGATGTTCCAAGGAATCTCCTCCCTGTTTCGTCGTGCTATAGCCTTATCATAAAGAAATTCACCCTTGCTCCAGGAGAAAAAAAGAATTTCTTGCCAGTCTCATCACTGAATTCGTTCGCCGAACCCTGTCCCATTGTTGTCGTTTTCAGGTACAATGCTCCGTCGCCTTCACAGATGATGTTCTGAACGAACTGACTTATTAATCTCTGAAAAGTTATTAACAGTCTTCTCTTTCTTGCTCCTAATTCGGCAACGCTTGTCGGTAAGTATCTTCAAGGCAGACCTATATTACCCACACCTCTATTCCAACCCAAGTATAGCGAGCCCTGATTTTGTAATCAAACATGATTCGAGAACGTCGACATTTGCCTTTGAACAGTCATGTTGCACTGTCTGCACGAGTAGCCAACATGAAGAATTGTGCATTAGCGTGAAACTTTGTCTCAGATAGGGAGAAACTGTGGAGCTGCAAGTTGAAATTCAGAAAGGGTTTCATCAGAGCAAATAATGGGCATTTCCTCTCGAGAGCCTGGCAGATACGTTGACACGGAAAGGTCATTGTTCAACAGTCCAAGGCCGTAAGCAGCAGGAATGACTTTTTTGTCAAGTGTCATGCAAGCAAGGCCCTTTAAATTCATGCAAGGTTTAATGAAAAATCATACATTGGTAAAACGTCTGCTCGACTATGCATGGTGCTTAATAGTTTAATCGTGGCTTCATTTGGAAACAGTTCAGTGTTGAAAAGACATAGACTTCTGTATTAAAAATTAAAAATGACTGACTTGGGCATACGACATCGAACATAACCTGAAGTACAAGCTGACTCAGTGCACTGTGGTCCGACAGTATCGTCGTAAGTTGCGAAACGTTGTTAGAACCGTACGTTCGATCGACAAAACTGGACTATCACGCAATGCTTGCGGGCTCGGCCGCACTTGAATGTAGATTTTTCTGTCTGTGACATCAAATGCAGACGCCACTTTTTGATGTGAAGCTCGAATTTCATACATTAAACGACGTTTCCCTTACGTTTTCACAAAATGTTCAGGTTCGATCGTTCAGTCAAGTACTTGGCGATAAAGACTGACCCGTAACTTACATCTCACCGAACCAGACAGTGAATTTATGGGAAATCTTTCGGCCGCCTTCCCTCAGACTAACACCTTTATCCACTTTCTTTCTCTGAAAAACAAGACACATGTTCTTTTATTTCACGCTATCGGTTTAATATATGAACTTGACGGGTAAATCACACCTTAGAATTCGGGGCCAATTTGCGTCAAGTGTCTTATCCAACAGTCACACCGTGTTACCCCGAGCGTGTGTAACATTATTGGTAAATGTCCCTGGTGATGGGCCAAGTAAACGAGAACGGAAAGCCCGAGGTGACGCCTGGGGACCTGCCGGCTATTCCTAGTCATTGACCACACAGACTGGACAACAATAGTCATCACTGGCCAGCGGGGAGGAGTTAACGTTTGTGGGGGGGTCGGGACTTTATTTTTGTCGGAGTTAGAAAGGGGCCCCAAAGGGGATGCGGGGAGAGACACAGGCATCATCAATTATCGAACCGTTTGAACGGCCCCCAAAAAGGCCCTGCGGTGTGGTTCCCCGTATAATCACGGTATAATCGACGGGTCTCGGGGGATGACTTTGCACTTTCACAAAGAGGGGTGAACTTCATATGCCAAGAGTTTCTTGGAGTTACACGAACGATGAAGATCGGCTGAAAAGTAGGAGCGAGTGTTCTTATACTAGCCCCGAGGTTGCCCCCAGTCCGCCTTTCCCTGTTTTTCGAAAAACACAGAGTAGACTGCAGTTTATGCCCTGTTTCAACTAATTTCAAAGCATTTTCATCTGACAGTGATCATCAAGCCATTCGATGTTAAGAAAGATCAACAGAGAAACTATCATTCGATGTTAAGAAAGATCAACAGAGAAACTATCCTTACGAGGATCTGAATAATGTTTCGTTCGAGTAACAATCCCAGTGATTAGTCGATGCCCTAAACATTCTGTTCCGTTGCGGGACATCTGCTTGTGTCGCTTGGCAAGTGCATTTAATCCACCAAAGGACCATAGCTATCCGCCGAACTTGCTTACATACTTGCTTGTTTTTGTTTTGCTTTGCTTTTGTTTGGGGCGAAGTTTACCAAGACAGACAAACAGACAAGTAATCAACTAAGGGCCTCTTAATATTAATCAGGGACACGGGAGGCGAAAGCGTCTCAACAGCAAGAGGCCAAGAACAACAAATGAACGAGGGAATAACAAATGGTTCAACCAAGATAGTGTAAAGAAACAAGGAGTCGACAGAAAACGGAGACAGGTTGTCGTCGTAACATCTGTGAATATAGCAAAGGCAACACTGATATTGACTGGCTCGAATATTACTTGGCATGGCTTCAGAAGACACCGGAGGATCCAAAGGGGCGAACGCCCCCCCCCCCAAAAAAGTAAAGGAGCAATTTTTTTTTTTAATTTTGAAATGGAATCAGAGAAAGGCGATTTGGGGGTCGATTTCATTTCTTGTCCTTTCTTAAGGGGGAAGGGCCACTGAGAGGTACACAAAATAATGTATATTATGATTCCCCCCTTAAAATTCGTTTTGGATCCCAGCTAGTCGGTTGATATCAATAATAAGCCCATCGATCTAATGGTAATAATGGCGTGTGAAGCACTTTGGTCCTCTGGGGGATAAAAGGACTACCCTAGTATCATTATTGGGGTAACCTATAGCCCCAAGGGGCCGAGTACATAAACAGTCAAAAAGTTCCACTTTAATTTGCAAAAGCACATCAAGCTGATTAAGTGCAAGCGTTATTGCCAGACAGTTTGCACGCACGGTGCAGTGACACCAGCGTGATGTAAGAATGCTGTGTGATAACCAATAATTGACGGAAGAAAGGAAGTTGCTGACAAGATTCGTGCTTTGGAAACATTCGAGAACATCCGGATTACAGCAAGGTCAGTGATATACAAAGAAAAGTTAAGGAAGTGTGGGTTTGAAAATCCTTGATATATTCTGCCGACAGTTTTTCCTTTGCTTTGTGGTCTAGCCATGGTCCATTAAAGTAATAACCTATTATTATTTCTCTGCAAGTCATTGTTAACTGTTGTCATACTCCGCGGATTTAAAATGGCAATCGAAAAATCAAGAACAGTTTCTTCTGTTGTATAAAGGCAGACTATACTCAAGCTCATTTCCATGTTTATTTCTGGCTTTCAAAAACAATCAAGCCCCCCTCATAAATCAAACAGAAAGTCATATATCCATCGTGAAATAGGGTTTTGCATTTAAAACGCTTGACATTATGATAAGAACTTGAACATGTATGACTAAGGTGCTTTCTTCGAAAAATACATTCCTTCTATTATCCAACTTGATAACAATAAGATATTTAATTGTGAGGTGCCTACCAATCACTTTGTTGTCTTTGATCCAGGCATCATCATCCCTTTGTCTAGTTACTCCTTTTGTTTGCTTATCCGACTATCTTTGTTTGTTTTATTAATGTATCTCATTCTCAGGAAAGAACTACGGACAGGTCAGATTTTCCGCGTCGACAGGAGTCGCGGGCAAGCTGTCCCGTCGACCTCTGCGGTGACCGTCAAGTTTACGCGGTGATCTTGGTCGTGCTGTTTGCTCAACCCGTGGAGCTCGAGCAAATACAGACCCGAAAACCATAACCATTCGAAAACGGACCTCAAATTGGTCGCATGTCCGTTCCCCTTGGCAAGTGCGGTCAATCAAAACCAGCCACCTGTACAGCCGACTCAGAAACTGAAACAACCCATTATCGAAGAACTAACATTTTCGCACGCCCTGCCGTGCGACTGAAGGCTGTGAGCTTGTTACTGAATTTTGCCCTGGCAACCCCGTTGATAGCCAATAACCAGAAAACCCAGATTTTTTGTTGCTAATTAGTATGGATTTTCAAGGAGGCATACGGTCATGGGAGTCGCAATGGGAGACTGTGGTAAGAAGGTGCTTGCCCCCCTCCGGAGGGGGGTGAAAAATGACACAGGAAATAAGAAACTGAATTGGAAAAAGAGATGAAAGTTGATGAAAATCGCCAATTTGCATAAAATCGGAATTTGTAAATGGTTTATCAGTTCCTTGCTTTGCCCTCTGGAATTCCCCCCCCCCCCCCGAAAAAAAAGAGTTTCCCTGCCGGGAATAACCCTGGCGAAGCTTCAATTTTAGCGGTGTATGTCTTCTTATTTAGGCAGATTTGGAGCTCAGGGTGTAAGTATTCCGTCTGCTTCAAAGGTCAGTGACCAGTAGTATCTCCGCTTACTCAATTTTTTCCTGTGGAGGACTCTGATAAGAAAAACTTCATCACCGACCCCTTGTTCTAAACAACACAGGTGGAATTCGGAGGGATACAAGTAGGATCTAATTTCCACTTTTTTCGGCGTGAGCCTCAGTTTAGAACTTCAGATTTTTGCGACGGCATATGTTCATTCGTGAAAGAAACATCTCTTGCTGTCAATCTTTTTGCGATGATTTCATTCGTAGACCTATTTACGGCCATTCTTTGTGGCATTTGCAATTTACCATAGGGTTAGATGACCAAAAAAGAATGCACTTCTGCGCAATCTTTTACAGAAGAAATGTGTCAGTAAAAGCATTAGCCAGTTTCCACCTTATTACATTCTTCAAAATGAAGTTGTCCCTTTTATACAAATGGCTACATTGAACATTTTCATTAAACTTATTCACACACAAATAATAATGATAATAACAAGTTCAACCCCCCCCAACAGAAAACTATGGGGTACATGTTCTTAATGAAACCAGTTCCTTTCTGGGATCTTGAGCGTGAATTTCAAAGAGTTAGTGTTGGCCAATCAGAATAGGTCAGGATTTTCAGACGCGTACCGTTATTCATCTCGATCTGACCAGTCACGATAATTTTTCAGCCTAGGCCTGTATAGGTGCGAATTTCGGTCATGTTTTGAAGAAAAAGGCAATTGGTATTTGACAATTCTCTTTCCCAAAACTTCCAAACGCATGATGGGATGAAACTGTCGAAGAGATTTTATTCAGTATCACAGCATTGCTTATACAAAGTCAAAATCGAACATGGACAGGAATGGCCGTCATCAAAATACTGCGACACCAAGAATATCTCGATTGAGTTAGGTAAGCCTGCGCCTAACAAGACAAACAATTCTTAGGACAAAAAAGTTACGGTATAGTCCGGCGCCTATAATCACCTCATTGCACGCAATATCCGGCTGGCGGCATCCGCATACAACAGGATAGAATATCCGAGCCATGGTCATTCAAAAATTACGGGGGCGTTGCGGTTCAAACTAAAAGAAAAAAACAAAAAACCAAACAAACCATCAACAATTAAGTGTAAGTGCGATTGTCCCCCGTTTTCCGGTTTGTGCGTGTTACTACTAGGTACCTTCATATTCCATCAAAGGTTGAAGTCCGGAAAAATCATCAAGACGTAAACATTAATTCTCGATGGGGTGGGTTTCGAGAATTCAGCAAAGTGGCTCTCGGCGTCTAGTTTGTACTTTAAAAACCGAATCCTCTCCACTAAACCGAGAAGAAATACTATTTAACGGGCCGGGTTAATTAAAAGCACATCGGTGAGCGTAGCCTGACATCACTCACACGAAGGAATCCCCGAATAACCTGTTAGAGCATCAATGGGCAAAATCACATTCGCCTCCTTCCAATTCTACACAGACGCGAGAATCGGAATGGTTCACTGGTCATGAAGGGGTAATCTTTCAAAATGACTTTCAACTCGAAAGTTGTTTTTTGTGACCTCGCCAATTGGGCACAAAATTAAAACATGGTTCGGCCTCTGTGGCCAGAAATTGACAAAATTTCCACTGCGATCGAAACATTCCCTCACCCTCCATCAGTTACTACAGTATTAGCCAAAAGGGGAAAAAACAGAGCTTAAAATTTCAGAAGGAATTGCACCGTGACCCACGTGCAGAGGGCAAGGGCACAAGCATGACTCCTAGGATGACCTACAATTGCAACTGGGCAATGTAACTCAGAAAAATGAAAGGAAACGGACAAGGTAAATAGTCGAGGACCTTGGCTCCTTATGATGTCTGGTTTTGTTTTCACTGAGAGGTGTTCGGGGTGCTGACGGCGATATCGCGGGTTGACGAGCAATCACTCTTGCGCCCTTGCCAACACCGCTCAAGTTGAAAAGTGAAAGGCGAACCCACCCAAACGGAGTGACACCCGTTAGCACCCCCGAATAAAATAGCTACGGGGAAGGTGCGTCATATCACGCCAGATGGCTCTCTGGAACAAAACATACAAATGCCGTGAAAAGGATATGGACGATGGAAGAAAGTTGAACAGTGTATGTGGCTATTTTAAGCTTCCACACCTGAAACTTGTTTCCCATCCCATGAGCTGTTCGTTGAAGCTGCCCGACTTGAGGAGCAAAGAAATGTTCATGAAATTCACTGGAATACTGATTACTCTCATGGCATGAGCGGGTGTGATTGGACAGACGGTGTGTTTTATCTATAGCCATTATGGCTGTAGGTTGCCCTAAATTCGCTCTGAGAAGAGGTAAATAAAGTTGTGAGGCGCGTAAGTGCACAAAACCAAAATTTTACCCTACCTAAATGAATCTAGTAGTGTTCTGAACATTATCCGGGAACATGACAAAAGTAAATGTGTGGACAGTGTCTTGGGGAGAGGGGTGAATTACCCCTTCTATTCCTCTCGTACAGTACAGCCGCGACAGGTTCTAGTGAAAATTTTCCCCATGAAAATTATGGAAATTCTTCCTCGTGAAATCAGAACACAGAGCTGAAAGAATGCATTCAGGAATTGTGAAAAGTGACGGAGTGTCCACGAAGGAACCAAAAATCGTTGCAACGCCCTTTGCTATGAAAGCGCCTGTTTATAGTAATTGAAGGCGGTGGCAATTTCAAAGCTTTCTGTTTAAGCAGGTTGCATTTGCATTCAACTAAGGATTTATGTTATACTTCTGCCGTTTTTTAGGCGGCAGAATCAGCCATCAGCCGACGCAAAACTATAAAGAAAGTGTTAACACCCCTCCTCCGAAATTGAATTATACAGAAGGCAATTATTGATACTCGGTCCTAATCATCTTTAATTGAGGAATTTACAGTTGATTGCCAGGTGGCGACCCTGGACGATACCAGCTGCCCGTTGATGGGTGACACCTGGGGCGCAGAACAAAGACGATTGATTACTGTTTTTGTCCTTTCTTGCAGAAGTGACACTCCAAGTCGGCGAAACTTGAGATTTGTAAAGCAGGAGCCATTTTATTATTCGGGGGTTGAATGGTGAAACAGTATCCTTAGCGCTAATGTTGCAAGTCAAAATCTGAGCTTCTTAAACGAATAACAAATTATGTGTGATCGTAATGCCTTCCAGATTGTGTCACGCTTCGTCTCAGTTTCAGTACCAAGTTTTCACTGTCAATCTAAGTTAACTTCAGTTTTGTGTAGGCTACACCTACGATCTTGTAGATATTTCATACACTTTTTCTTTTGCCCTTCTCGCTGTTCAAAACATGTGGTAGACATTTATGGGTTCTGGAACAAATGCGATCGACGTGACGTGTGTAGTGTCCAAGCAGTTTCCTCCCCGAGCGGAAGAAATATGAAAAAAAAATCAAAAGAGATAATACCCGACAACACCGGGCACGATTGGTGGGAGAACAGTTCCACTGATGTAAACAAAACACCTTTGGCTTACCGCAGGCAAGCCTGAAAATCATCCTGCAACTTGTTTTGTTGTCTACAGCCCACGGGATCACCAATTTCCGTATCCTACAAACAGACACTGATTGGCACAGATTGAGGTCTTGGGGACGTTGGTGAAAGCAAGACTGAGGTGAAGTGAATGAGGACAGAAACGAAGGGAAACTAAATGGGAGAATAAAAGGTGGTCATCTATAGTTTTGAATACTGCAAATAAATGGTATCTTTCACGCGCCTAAAAGGGGCTGATGTTAAATCGTGTTGAGGGCGCTGGCTGTGATGACATTAGGGTACGTTTTGAATGATAATAGCGTTCATGATGATGCCAGTGGTGATCGTAGGCTAGGGGAACAGCAATGGTTGCTTCACCAGAGATGGTGATGATGGTGAAGATGGTATGAAGGTGATGCTGACTGTCGATGTGGTAATGACAATGACGTCGGTGGCAACAATAGCATTGCTGACGTGGTCAGGATATTACGACACAGTGACGAGGACATCAGCGACGGCGACAGCGGTCAAGATGAGGGCGAGCATTAAACACGACAGTGCCTGTAATGTCAATGAAGTGTCAGTAGCGAAGGCAACGGTAACAGAGGAGCGGCGATCACAATTGTCTCACTTAGTTCTTGCAGGAATCCTTGATCGAGCCCAACCTTATTCCGCGCAACCCTGAAAAACACGTCATAAAAACCACTTGTCACTTCACGATCGAAAGCAGATCACTTAACACTGAAAGCTTTCCATAGCTGGAAAGTTCATGGGCTGACCCGGTATGTGGAGCGCTGCAACACATATCCAACCCTGGGACGAGAATCCAGCCTCGGCTAGACTGTGTCTCAGACGGCCTAAGACGGAGGGAGGATCCCAGTGACGTCATGGTGACTCACAGCCGCGTCTACACAGACATGTCAGAAACCCTGATGAAACCCTCAAAATGACACTGGAGGGTACGCATAAAAAAAAATTCGACATGAAGTCACGGTATTGAAATTAAGACAATCTAGCCATTTTGAATTCAACCTAACAGCTGTCAATATCGACGGGGCTGATATTGGGAGGGAGGGGATGTAAGGCACTATTGTGGGGTGATTGCCCCAACCATTTCTGGGGAATCACCCCTAGGTAGGCCGACCTTTCACCCGAATCTCAGTGCTCACATCCGACTTTGGTGGCAACCCCCCCCTAAAAAAGGGGGCAGAAAGCACCTTACGCCAAAAAAAAAGAAAAACAAACAAACAAAAGAAGTTGTAACTGCATAAACGATTGGGGGTGCTATTTATTTTTTTCCAATGTAAAAGTTGCCTAGCTTAACTTCACACCTGAGCAAGCCCATACAAAACCTACCCCCCCCCCCGAAATAAACATGCCACATCCTACATGTATTTGGTTCTGCAATCACTATAATGTGGAGGGCCTGACAATGTATAAAACACTGTGGAAAGACTGAATAACATAACTAGCCAATTAATCTAAAATAAGGCTTGTAAATAACTATGACCCTGCTTAACAGGAGAATGGGACTCTTAGGAGGTTTCTAAGCTAATAGACTGTTACCGTGAGGAGATCATCCAAAACAGTGGTGTCGTTCACTTAATCCTTGGACTAATCACTAATCATTGATTGGTAAGATGTATACTTCCCTGTAGACCACAGTTCAAATCAAGAAAGTTATTTGCTGGTATTATTATTAATAAAGAAATATGATCGCATAAATCTTTTCATCGATCTCATGCAGTTTTCTGATCCAATAGATATAGTTTCCTGTTTTACAAAAGAACAAAGGCTGGTGAATACTTCAGAAACAGCAATCGGCCTCTGCTACACTGTGCCAGTGAAAACGGGGGAAAATGAAAGGCGCCGTTGTCTCACGTTTATTTTCAATTCTAGGAAAGTTTTGACTTGGGCTGCGTCTGACATCTCATAGTGAACGGTGAGTACTTGAACACGGGTGGATAGCGATACCGTACGTGCGAATGCATGGAATACACAAGACATCAGCTCGATCAGGCATTGGTTAATGAGCTATTGCGGCTCAGAACTCACTGTGCCGATCGACCGACCGACCGACCGGCCGGATACACTCCTGATCAACTTGTCATTCTCCAAGTGACTCGGGCTGGGTACGGACGCTCATCACCGGCTCCCAAGCTGTGCCGCCATCACTAGTTCAAGGTGCACGCCTCATCGGTCTCCCTTCGTGAGACGCATTCCCAGTGGTTTCGTTCAAACAAAGGCAGGCTTACCAAGGACGGGATTTGCACATATAAGCCGGCACGAATTAGGCGCCCGAACAAGAGACGTCTGTTTGCGTTGGGTGCATTGTCAAACAACAGAAGTCCCACAAGCAGGATTGCATTCTTGTGCTGAGCAGCGATTCAGAAAGTCATCTTCAGTACTTGTGTCCATTGTCAACTATTGATAATAGAAAACGGGCAACTTATACTAGCGCTGTCTCTTTTTTTTTCTCCACCGACAGTGGAGAGATAACGTTAATGACTGGCGTTCGATTATTGTCTCGCAAGCCCTGGCAACGTGAAAGGCCTTAACTTGTACACAAAACCCGGGCGATTCGCCAATATTAAGTGCCTATTATCACCGGATCACGGGGATCAGCGCAAAAAGCTACCAGCTGCATCCACATTTGAGCGCTGTAGACGTAGACGCGGGATTTCACACAGCACTGACAAGTTGACTGGGCCTGGCCTGAGCTGAACGGGGAAGGGTTTTGTTCGTCCGGAGTAGCAAAGATGCATTTTTCGGCCTTTCTGCTGGTTGTGGGATTTTTTGCGTGTCTCTGCCAAGGGTAAGAATGTATTTCATATTATTACTTGTCATGCATTATTTCTAGGAGCAGAGATTAAAGTTTAAGAACTTGCCCTTAATTCTTAGAAAGTGTGGTATCGTTAGTTTCTTTCAACGGCGAGCGTCTTTTTTCGGCATGAAGGAATAACACCGGTCACATTTCGTGGCAGAGGATATCACTATTGATCCAAATGTGGCGTGTGGGCCGACTAGCAAAGATTTTAGGGCTTGTCCAACAAGTCCATCGGGGGAAATTACCTCGTCCCTAGCGGGTGTAATAGGACGGCACTGGCACGGTCTGATTTCCTCCAAGCAGAGGTGAAGTTATCTTGTCTGTTTTTATATAAATTCATACAAAAATTGTTCGTTTCTCCCGGGGATCCCGCGGGATGTGACCTGTCACCCGGCGCGGTTCGGAACACATGTTGCCTGAATTGAAATATGTAGAAATCAGTGTGCGGTGAGGATTTTCGTCGGGAAAAAAATTGGAAAATGTTGGACTTAAGGATCTGTAGGACGCCATCCGATTGGCCACAGCTGGACAATTCACATAGAAAACTGACCTCAAAGTTTCCCCTTGGCTATTGTACCGTTGCTTTCGGTGATGATGAATGGGACCGTCCATATTATGAATTCTGTGCATTGTTTATGAAGACGGATGGATATGCTTTTTGTGTTCATACTTGGAGTGACACTACGTTTGGGTTTTTTATTACATAGATGAAGGGGTTACGCTAGGGTCTACTTCAAATGTGTTTAGCAGGAGGTGCAGAAAGCGTTGGTTAACTTGCTTCAGCTTTTTTTTTTTTGCATGGACATTGCTACTTTCTGCACAAAATACTCTGTTAATTTATTTGACATGTGGGAAAAGTGGCCTGATTTGAACGGATTCCTGACATATGTTATACTAATTTTGAAGTAATGTCGTATAGCGGTAATGAGAACGACCTTTTGGCGATTTTGCAAGCATGGGGTTGTTGCTACTGCACTGTTTACGTGTACTTCCACGACGGTTCGAGTGGTGTTGTCATCGCAATACAAACACGTTTCCCTGGAAGTGCTTGAAGTTGGCCCTAATAAGTTGTGAAGTCCGTAATCCTGCTCAGCACAGCCTATTGACTCTACCTGTATATAGACACCTGGGTTAATCCTAGATTCAACAAAAGAATGCGTTTCACTTCCGCGCATATAGCGCCAAGGTCTAGCCCCTGAACATCAATTTCCTTGGCAGTCGAGAGAGTTCTCGTAACCCCGCTCAATCAATCAAGCCATTTTTTTAAAAACTTGTTATTCCTATACACGTTATGATTTATTGCTCCGCGGAATGTCTCCTGGGTGATTTCAGTCAGTTTGCGCTGCTCGCTGTAAGCTTGCTGCGCTGCCGTTCCGCACACAAATAAACAGGACGCGATTGTTTGTTGTGGCGTATTTTATGGAAGGGATGGTGTATCTAATGCTAACAATTAGGCACTCCGGAGATAAAGGGACCGGCAACAACCACCCTCAAGCATGATGATGAACTTTCTGCCCCAAATCTGCAATTTTAAAATGACTAAAATGCTTGAGAAGATCGATGCAACCTTTTGCTCCTCAAATGCATTTTGTGGTTGGACAAGTTAGTCTCCAAATAAGTAAAAGGAATAGTTTAAGCAATGCTTTTTTAGCACAAACCGTGTTGTATTTGGCCCTCTAAAAGGTGGATTTTAGGATTTTTTTTATTTCAGGGGGTAATTGTCGAGCCTTTCATGCATTTTATGCTCGCGGTTATCAGCCAAAGATTTTTTATAGGTCCACCAATATTGCATCAGGTTTTATCATGGAGCGAGTAAATATTTACATCACATACATTTTATCGGATAAAAAAGAGCGCGATGAGGAGAAACGGGCAGTCGCGGCGGTGTGGTGTGGACAGAGGGAGAGTTTGTCTTACAGCCATGCGGAAGAAAACTGATGGGAACTCCTCAATGAACATGCAACTTCTCTCCGTGACCGTCACTACGTGGCGATCAGCCAATTGGAAGCGCGCAGTCACGGGCGCAGTGATTCGTCATGGGTGTAGTGCAGTAGTGCCGCCTCGTCAGGTCTGGGTGAAATGTAACATGTACATGTACAGTGTGTCTAAACTAATGTTCTGTTCATAGTGCGTGAAGTTCGGACATCCATTTCTTGCAGTATGGGATGGATACACGCTTGCGAACTTTCCTTGCCAAACTTTTAAATCGACATCAAAAAATCGACATCATTGAAAACAGACGACTCTAAAAGCTAAGCTTGGTTTGTTTTTATTTGGTTTCGATAGGGGAGATGGCGGGGAATTGCTGATTGCAGATACTTATTTTCAAATGACACTTGGCATGCATGTTAAGACATGCCTACCGAGTACCAACTGTTAGTCAGCTGAGAAGTACATGTATACTTTTGTTACCTCTCATTTTCACCACAGTCCACGAACAACAAGTTTTCTTTTTCACTGCAGTGCTACTGTGGTAGTGAGCAACTTCTTGTCTTTCTAATAGAAACCCTGCTTGCAAAGTGTCTTTTGTGCTCAAGGGCTGCAGATCCGAATTTCATCAATCCGGTACCCAAATCTGTCCGAGTATGAGGCAAGAGGTCCTACAGGCGCAATGCTGAAACCGAAAATGGAAAATCATGTCATGTCGAGAACAACTTTGCACTGAGTTGCCTCTATTTCATGTTCATGTATACAAAATTATTAGCGCGCTTCACTTGGACAGCTCTGACTTTATGTCTACATAGTGCGAGCGGCGGAATCACGCATTGTTTGCAGTAACGTAGACTCGTGTTCCGTTGGGAGTAGACTAGAAGTCAAAGAGTTCGCTTGTACTTTCACGACAGTTCCTTCCCTTTAAACTCTCATCCTTTTACTTTCTTTGATGTACCACTACAAATTATTGTCTACAGATACAGTCGAACACCCTTATAAAACGTTTGTTGAGACTGCACAACTCACCTTGACAGGGCCCTATCGGTATTGGAAAACAAAGATTATAGACCTTGGAACATGAATTTATCTTGTGAGCAGGATGTTGTGTCAGTAGTGCTCTTCTTGTCGGCTTTCCACTGCACTTTCAATAACCTCGTGAAGGTAAAGGTTTTTTTTAGCTGATTGATCTCCTGTGCCTCAGGTCGACCACCGTGGTTCATTGACCTTTCTTGCATTGTTTCGGATGAAGCCTTTCAAGTCCGTGGATTTTGCCTTACTTCGAATTTTGTATGTATGGGATGGCAAGGATGGCTCGCGAACAATGCCTTTCCGATCCAAATCAGCATGGACACTGCAAGCCTTCCGGAACGAAAGCGCCTCCAATTTATTGATTTTCGTGTTGGGGACTTCTTGTCTCTTTTTTTTGCCACTAGAGATTACGCCGTAGGTACAGTTCTGCAGTGGAGTCAAACAATTTGGCCACCCATACACGAAATTGTTTTTCTCTCAAAACCATTAACGTGGCAAAAGGGACATGACGTGATTTATGCAAAAAATTCCATACAAGTGTCGAATGTCATTCATGTAAGGACTAAGCTTTTTCGTGGACAACTTTGGGGCTTTTGATAGGTTATCGAGTGGAAAGTGCAAGTGAAAAAAGACCAAGATTCTTCCTGTGGGTTTGTTTAACACAATGGACTGTAATGACCCATAGGTGAATATTGGCCAAACAATCGAGATTTGGTTGTCGTTGTACATGGGTACTACCCAGTGGCGTAGCTAGGACTTTACTGGGGGGGGGACAAAGGGGGTACCAGCATCTTATGGGGGGCACTAATTTTCGTCAGTGTGGTTTTTGGGCAGTGTGGTTTTGGTTAGCCTTGTTTAATACCCATTCATCCGTTTTTTAGTGGGTGGGGGGCACCGGGAATTTGTGGGGGAACGTGCCACCCCCCCTTCCGTGGCTACGTCACTGGTAGTCCCCAGGGCCGACAGATTCAAATTGAGGATGACATCTCGTGTGGGTGAGGAACCCATCCTGTTTCTTAGGGAAGGCCGTGAATTTGACGGGTAGCCCTGCTTGGTTAGCGGTCTTTAGCCCTAGGTCAAACAGAGATCACACTAAAGACATTTGGTGATTTTGATAGCCAACTGTGCCATGTTATGACACATTACCCGAGTATGAATTTCTTTTAAAGCTGGCCCTAAGCCGGGAGGCACACACATAGTACATGCACATCCATTCGTATTCACGGCGCTCAGCTGATTTTAATGGCGGGGAGGGGTGTATGCAAAGTATCCCAGGAGCCCAGCGTACTTGGCAGAAGACATGGCCGAGCATGGAGGTGGGTAGATCGGGCTAGCAATAATGAAACCATAATACCGTTGCTGCTGATTTCGTAAAAAATTAAGGTAGAATCGACAACGTTGTCATTTTAATGTGATTGCAAAATTGATTTGGAGCTATCCAAAGGATATCAAACCCTGTACTCCCAGTTGCTGATGTTTTGAGCCCTTGCGCGAGATTCTTCCCTGTTAAATACATCGCAGTGCAGACATGGATTCTTGTTACAGCTAGCTCCGTAGTAAAACTTCGTGCAACATGGTTTTTTTCGCGCAAACTGTAAGTTTTGATCGAGCTTTTGTGAGTGTGGTCAATTTCATACGGTATGGTTCTATCAGCAACAGCAATAACCAAAGGCGTACCCCACATTTTTATTGCCAAAAATGATGTCACGTGATGCACGCCGTTGCTATCTCGGGCCACGCGTTTTTTTTGTTTTTTTTTCGCCCGATGATTGTGTGCAGGGTATGCCTTTTAACTTGATCACACAAGCTAACACCATCCACAAGGCAATGCGATTAGGGGTTTGGATGCAAGAGCAACCTCTCAAGAACCTGACAATGAATCACCGCACGGAGACTGGCTAGCCAGACGGAAATGTCAAATATGTCAGCTATGACGCGGGAGACGGGCTTGGAACGGCACTACCCGACTCCTGCCACAAAGTAATCAGGTGAAAAGTCCAGGAGGAACCTGGTTTTGGTCCAAGATTTGTGCCTATTTGGCGTTGAAATGGAGTAATAATTTTGGGGAAAAGCTTATGGACAGTTAGATGTGGTTGAACCAGACGTTGTTTTTCTCACTTTGACCTATAGTAAGCACAAAAATGTAAAAAAGTACAAAATTGTGTCATGCCATATAGGCCTACAAAGAAATTTCAGGAACCAAATTACTTTGTGCCTAAATATGAACATGATTACGTTGAAAGTAATCTAAGCGAAGTTACTTGCACAGAAACGATTCACTCACGGAGGAAGTTGTCATGGATAGAGTTTCACATGTTCAGTGTTTTAAAGCAGGGTGGCTTGTTGGACTTAATCAAATTCTCTAATTGCGACACGTGGTATTTATTCTGCCGTGTATTGAGTGACATCTACATGACTATCCCAGCTCTGTATTCTGGTAAAAATAAACAGAAATGAAACGCAAGTCATAAGTGCAACTGTAATATCTTTATTCGCACAACTTCACGGCTCATTAGAAAACAAATACAGAGAACCCACCCATTATACAAATGGAATCACCAGATTACCACCAAAAGATAGTTAAACAATGATTAAATGATCAATTTCCTCAATTTTCATTGATACTGTCAATATCATTATTGCCATTAAAATGTTCAGAGTCCACATTACCTTCTCTAGCATCGATCATATCCCCATAAAAGACTAGATACATCAGATTTCACAATTAAAGGTGTACGATCAAATCGTGTTTTGAAGGAGCGTTTTTAATAGTTCATCAGTATTTTTACTGAAAAAACAAACAAACAAACAAACAAAAAAGATGGAATGGCATAACGCCAAATTGACTACAACTTGCGACAAAATGGATCCGCGTTTTAAAATAGCATTCCTGGAATTACAAAATCTGCTCGCAAGATTACTTTCAAGAGGGAGACTATAGATATACATGCGTATAGATATAAATACAGCAAAGCAACAATGTCACAATATGTCATAGTTTGCAGGTGCAATATTTCTCAAAGCTTTTCTCCATGCAACGCAAGGACCACTTATATAAGAGTAGGAAAAAGCGACACGGAGACACCATAAAGAGCTACTACAAAAACTTGCAATGTAAATAAAGGTGGCAACAAGCCGAATTCAAGTCTAAACATATCAAAACGTCTCCCGGAATTAGGAATGACGTGATGAGATTACATGTGAAAACTTTGCATGTGTTATCATTATCAAGAGTGAGACGTGGTGTGTGTCCATAATGACATAAATGACTTACTTACTCTCCTTGATCGTATTGTGTTCAATTATTTGTGATTCGAATTGACTCGAGCTAAATACTTGACTCCACTCGAGTTATTTGCCTAATAGGCTTGAGTTACTACGTTACAATAGCTCGACTGGACCGACTTAGCGGTTTTTCTCTTAGCTTAGATGCCGTGACAGCTGAACATTACCCTGGTTGTTCCCTGGTGTCTAAGGATGTCAAGTTAGTCTTTTGTGCCGGATTTGTTGTCTTGCTGTGAGTCATTGGAGATGTTTCCAAGGGAGTTCATGGCTTTTTTTTTCATTTTTTGTCCTTGCTGAGCAGCATCTCACCAAGCCTTTGACAAGAGGCAGTGTAATCAGGATCGATGCAAACGCAGCCGAAATTATGTCACAAAGCCTTTCTCATCTCTAGATAAACCTAGAAACGTGGCTGCAAATACAGTGCTAAAGATGTGCTCGTACATCCGGGGATTCTTCCATTCCAAGAAACCTGCGTTGACCGAATACAATTATTGTTAATTAAACAAATCGTATGGGCAGATTAAATCGCACTAAGGTAAAGCACAAAGTTGAGAATTTCGAACTGTTTACAGGGAGGGGAAGATACTGTGTTTGTCTGTGACATGGTGTCTACGGGGGCTGCGTGGTGTAAGTAAGGGAAGGGAGACCCAAGGGTTAGCTCCTCCGCTTCCGGGACCTGTGGTCTTCAACTTCTTGTAGTCTCAGAGACCGCAAAAAAGAAGCCTTGTAGTTGAATTGTGCGGCGAAGCCCTTTGACTATCTCTGTGCAGAAAACAAGGACCCACAAGTGCCTCTGCCATTTCTACCCCTGAAAACCTTCTGGCGTTTACTTATAAATACCTGCTCTATTATTCAACCTATCCCGATGCAAGAATCTATGACAAGGAAGGCAAACATTTATTTGCTCTTTTCCTTTGTGAAACCACGGAGCTCGGGGTAAACATTCTCAAAGATAAACATAACTGTTGAAGGGGGGACAATGTCTGTGACAGGTTGGAAGGAATTTTACGGAGGATTTCCTCTTTGAGTAAATGTTGATTCCCAACTCCGAGGAGATGGTAAAGCATTGTTGCTGTCTTCAAACAAATCAAAGCGGCCAGTGACACATGATGGAATTTGGCCGTTGCGGTCGGCGAGACCTTCCGGAAGGCTTTGTGTTGCCACCTTGAAGAGTACCGGCTTCGCAATAAAAAACTAGGAAACAAAAGGAACAAAGGGTCTGTTTTTACTAGAGGGGTCCACTTAAAAGTTATGTGTCCATGAAAAACCCATTCTTAAATAAATGGTTCCACTCCACCAGCTCTTGGTATGGAAGAAACTTTGAAGCAATATTCCTGCTATATATCTACTAAAACCTATATCTCCAAACGTAGCACAGGAGTGACTTATCTCTAATATTGCGAATTAGACGTTGTGTCAGCTGGAATGTAATGTAATCGTAGGTTCCCAGCCCTTCCAAATCTACTTTGCGGCTACCCGGATTACTTACTATGCTGCAACACCATTTAGCGCGGGAAATCTAAATGCATCTACACGCACGTGTATAGTCGTCTGAGAGGTCACTCCCCACAGTATTCGAATTCAACTTCCTGTCAGAGGCTTTGTTGCACATGGTATCATATTTTGTAACTTGATATTAGGAAAACGGCAAAATGACATATTGGTTACTTTAGACTTACTTCGTTTGGACCTGTGTGAAGCCCTGTCATTCCAATTTTCCAACACCAGCATTAGCTCATCGACGTTTGCACATGGACATGCTTTCAACAAAGTTTGCCGTAACACTTTGATTTTGCATTGTTTTATGCCAGGAGTGATCATGGAACATTTAGGAGTGCCTACAGTAAAGTCATATCCGAGGAGGCACCTTCACTACAATCTTGCGTATGTCGTACGCACTCTTCAACTAATTACTTTGGGTGCACGTACATTTTGGGGCGCAAGCGTTAAGTTGTATATTTTCCGAGAATCCGAGAATTCCGAGCCGTATGTACATGTACTTTGCTTGAACAAATGTAAAAATCAAGCACAGTTGCAAGCCATAATGTGGATGATAATAACATTTTCCCCCAATGTCCTTCATTCGCGTTAACAGTGATCGAACTGACAATGACCTGGTGGAAGCTACAGGAGTCGATGAAAGGTTGAGTACAGTTCCCACATATTTTTGCACATGACTAAAAGAAACTGCACCTCTAACATCAATACTTTGAGAAGTATGTGATTAACCGAACTCGATTAACAAAATTTGACAACCAGACCTCGAATCACAAGATTCTTGGATTATGTTAACTCTAGTTCTGCCAGATCCAAGAAGTTAACTTAAAGGTGGGCTTTTCATTCACTTACATTTACAAAGCAATTTTCTATGTGCGCACAATGTTTATAATTTTGTTTTAGATAACTAGTTGCTGCATGTTCTTTCTCTTTCCCCCAAGACACATAGGTTAGGGCGTCGACACTTTCTTATTGTAAAGGCAATTTTGTTAGCTGGGGAAGCAAGATGCCCATGAAGATTGATGAGCCACTTGAAACGGTGCCTTGAATAACAAGTGATAATACATGTCGTAACCTGGGCGAAATAATCCCAGGGTGACAGAAAACAAGACAATCTTCTCACACTAAGTTATCAACGGGATCTTCTGTCGATAACCCTCTGACTAATATTGTGAGCGTTAGGTGTCCTGGGGAAGATGGTATCTCATGTGTTTGGGTCTTGGATAGTAATGCTTACAGAGTGAATCACGGGGCATGTAAGATGATCTGCAAGACACCACACCAAACTGTCAACAGATGCACAATTTGTAAACACCGATGAAGCCCCCAGTAATGGCAGAAACATGATAGCCTGTTATTAGTGCAGTACACACACAAAAAACCAAACTCAAAAACAACCCCCACACCAAAATGTTAAGGGCTACTGGCTAAGCCTACATGATGAAATAGCTGGCACACTGCCTTGGCTATACCAAGTGCTACACTCCACAAACAGACTGTTAAAACGACCACAAATGTTTCAAAACAATAATTGGTAGATGTGTGCCCGACCAATCGGTTGGCTACATACATTATCTATCAGTCTGTTTTCAGCGTGTATCCAAGTCTCCATTGACCACTACGTCCCCGTGTCAATCCCAAATTAAAGAATAAAGATTCATGTACAAGTTGTGTATACTGATGACTGAGCCAGGTTGCTGGTGATAGTTGTGACTGTTTGGGGAATAACACATGCACCTTTGGAAGCCAGATTCGTGAGTGTTACAGCCATTCCATATGCACGGGATATCCCCGTCGGCAGCCATTAGATCCTGGGGCGGCCCAACCACAATCCCATACAGGGTATACTGTATTTGAACACGTTATCACACTTGAAGTATGGTTTAATGCGGTTGACTTTCAAATTTAGTTTTGTAGTACAGGCACATGTATCGTTTCTTTTCGCACACGTTTGTATTAACGACTAATAATTATAAATACATGTACGGGTGGTTGGAGACTATGTTTGAGACTAGGTTTAAATGAAACGGGACTGTCCTATTGGAACCTGTTCAAAATAACATCTGTATTGCTACAAAGGAGGAACGGTTTAAAGAGGAATTCGCTTTGTTTCTCATTGCATTGCGAGGAAACCCGCTGGGTTCCATTTTCACAGAAGAGCGATAACGGAATTCTGCACGATAGAAAAACCATTGGCAGCATTTTATGCGGGACACTGTTTTACCTCCATTGTATACGAAGAGTAGGTAAACCGCGCGATAGACCTTCAAACTGCTGTTTGGCAACCTCTTGCTGCTTTGTTAAAAGATACCGCGGGAAGACAGCGCACATTCTTTGCCAATCAGTCGTCTCGTCAGTCACGACGTCAACAACCGACTGAATGACGTACTTATTCACATCATGCTGGAAAGTCAGTAACAACGCTTTCTGTTAACGTTCGTCTGTGAAATATATGTAAATGGGCACTAACGTTAACCTCAGGATGGTCACTTTTGTTACGGCAGAGTAAGCACACACAGTGGACGCTCGGCCAGTGGTACGAACTTGGGAGTACACTATATGTAATTGTATACAAAAGACCTAGTAACCGAGATGATGGGCCAATATCTACAATATACATCTACATGTACTAGTTTCGGGCCAGATCGACAGACACACTGTAATTAACCGTACTGGTTTACTCACTCCTCTTCAGGTCTTGTAGTTCGTTTGTTTTTTAAGTGGGAGTGGTACAATTAATTATACTAATGAGGCCAAACTCAGTGGCTGCATATCTTTTTGAAGTTGGTACATGTGTTATTACTACAAATATATGGAGCTATAAACGGATGATGTGACAAATTCAAGCATTAGATCACAGCACAACACCTCAAAAGCCCTGTCACCCCCTAATTATACAATAATGGTCTTAAAACTGCAGTCTGCATGTTTCCAACTATAGGGCAGTTGGGGCGTAACGGCTCGCCCGCCCTCACCAGTGGAAGCTATATGCTTATACCATAATATAATAATAAGAACTGTTGGGAAACGGTAAAGGGCTACAGCTCTGGCCTGAAAGGGACACCATCGCAATCTGCATACCCCCTCATGTCCTCTACTCCCTCTGTCAATGTTGTCATCTCCAGCTGGAACACAGTCCATGCTACATAAAAGGGGACCTATACAGTGTACCAGGCACGAAATGGGACAGAGGGGTACCTCCTCTAACAAGTCCAATCACTATACACACTCCAGCCTATTGTTACTTAACACATCTCCCCGAGATATCTGAAAAGAAATCCTGAGATACCAGTACAACAATGACCGACACAAAGGAGGGGGGGTCTCTCTGCCCAATAGTTTGCATCAAATGTGGGGCGGGGGGGTCGAGATTAGGCCAGGGTTCTAGTTTATAAGTCATGCAACAGATGCATCAGTGCTTCCATGCGATGCAAAATATGGGGCGGAGAGAACCCCCCCACCTTTGTGTTGGTCATTGTTTGATCGGAATCTCAGGGGGATGTGTTAGGTAACAATAGTCTAGAGAGTGTATAGAGATTGGAGATGTGGGAGGGGGGTACCCATCGGCCCTATATCGTGCACGGTACTATCAGTGCTTATGGACTGAGATTGTCTAAAGAGGTGGATCACCGGGGTCCAGTTGTAGATTTCCTGTCTTGTTGGACCATGTGGGGTTTTGGCAAATCCCTGATCAGTAGTTGCGTGCAATCAACAAAGTTTACCCTACCCTCTATCTGCTCACTATGAGCTCACTGTGCCTGGGATCAGGAATTGCTGACATAATGAAACCATTCGTACAAAATTACACAGTGCTGTAATCCGAACATGACAAAACTGTTTAAAAAGGTGAACGTTTTGGCCAATTATAGTTTACTCTTTCCCATCCTTTGTACGCCAAAGGTGCAAGATGCCCTTTCAAACTTCTCAACATTTTTACGAAACCAGAGATATTGGGTTCTATATAGATTAACAGAAATAAACTTCATATTTTGTGTGTGTCATGACAATATTGCTACTTTTCTTTCTCCTTCCAGTGCCGACATTGGTGCCTTACGGGCTCGATATCAACTAAGGTATTGGAGACACCGTTATCCGATAAAGAGCAGGGTAGCCTTCTGTAAATACGGGGAGTACCGTCGTCGGGAGTGCTGTTATGGGTGGAGATACCACGGACCAGAATGCGCACGTAAGTACCCACTTGTTCTATTGTAGGAAATTTTGCCATGAGCCAAAGGGTTCCTGTGCCCGAAATAGAAGAGCCTTGCGGTCAGCCCCTTGCCCTTGGCCGGTGAAGCGGTCTGGCTTCCGCGGTCATGGATCAGGTGAACCTTGCTCCTTAAAATAGGAACCAACTAATAACCTCAAAATTGGGATTGGGGGCATTGGGAAGAACAAAAATGAGTCCATTTGCAGGAACAAGGAAATGCGATGCAACAGCTCATACCTGAAACTATCCTGGTCATATTCCGTGGCTGTTTGGCTGCATTATTATTCATCACTTTGTCAAAGGTACTTGTTTGGTAGCTTTGTTCGGATCTTGTTGGCTGAAGTTTACGTGTACAATGGCTTGAATTTAAATGGAGGGGTAGCACTTCCTCTTTTGCAAGTTAATGTAGAGGGTGTTGCTGAAACATGGGTAGATGCGAGTGAAACATGAACCTGTGTCCGATTCCCCGAGGGTAATGGTCGATCCTAGGCCCGGTCAAAAGCCTTACTTTCGTATCAGGTTAGGGCAATGTCATTTCCTCTCGTGTCAGGTGAGGTGTCTTCTCCTCCGGCCTACAGAATAATTCAACTTTTAGGGAAGCGTTTACTTTTCCCTGTTGGAATGCCAGTGTTATCTCCATCACTGAAACTACTAGAAATCTACAATCACAACATTTAATTAGGGTCTCTGTTAAACACTTGTGGGAGGAAGCTCTTTGCGTGCGACATGACAGAACCCAAATGCTAGGATGGTTTTCCCAGACCGGTGTTTCTGATAGAGGCGTTGGCATTCTTTCAATCGCGTGGCGCACTGACCCAGGAAGTCAAGCCCACTGACCTAGATTCTTCCCGAGGACGTCAGATGGCGAATCAGTTAATGCCAACTTGGCGTGGCTCTGTGGAAATTTTGGCTTCGTCTTTTGGGGTTTAATGGTGAAACTTGAAAGGCCCTTGAAAAACGACCCCGCACGCGTTTAGTGAACGTATTAGTCCCAGCTTCATGTCCAAATCAAATTTCAAAAGCGGTTCAATCCAGGTGGAGAAGTTTTTGTTTAACTGCAACTATCCTAACTTTAATGTCAAAGTGTAAGGCGGTTCTCTGCATACTTAATGAATGGATAATTCCCTGTCAAACAATAACATCATGTAACGGCGTAGATCAGTCTAGGATATCAAATAAAAGGGGCAAGATTGCCAATTTCGTAGCCCATATTCCCCAGTGTTATGTATGTCGTCAACAGAGGGTGATGCTCATCGACTATTTCTAACTACCGGTACCGAATTTTATTTACTGTTATTATTATTATTATTATTTTTCTTTAAATAAATTCCCACACCGGGTCTCTAGAAGATTAATCAAATCAAACGTTGCATGGGATATAAGATTTCTGGATTTAATGATTGAGGTAAGTGGTGGGATGTCGTGTTATCCATGGAGACCTCGGCAAAATTCAGGTGCGGAGGAAACTTCACACTCTGTGAAGTGTCCAATCTTCTCAAATTAGACCTCAGATTTCGTGATGTTGATGGCATCCAACACTCTAACCGGCTAGACACTGCATGGCCGTCATCGCCTATGACCGCCTCGGCGCACTTCCTAAAGTAATTACACGGCCGCTGCTCGGAGCACCAGAAACATATTGGGGTGCCACCCTGGATCCATTGACTCGAACGGGGCGGAGAGGAGGTGACGAATACCACGACGCTTCCTCCACAAGCTTTCCTCCCTAGTCTAGACCGCCTGCCTATCTTTAGCAGGTGTGTGGAGGGCAACCCGCCGCGCGCTAACACAGGGATATAATCGGCATATTCGTTTCAGGATGAACCCGATCCGTTTCGGGACCAGATGTTATCCACTACGCTGAATGGTTTTTTGGCTTTTCTCGAATTAGCATCCAAAGAAAACAATTCGGAGACTTGACCGTCGCGGGAGTGAATTGATACTGCAGCAATTTCCTCATTTGATTCTGAGACAGACGTCTGTAACCCGACCCGAGATATCTCCTTGTATTTTGCATTGCATGTGGTTTCGAAGGAGAGTGTTATTTTCGGATGACAATCCACTATTATTTTTAGACGAGGTTCGGTGCCCATGTTGATGGGAAAATCGTACAGGGGCGTCCGCAGTTAATACCACGGTTTTTATTTCCGGCAGAGCCTTATTTTTGGCTCAAACCAAGGAAAGCAAAATCGTTTTGTATGCCATATCTGGAATTTCCAATCAAGATAAACGACAATCTTAAGAATGGGCGGGGGACAAGTAAGAACATTTGTTTACTTGAATTCGAACCGACCAACCCTCCCTGAAGGTCAAAAAAATCTACGAACTAGCAAATTAACCACAGACGCCCTAGTATTTATGTATCTCGATACCTTCGTCATGGATCTCTGTATTTCAGAGTGGTTCATAATCTTTGTTTACAGGCAAATCACCGACCGGAAAACTTAAGGATATCGATTTCAGGGAGGAATTCTCAGATTTTATACATGGCAACAACGACAATGGGGGTTCCGGGGGTTTGACGTCGTGTTCAGGACCCGGTCCCGCTCCATCCATATAGCAAGGCCTTGCTCTATGCTCAATCCAGCTCGGCCCACGGTACAAGCTCCGATTTCTCCATATAGGTAGCGTCTTTGCCTCGCTCTTCGTGTTGATGCCAAGCCGGAGGTAGCTATCAACTAGCCAGTTTTCAAGCTCTCCCAAGATCAGAGATTCAGAGAGACGCTAAAACCTTGCCCGTGTGCGCCCAATTGTCCATGATGTGTCGGTTTTAATGACACACCGATATCTTTGTAGGTCATAGACTTTTCGTAGGCCTCTAATTTTTCGTCAGCCCCAGGCAATTAGTACCCATTTCTGGATAATCCAATCCTGTCGATGTTGACTCACTCGCACAGTAAAGATACCATGCGGAAATACTTTCACACTGCACATGATTTTCTTGTTAAACTTCCTGCCGGGGCAGTTATCAATGTTGATGATGCTGGGCCAGGATATTTATCATTTTTTTCTGGTTTCAAAATTCTTTAAAAATTCCTATCTTCATTTACTGGACACTTACAAACACGTGAAGGACTGTCTGGTGTCCACTCTAGCCTGACAGACAAAATCTATTGACGCCTGAGTATTTCAGGCAGGCCCACAGCCTTGCAAAAAGAGCCCAGATTGGGCGCTGTTATATAACTTTCTTTTGTTCACGAACCGGGCTCAGTGCGCTGCTGACCTCTTTTCAATAGGGGCCAGATTAGCATGCAGTGGTGCTGTGCGGCTCATCGCTGCAGTAGTGGAGTGCTTTTATCCCCTGTGGTAATCCACTCGCTCTAAATGCCTCAAACTGTGGTATACCGTTTCAAAACAAGGCTGGATTATCTCCACATTTCAGAGTGAAAAAATGTCGGTAATGCCCAGCAGCGTGGTCTTTTGTTCCAAGTGCGGTCTTTTGTTACAAGGCCCTGTTCCCCTTGTCCGAGTTCGGAGACCCCGACCACGCATATAAAGCATACATGTCCGGATCCGAAATCCCCGGCAGAAGTTGGTTAACATTTGGTATTTTTTGGTTGAAGATGATGCCAGGTTTGGGTACTGAGCCTTCAACCAACTTGAATTTATTTCATGGGTCAGGATGGGAGGTGGGAGGTTGAGATTTAAGCACGGATCCTCTTTACTATACCCAGCTCTTGTCGGTGCAATATCCGTTTGGATTACTGAAGATTATGCCTCGTGATCATGAGTCTAATCGCCACATTAATAAGAGTTCCAGATGGGGCATGGCGGGAGAAGTTGAGATATCCCGTCTGGTCTTCACACTTCAAGTGATCAACAATTTCCAGGACACGGTCCCAACGTGTAAGCCCCCCGGTAATGTTTCTCATGTTTTCCCTTGAAAAATCCTCTCACATATGTGTGTCACCTGTTTTAATGAGACTTCCATGTTCTGGAGCAGTATAGCTCCTTTCCTGTGGTTTAATTTTGCGGATGTTATTTCGGTGACTTCTCAACCTTGTTTCAAGGTTCCGGCTTCCTTATTGATCATGACACTTGTTGCTGCTGGAAATAAGGCTATGATAACAAGATCCCAAGGAGAATTGGGATATAAGTTAACGAGAACATCACAATTTCAAATATAGGCCTATGTCATGCACGTGTACGTCTGGGTAGTCAAATCAGAGCAAAGACAGCAGACAATGTTTTTCCCGTAGATCCAAGCTCTGTGATAGAAAAAAATAATCAGAACAAGGACACCAAACTATTTCCTACTGGCGTCCTACATTTCCGAACAACCTGTTGAATCCGTCATTGACTGCACTTTTTGTTACGCAGAGAAATAGGCATACACCGCTACGGCTGTGAATCGTAGTAACACCGTTTGTGAGCAAAACCGGATCCGCTGCCACTAAAAACCCGATTCGCACACCGCCTAAGTGTCAAAAATTGCCGACTACCAAGGACTTCTGGAGTTGCGTCCAAGAGAGTGCGCAACTGATCCATATTGGGGACCAACAAAATCCTTGGGAGTGAAGTACATGTAGATGTACATCCGAAATGTTGGAGGTGGGGTAGACGCTCTGTGTGCTCCTCCCCACACTCAAGGGAGTGGGTTGTTGGTGTGTATGTTGAGGTATAGAGACCACAGAACCTCATCAGCGTTACACGCTCGACCGCCCGGGAGTCAAACTACGATTACGATGACAAAAACAGCCGAAAAGACCGAGAAGTAATGGGGGAAAATCAGATCCCAACCCTACTCTCGTGTCAAGGTTAGAGCGGGGGGGGGACGAAATCAGGAAAATACTTATTAATATTCTTGACATATTGTTTCCATTTTGTTCATCCGTATACCTCTTCCCTCCTCCGAAGTTACTAAACCAAATTTAAAGTGTTCGATCTTTCATTTCCTGAATGAACGCAACATACATCCCCCAGGGGAATCAACGGGGAAACCTGCCCCCCCCCGCTTAATTCGCCTCTGTTCAACCTCAGATGAGTTTTGATGAAAATATTCTGGCCATGAACACTCCCAGGAATGTAGTACGTGTTCAGTGCATATACCGGTACTTCAATAAAGTAATTAACGCATGCGTGTGGATAAACTAGGTGAATCGCGCAGAGGTAAAACACCGAGACGTGAGGAGCGCCTCGAATGCACAAGGACGGGTGACAAGTTCATTCAATGCGGCCCTCGCGAATTGGTTTTTCAGGTTCAAGGGGGCAAGTGGCCCAGAGGATGTCGAAGGTTTGTGGGGGTGAACACCTTTTGGTAAACCCATTGTCAAAGACGGGCCAGGGGGTGAACCCAGCTGTTCCTCGTGCGGTAAGCACCATCGATATATCGATATTATCGATATGGGTTTGATATCGACATCGCCGATATTAGTTATTTGGTAATATCTTTAAATCAAAAATATCGGATTTTCTATAAATATAAAAAAGCGAAACTTTGAAAACATATCGTTGTTGAAACATGTACCGGAAATATCGCTAATCAGGAACGAATTTTATCAAAAGTACGAAAGTGCATCGTCACATTACGTTTCCGATAAGCCACGGCTCACATGTACGTTGGTTCTCATGCTAATGTCGTTTACCTTTTAGTTTACACACAACTGCACATGTACGTGTGGCACATTCACATCTGTACTCTGTAGTGTCATATGGACGTAGCCTAAATACAACCGCTAAGAACTTTGGCATTACCGGGCACAGTGCACGTACATGTAAAATGTACATGTACATGTACTATGCAGATCACTTTTATGTAGTCAACTTTACTTCTTGAAGACAAGCACACAACCCCCATAGAGCGCACGTGCGTATGTGTTGTATACTGCCGTTGCGTCGTCAAACTATGTTTATGTACATGTACATTGGACAGTTCGGATACATACTCTCACTGTACATGTACTGTACAGTACACGAGTACATGTACATGTATACATGTACTACTCTACGTTTACCGTATCGAGTGTTTACATGGCCGAGTTTTTAACAGCTAGTCAGGTACATATATACTTGCAGGGTAATATACAGTTACTATGTTCTACTCTCTTTAATTTTCTTACATAAGCTAATGGTGCATGTAACTTTTTGGAAGTACACGTAAACTTGTTTAATTGCATGCACTCGTGGTGCGCGTAGAATATTTTTTTTCTGATTTTGAAGCCTGGTTGCAGTTGGTATTCTCTATTGCCGTTGGTCTGCTAACCCCCCTTATTTGCATAATCATAAATATGCATTGTCACCCTAAAGGAACATAATTCATTGATAATATCTCAAATAACAATGATTGATTGGACAAAATTTAAGAAAGATAGTGCAAAACCACTAACGATGACAATCTGTTGCACTTACCGGGACATTTTGGTGAAAAAATGAAGTTCACTTTTGTAGTTGTGACTAGAAAGGTGTACTGTAGGATATAGAGTCCAAAACAGCAGATCATGTGAGATCTGTAAGTTAAAGTAAAAATTAAAATGATAATGTCGAAAAAAAAACGATATATCGATACCGGCAAAGATAAAATATCCACGGTGCCTACTCGCAGTCGTGCGACGCTGGAAGGCTACCCTGGAAAATACCGGACGTCTGAAACCTTCAACTTTTTTCGTGGGATCGTTATCTCTTCAGTGTTCCAGAAATGTGGCAAACTAAGTAGGCCTAACCGATCGGCAATTTATTGGGTCGGGGAGGAGTGAGGAGGATATGCAGATTTGTGAAGATTATTAAACGGCGTTTGCCTTGTTCCACATTTTTGCTAAACCCGACTGACCCTTGTTGAACTTAAATATCTGCTCCGAGTCGATTCTTGCCAATAGAAAACCTCTCTGACCAAGCAAAGAGCCGCAAAAGATATACATCTGTGTCTCTCCTTTCTTCCCTAAAAGCTAACACTTTGTTCGTTCTTATCTTCCAGCGATCTGTGAGGATGGATGCAACCATGGCACCTGTGTCGGCCCAAATCGCTGTCAGTGTGATAAAGGCTACACGGGCCCGACGTGCGATCGAGGTAAAGTTTCCCTGCCTTTCATGGTGCATGATTTTGTCATTTGTCATATTTACTGTCCTCGCCTTTTCCTTCCCTGTGGTTGGATGGGTGGTTGAGTTAGATTTTGCTCTCAAACGGAAAGATCCCCGATTGACCGAGGGTCCTCGACTGTGATAATAGTGTAATAAAACACGTGGGAAGTCTTCCTAAAAAGGTAGAGTAAGAACAAAAGGGGAACATGTGTCCGAAAAAAAAACTTGTCAGATCTACGTCCCTCTACATGAACTTCAAATTTGGTTCGTGGATTGCTCTTGGTATTAATCCCAAGAAACCTATTGCATTTGGGCCAAATAGTCAAGGGTCAGGGTCAAAGTGGCTGAAACAATAATGTTGCCTGGTGCAGTTTCACTCGAGAAACAGTTTCCACATTGTAGCGAAAAGTGAGGCCCCGTTCACAGAATGGTACGGTCCGCTGGGGCATGTGTGGGGTTTGTCAACACACCTGACTTACTCTCTCAAGATTCAAGTGCACCTGCCTGCCTGCCTTCCTTTCCATATGCATTTACCGGCATACCATGGAGCCGTGTGAACATAAATGTAATCCCTGGGGAGGGGGTGGGGATATATTTGTCGGTGATGGGCCATTGATACTTAATACGCTTCTTTCCAAAAAAAGAAAAAGAAAAGAAAGTACGAGTCTTTGTGTAACCGGATGTCCGTCTCAACACGCCCCTCGATTTCGAACTTCCAAAGCCAGGCAGCATTAGGATTTTTAGTCATCTCCTGTTCCCTACTCGCCAGCAAAGAATGAGTTAACGCCACTGAGCGTGATACTGATTAGTATTAGTGTAGAGCGCAAGCCTTTCTCTGCAGTGTGCTCCCAGAATAGACTTACCCGGATTTACTCCATCCTCTCTCCCGATGGGTCATTATAGAGTAAAAGGTTATACCCAGGGCCCCAATCCCGTACCATGTTGAAGACAGAGCTGAGAGTGATCTGTCAGTATGCCCATAACAGTCTGAAATGCTGAACATTACAATTCAAAGCAGAAACCACGTATTGTTACAGTGCCATTTAAAACTGTCTAGAAACCAAGCGCAGCGTCGTTGTCCAACGTTGATGTTGGAGCTTAAAAGTACGAATGTATCAGCATTCGCCAGCGACACGTATCTGCCTTGAGACTGTATACCCAGCAAGAAGTGAGACCGAGGGGTACCCCCCCCCAACATGTCCAATCCCTATACACATTCTAGACTATTGTTACTTAACACATCCTCCCAAGATGTCTGAAAGGAATTCCCCAGATTCCTGCGAGACAATGACCAACACAAAGCATGGGGGGGGGGTTCTCTCCGTCTCATACCTTGCTGCATATGTGAGACTGAGGAGAAGCACTCCTTCATCGGTTGAAAAAGAGCAACGTTGGTGGGCTGTGTTTATTTTGTTGGTAGCGACGCACACGCAACACATCCTTTTGGTCAAAAACTGTACTGAAAAATGCATGTCTTAGACAGGTAAAATTGTCTCCGTTTTTCCTTTCAGCTGAGGGCGCTGCTGCCCTGATGTTATTGTCCAGTTTAGGAATGTTTCATTTCAAACTCATTGAAAGCATTTGTGAGAAAGTGTTGCTCTCTGGCAACCCTTCATCGCCTAATAATTATTTTAAAAATGGTGAAACGAAATTGAGAGAAAAAAGTTAATGGGAGGTGAATTTGGAGTTGAATTTTAAGAGTAACGTTGCGTTGGCTCCATTGAAACCCTTTTATGGCACTATCATCTCCCGCTGATCGCGTTTTTATCCATCTGAAATCCTTACAGATTTTGTACAGACAGCCTCTTTATCAAGCAGATGTTTGTTTAATCTGCTGGAACACATGGAGATAAATATACCAACGGGTTCTTAGAACCAAGGAAGAGTCCGTCCAAATGTGCTAGGTCCTTTTTCGTTTAATTTATGTTTCTTATGCTTTCCAGATTTTAATGAGTGCAGTACCAAACCCTGCTCGCACAGATGCGTGAACGGCGTCGGCAGTTTCCGCTGCTTTTGTCCGACCGGTCACGTGTTGCTTGAGGACAAGGTCACGTGTCACTGTAAGTTATCTGCAAGGATGCTCCCACCCTAGTTCAAAAACAAGAATATAATCATCACAACCGCCGAACGAAAGTTTGGAAATAACTTTTACACATAACAAGAAGCATTAATTCTGTACTGTGAAAGAACTGCTTGAAAAATAGGTTCGTTCGCTCAGCACACTTTAACCACAGAGTACATGTATTACATTTACAACATAATAATTCCAATGCGTTTCCGTCCTATCAGTTAACTATATTTTGGTGTCTTTAAATGCGATCATAACATAGTACATGTATGCTGGTTGGCACTGTGCCTGCATAGGCCTATGATTTGTATTGTCAGGACCACTGAGTTTAATCAGAGAGTTTCATTCTGAATTATTTCATTATCCCTGTTTTTTACCTTGTGTTTACGTATTTCTGACACGCAGGGGATTACAGATGCCACCCAGACAGGTGTGCCTACGGATGCGAGCAGATTGGCTACAACTTCAGGTGCCTATGCCCCGATGGATTAAAAGTCTCTGAAGATGGGTTCCACTGTGAAGGTAGGAGTGCTGTCTTGGCTGAGTCCCCCAAAGTCATACTGTGCTCATACTAATGTTGCCTGATTCTGCAGTTTCTATAGTCACCAGGCTATTCGTCGCCTTTGAGCTGCAATAATGGAGTTGTCCACGCAGCCTATAATAACGTAATACCAACATCGCCAAAAAAATTTGCCGCGTTCGCTTCAACCCGAGGGATGGAAAACGCACGAAACGGGCCAAGAAATCGGGACATCGGACCCTGTGGAAGGATGTGCACGCATCTGTACTCTAATTCTTTGTTTCCTCATTGTAGAAAGGAAAGAAATATGTTGCTTTTGTCCTGTTTTCTTGTAAAACAGTCGAGTAGCAACTAACATCTTGCAGAACGAGGGGCAAAAACAATTTTCCCAGAAGGTGCACTTTCTCCTGTGACCTTAAAAAATGTCCCGATCCGGGGCAAGGTCTTCTCAATCACAGGAGGCACGTTTAAGTAAGTGGAAATTAGCTAGTAAATTACTTCCGCCGGTTAGCATGAGTCAATTAGTGACACGGTGGGCTCCGTTGGCTGAGTGCTGACAGAGGTTGGACACGGTGTGCGTTGGGAAACTCTTGCTGGCGAATCGGACCCTTGATGATAAGAAGATTCTTCAATGTGGAGCCACATCGATGCAGGAGTGTGTGAAAATCCGTGGTGTAATATTTTAAATTTGGTATTGCTTATAATAATGACCGGGGGGTTCGATGCACTTTAAGAATGTTCCAGTGGGGGGGGTAGTGCTTTGTCTCTGGCCTAGGTACTTCACAGTGTGAATTTCACACACTACATGTTCATGTACGTTGCTGGAATATTTAGCTACAGTCACAACCAGACACAATGACTGGGCCTTTCTAATAAAGGAACGTTCATTCCTTGGTTCACTTGCACCTTTAACTAAAGGCTTGGAATCGCCAATCACAAACCATGTTCACATAGGCCTAATTACAACAGCAGTGCCTCGACATTGGCTCGAGAGGAGCATTACGTGTGAAAAGCATTTCAGTGTAGTCAGTCACTGGGGAAAACCCCCGTGTCGCATGGTGAACTAGGCTCATGTACGAGTCGTGAACTCGCAACGGGGACATGCTCAGGGGGAGCCTTCACGTCTTCGTCAACGAAAATGATGTATAGCTGACGTGATCAAAAGAGCCATAAAACGGTCATACCGCTTCAAAGGGAAAGGCCCCATAACCCCTTTCTTTGTCAAGAGGAGGGCTCTCCTATTTATCATGGCCTGTATGGAAATACAAAATGTAAGAAAAATAAGTGACTGATACCTCTTTTGACGTTAACTCGTCTCCTGTTTCAGTAGAGTTAGCTATAGATCTCATCTTTGGCCATATCACAGTATCTCGGCACACATCTACAACCTTCTTCTATTTTTGAACGATGATCTAATTGCCCAAGACGTGCTTAACCTAGAACGGCGGCGGCCCCACAGGATACATCCGGGAATCTGTCGGCGAGGGAAAGGCACTTCCATTTCTTTTTAATTAAGGCGTAGTGTAAATAGGCTCCTGGGACGGCTATCCGCCGAACATTTTTTTTGCGGGAATCTGTAGGCCCTGGACGAGATTACATTAAAATTGCTGCACAGAAAAACTTGAGGGAAAAACAACTGCATGAGACGGTGTCACTCTTCACAGTGTACGTTACGTCGGCCAAGGGCCTCGCCCGAACATTCATAGAGTGTTTGGAGAGAAAATGCGCAGCATTCCAGCGCTGAATGTCAGCACAGCGCAGGGTTGCTATAAGCTTGAAATGTTGTCGGTCGATTGCACTCTTTTGCCTGTGCACAGTTCCTTTCCCCCCCCCCCCGCGTTTGATTTATACCCCCCATAAAAGATCGCCAGAATCTCCTGCAACATTTTCAGGAGGTCGTTTTTTATCAACTTTATCTGCAGCTGAATTCCAAAATATCTATAGGTTTCAATCCTCCCAAGTTCTTTGGAAAATTGTCGTATATCATTTACCCATATATCACAACTGTCTGACTCTTCAAAATATAAACAACCCATTTCAATGTATGCCATTTAACCAAGAAACAAGAAAAAACAACCGTTGCAAGGCAGCCTGCCAGTTTTTCTTTTTTTTTTGCAATTTCCCAAGAAAACGACTGAATCCCCCCCAAAAACTGTCAAATATTAAAACAGCTTCAGTTGATTTCAAAATGTAGCAGTAAGCCTTTCTTCATGTCTGAACGACATAGGTGTGTGCTTGAAGCTAGAGAGTTCAAATTCTGATTCACTCTCGCTGAGCAAACCAACCATTCAATTGAGATTACTTTGTGTATTGAGAAAAATGTTCTCTCTTGTTGATCCCAGATATTGACGAGTGTGCAGAGGGTTTGGTGAAGTGCCCGTCTGACCAACGCTGCCGCAACACGTACGGCAACTATATGTGCATGTGCAAGGAGGGCTTCGCCTTCCAGCTTGTCAACAGGCGCCTCGTCTGCAAAGGTATAGGTCCAGAGTTGTCGATGGAATTGGTAATGAGCCGGTTCGGTATTCCAACTTGCGCATGTCCAAAATGAAACGCGCGCATGCGAGGTCATTCTGCCGCGCCTGCTTGGCTTGCCTTAGTTCTCAGCGCGTGCGGCCCGGGGCGGCCCTTCGATCGCGTACTCATGCGCGTGCTTTGTTCCCGAAAGACCTTGCTTTTAAAAAAGTACCAAACTGACTCATTAACAACTCACTTTGTTTTTTTGTCCTCCGTATTCATTACTCATTTAAACATGCATGGCTGGTGCGTCCAACATGGGACATTCACATGTACCCAGTAACGGTGACATTTACCCGGTACCTTTCCTTGTAAATCAAGCAAGATTTCCTTTTTCAAAAATACACTCTTTTCACTGCATTTTTGTCTTTTGGTCCTAGGTTGAAGACAAATATAGCACAAATAGTTTTCGTTTTTGATCACTGTGCAACTTTAACCCTCAAAGAGCCGGGCTATTTTCGTCCATCTCAGGGGGGGGGGGTTCCCGCTCCCCCAAGAACTCGGCTGTGCCATGCCCAATTTATTTGAAACTTGGTATGCATCTACAGACACTTCTGATCATTAGGCTACATTATTTAACTAGAAGTTTGAATCAATCGGATAGGCCCCTATACGGTTTTGTTATTGCCATTGAAATTTTTTGTGGCTACATGCGTGCAAGAACGCGTGCATGGAGCAACGCAGAGGAAAAAGTATACGTTTTTTGGTTGACCTGTTGGGAAGAAATGCGCGCTGCGCGAGAACAGTCTGTTCGATTTTTGCAAAAACGGTGTCAAAATGACCACAAAAAGTTCTTATAAAACCCCTGAAAGGCTAATAAAATGCACTGCGGCGAGATCGGAAACAAATGTCGGGGGGGGGGAAATTCCGTCCTTGGCTCTTTTAGGGTTTAGAGACAGACAAAGACCTGTTTAGGCCTACAGAAAATTCACGTTGAATTTTACTTTTCTTTACAAGTTTAAACCGTCGTCCTTTTCTCACGTTATACTGCAGTAACTGTGTTGCTAAATCTGTGGTAAGTTACACTCTAGATGTTATGAGAGGACTTCATGTACACCCAGTCTGTTGTGGCCTCTGATAATACCGAGGGTGTTAAATTAACACATCAGTTTTCCAGTGTACTGCTTTGCCATGATTTCACACCTTTGCATTTGTTTTGCCTCTCCGAAATCCTGTCCAACTTTTATTTATTCGTGTAACTCTTATCAGAACGGAATCAGTGTGTGGTGCAGGGCCTGATCTGTGATCCGAATGCGCACTGCGAGGAGACTGGAAGTCTCGCCAAGTGCGTCTGCAACGAAGGCTACGTCGGGGACGGCCAGACATGCAGAGTCGTCGGTAAGTCCCTTTGCTCCACGATCCGGTTTGAGTAAACCCAACCCATTATACCGGTTCTCGTTTTCAGCATTGTTCATCTCATAAGACATCTCCATACGTAAAATCTGTCACTTGATCTAATATGCGTAATCTTTTAATTCAATCCCATTGTATGCTTCATCTTTACTCATTGTTTGAACGCCAGAGGAGTAGAGTCTGTGTCATTTGTCACTATAATTTCAAAATTGATGATTTACTTGTGAAACCTTGCAACAGACCAGGTGTAACATGAATGATTCCACCTCTAGAGATTTCTAAACCAAACTAAAAACAAAAAAGCTAGGCGCCCTCTGCTGTTTTCAGCCCAGGAAGTGGTAGGCGCTCTCAGTAATTATTTGGTTTTGGTGTCATTTATCTTAGAGCTGTTTCTATGAAACGAAGGCATCCGTATAATGAATGAGTGACTCGTTGGAGTATGAAGTTAACTTTTGTGTGTTCGGTCGACACTAATATTGGATGTCTGGAGGACACCTTCTGAACATGTTGTGCCTCCCAATATCTGGCAGATTGCAGATGGCGCTCTCCATGTCACAAAAGGATAGCACATAATCCACTTCATTTCTCATTATTTTCTTTTTTTTATCCTGATATCCTCCATATACACTTGTACATTAACTCTTCACGATACCCGTAACCCACCTCCGAACTTAGAGCGGCGCTCGTGCGCGGACAGGCCCTGTTTTCCCGGGGTCGTCTGCACCGATATCAGGCTCAACCTAGACGCGATCGACCTCAGCTTGGACGAGCCCATCAAATTGTACCGATGTGGGCCCTGCCCCGTCGGTTACAGAGGGGATGGGGTGCGGTGTACGGGTAAGTCAGGAGAGGAAAGGGGGTAGGGGGCCTTTCGGATGACCTCCGGGTTGCATGTGCCTGCATGACCCTGCATGTTTTCTTAACTTTTCATGCCTGTCAAAGACCAACCGATCCGCTTATTGCGGAACCAACAGTCTGATGCCAACTTATTTACAAAACAGAAAGTATGTTCTGGTTTCTGAGTTTCAAACATCAGGTGTGCACGCGGCATACAGTTTATCTAGCATCCTGTCGTTTGGTGGCAGACCTTGTATGAAAATTAAGCAGCTAGACTGTGGGTCTCATCAAATGTCAGCATTAAGCAATGCAATTAACAGCGTCTGGCCGCACTGAGTTTCGTGTACCGCACGGCTACGTGATGACGAACGAGATATACGGGACGATAAATATGAGACCTGGAACTAATCCGAGTCGGAACTCATGAATTAGCCCTAAATTTAGATCGTTGCAGACAACATAGAGGATTAGTGCAATGTCGAAAAAGATATTAAGATTACATTAACATTTATCCGAACGTTTTTCTTTCAGGAAGCACTATGTTAAGCTTATATTCCTCCGTTGTTTCTCCCTAATCCCCACTGTATAAAAAACCTTAAGTTTTTTTTTGAGGCAAAATGTTTGGCGCTGCTGTTCTCATGAAGCAATCCATGGTCAAATCCAACTCAATCAACTGTGCAGCTTTCATGAAGCCCAGATATAACAGGATACTTCCTTTTCGAAATTGAATGGTAAATGAAGACAGCCCTCTCGTGAAGATGATTTGATAAATTTGTCAGTGTTGATGGATTGCGGGCTGAAAATGTCATTGTACGGTGAACCACCTGACTGTAAACGGATCCGTTTGTCCCACGTACCTCGCAGTCCCTTTTTTATGGGAGCCAGCTCAAGTTTGAGGTAATTTTCATCAATGGAAAACGCTGTCCGCTGTTTCTGTAAAAGTTTCAAAATGAGTGTTGGTGCTGGTTACTTTCGAATGTTGTTGCCAATGGAAGGAAGGACAAATTTTGAAAAGTCTGCAGATTTTTTTTCTCAAGGATCTGGGGAAAAACAAAAAAGGATGAAAGAAATTCAGCAGTCAACTGTCACGTGGAAAATGACCCTTTTAAAGCATCTATTTGGTGACAAGTACGGATTTTTCAAAATGGCTTGTTCTGCGCCTCATTGTAATTTCCAACCATGTGTTAATGTGACGACTGGACAGATTTGCCTTAAATATTTAGAAATCCATTTTCTGAAAAATCCTGCCTATTTGCTTGACGGACACTGCTTTTCTGTCCGATCAACTTTAACGATCCATCTGTCATCAATTGTGGTACCTTGTGAATTTTGTCACCGGACAGTTATGATGTCTTCCTTACGAGGTAGCTGAGCTATTTATAGACCACACGTTGCGCCACCTGCCGTTCAGTTCCTGTTTCTTGGTTCGCAATGCATCTGTCTGTCGGGGGGGGGGTTAGAACTGAAGAAGGGGGAGTGACAGGAAGGAGAAATACATGGGTGGGGATGAGCAGTATTTCAATTTGTGACGGGGACGTGGTTTGCATGAGCTGTCACAGTGGGTTCAGGTTCGTGGGTGCGAAACTAAATTCACTGCAGGTGTCAGAAAATGAAGTAATCATTATCGGGCCTTCCGGCGAGGGGAAGCGATGGTGTACACTTCTGAAACAGTTTTGTCCCATGAAAGATGATGTTGCACTTAGAGGCTTCTCGGAGGTTATCAGAAGTTCGTCAAACTCTAGACAGGAGACGTTGTCGAAATCACGCGTGAAAACACAAATAACAACGGTACAAATATAACAGGACTCGGGGAGAAACTCAAAATGAAATTCAACATTACGTGTTGTGCCTACTGTGTATTAGCAGCAGTCGCATACTTGGACAGAGCAAAATTTATTGCTAGTACTGAAGAGGTGGGGCTTGATGCATTCCGCCGCACAACCTTCAACTTTGAGATGACTAAGTTCAGAAGAATCAAGTTATGTAAGAGAAAGGATGAAATTGACTCCAGAGCTTCAGGGTGAGATTATTCCCTTCTCGATTCAATCCTCATGTGTAAACTTGAATTTTATACCAGGCACGAAATGGGACAGAGGGGTACCCCCCAACAAGCCCAATCACTATACACACTCTAGCCTATCGTCACGTAACAACCCCCCCCCGATGTCTGAAAAGAATTCCTGAGATACCAGTATAACAATGACCAACACAAAGGTGGGGGTGGGTTCTGTCTGTCCCATAGTTTGCTTCTTATGTCGAATTTGGGGAAAATTTTATGCGAATCTAATAAGCAATAATACTTCTAACCACGGTGAGCACCATGTCAGACATGATCGCCACCTGTCTCCTATCGTTTACGGGTTTGCCTGTCATCGCGTTAACAAATGAGGTACTTTGCTTTAGCTTCGCTTTTTATTTTTATGGACAGCCCTTTCACCATTTACTCACTTTGCATCCAGCAGGTAACTTTCGAAAATACTGATCCCCAGCAAGGGGTGTTTGAAAACCGCAAGGTGTCGTCGGAATTCGTAGGCATAGTTCACCTACACAATATCGGAAGTTGTCGGCACCTGCAACATGTGCATTTCTGCTTTGTCAAAGAAGGCAAAGAAACAAAGCTTCACATTCATGCAATCCCTAATGAGCCCAGACAGGAACAAAAGCTAGACGTAATTTTCATAGCGTCCTTGGTAAATTTCACTTAGTCCAACCGTGGTGCAACCTTCGCTGGGCCGGTTTCAATCTCAAGTAAAGCACGGGAGGCTGGCCCGTGCCGCGCGCGGTTGCTTGCCAGTCGTCGATCAAATAAACTATTCGACCCCGCTGACACCAAACATTAAACATCGGCGGAGCTTGGATAGCATGCTTTGGGCCCAGACACCAGCGAAAACAAACATGAAATTTTTGCCATATCCATATTCCCGAACAGTCACATAAATGCACTCGAAATCATTTTCCGATTTGTTTTGTTTTTATTACCAAAATCTTGAGATTTTATTGTATGGTTAATACTGAAAATGAAAACATCAAAAACCGTGTGCCCTTTCTTACAGTGCTTCTTAACGAGTTTAGAAACAAATTTGGAAAGGAATACGGACTATTCACAATACAGTGCGCCGCCAAGAGTTTGCCACAAACAGGCCACTTTTCAAGTTCACTGTCGACAATCTGTCGCGATTAAGCGCAATTCATACGTAAGTTTGGAATATTTCATTGATAGGGGTGTCCTTGCACCACACAAAACCATCATTTTGACTACCTATTACCAATTTTGCAATAAGAAATTTCAATTTTGTTATAAACAGACGTTCGGAAAAAAGTCAACTTTGGGGCGTACACCGCAGTTAGCAATTAATGAGACTTTGCCGACTATTTATCCCACAATACACTGCGAAAAGGCCTCTCCGTGACAGCCTCTCAAGTTGATGGAGCACTGCATCGTGAATCGCCCGTATTTCGATATGCTTTTTTTGCTGAAATTTGCCAAGCACCAGTTGCCCTGTATGTTTTTGCTGTGTCTGTATAGTCAGACTTTATACATTTACCATATTCAAACTCCTCTACAGGATAATCTCGAAAGCTTGTCTTCCCTCAAAATTGACCCGCCTTTTCCTTTGTGAAAACGTTGACAAAGTCTGTCCTTGAAATTAGATGTTCTCGTCCCTGCATTGGAAAATCTTGTTACATTTTAATGTTAATAAAATGTGCATGTTCTGAGGGTCATTAAGGCCTACGTGATTTCCTCTTTTTCACGCCCAATAACGCGCATGCTGTCTGGCGCGTTTCCTCCGGGCATGCTTTGCAGGCAACATACATGTACTAGCGTGAATTCCACCGACCAGTCCGTAGACTTTCGGGCAATCGCGTGCCTGACTAACGGTGCGCGGACTTTACGTAATTGATGTGACATTTAACTTCCTCTGATGGAAGGACACCACGATAATCTTTTTACACGACAAAGCAATGACTCGGTGTTCCATGGCTTGTTACGGTTGAGGTTTCTCGTAGGAAAATATTATTTGGAGAATTGATTTTCAATTGCCAAAAAGGAATATTTCTACATCGTAGACTATTAGGAATATTTACCTCATACTTCAAGATGGCAAAGCTTCATCTATAAATTTTGACTTTATCTTTTTAAACCTTATTTGGAAGAGTTTTGGGAATTTTTAGGATTTTGAAATAAAGGTAGGCTATTTGGATCTTTAACCCAGTTTAGAATTCCTCTCTGTTAAATTGGTGCTAACCCTATCCTGTCCTTTAAATTCCCGGGAAATTTTTTTTTTAAGGCAGCAGCACAGGTTTTCGGCAAACACAATTTCAGCGTTTTAGTGTGTCATCGTTAAGCAAGATGCAACTTGAAATAACCCAATGCTATATAAAAAAAATTGGGAGCTACGCCAAGTATCTCGCCCTGAACGCTTATTTGCCTCACGTGGTCTTCATTCCACAATGGAAACCGGTGTTACCAGGAAGAAAGTATTTAGGGAACTTCCTAATCTTTCGCTTTTTGTTTTACGATCAATTAATCAGCCAATTAGTAAGGCTCCTGTATTCTGGCGACGGGATAATCGTGGAGGGTTAGATATGAAACGGCGCCGTGATGCTAGGTGTATATGCTGTGTGCACTGAGATGTTCAGTGTTCTGTGGGCGTTGCCGTATCCCCTTTTTTACGGTTGGTTTTGCACCCAACATGGTTCATTGACCTCGGCGAGGCCGAAGAGTTACCGGTACTTGCATTCTCCCGTTCCAGATATTTCCCGGGAATACTTTCAACAAGCAGTCATGGGCGTCACCAGGATTTTTTTCAGGGGGGGGGACCATTTCTTCCTCATTTGGTGGGGAATTTATGAGAACTGATAATTTATTATAAACCCATTTTAGGGCAGGGGGCGATATTTTTAAAGCAAATCTGTGACTTTAATCCCATTTCCCCTCTTAGTTCTATTTATTTCGTTTTTTCTAAGTTTTTTACACGTTCCCCATTTTTTCAAGGGGGCAAGTGCCCCCTCTTCCCCTTCCCTCGCGAAGCCCATGCAAGCAGTCTGGTCTGCAGACAATCACGAAATAATAAAATTCTGTGCATGTTTAGTTTAGACTTGCTTTCCCCCAACTTCCTTTACCCCACTGCTTCGGACTCGACAAATCTGCACACTGCTCCTTTAATGAAACTGTCGATAACAGCGATCTCTAAGCAAGTCACTGCGGGCAGACGTGAGACGTTTAACAGATGCTCACTCCTTGACTCCGGACAATTTGTCATCGGTGACATTTTTATGACAAAGTACATGCAATATATATCTTTGCCAATCTCCGTCGCTTCCCCGCATATTGCCAAGAGTGCAGGCAGGGTCTGCCGATAGATGCACCCTCTTTGTGGGGATGCTTTAGTGATGATATTCTGGTGGAAAGAATCTGTAGTGAGTCTTGCACCCGTTTCAGCAAACTTGCCTGGAAGGAAGTGAGGGAATGGGCAGGTATAATTGTGTCAAGCCTGAGGTCCCCACTGTAAGGCTTTTCCCGAAGTGCTTCTGGTTTTCTGACTGATGGAACTCTCAGTCTTGGCCTGTCTTTTTTGGACTTTATTGCAAGTCGTGGTTACTTGGTGAAAAGAGATGTTGACTGTTCATTACCTGAAGGAATAGGATAACGGTCAAAGCCAATGCGAATATTCAAATACAAAGGAAAGCAAGTTTTAGTTTTACGTCTTGGCCTTGCTGCAATGCATATTACTTCGATACAACACGATAATTACACAACTGTTGTCGTTGGATGGTGTAGAGTCGCAACATTTTCACTGTTTCGGCCGTATACGCGTAAGGCGTGAGGTCAAAATACAAACGCTTTTGAAAGCGTCGAACGCTTTGTAAACGGTAAGCATCACGGACGGTCAACATCCAACAGACGAACGCTTCAGCGAGGCTGGCCAAACCGTTGCGGTCGAGTACACCTTGCACTCTGCAGCTTCCAGTAAACAATGGACAACTCATCGCATTACGGCATCATAGACTTCTGCGGTCTGGTGGATTAGTCATAACAATAGCTCTTTACTTTGCAGCTCCACAGGAGGATTTAGATCGGCAGACTGTTTTAACTTTCTGATAAAACACGTGTATTGAGTAGTTGTATTGCCCTGTCAGTTTCCAGACCCAGTCTTTCCAGGTCTCAATACCCTGTAATCTTGATATTTTGTCTCGGTATCGTGAGTTAAATACACACCTTACTGTATACCTGCAGAATCGAATATACTAATTCGAAATAGTATTTACCTGAATTATTCACGACGTAGTGTTCTGTTCGCCAACATGTAGTTACAGATAAAACCTTTTTTTTTTGCCCGTGTGCACAAGCTGGGACTCAGCATTGCGCACTCGCAGGTTTTCATGTGTAGGATCGAGGAAGACACATACGCGAACTACGCGCTTTCTACTTCGAAGCTGCACCTGCACGATTTAAGGATACAAGTACATCTTTTTCTTGAAGTCAATAGTACATGCGTGCACGTTGCAATATGTTTTGTACGTACCATTCTTTTGTACTCTTTGAATACTTTGTGGCTGCACAAAATTCTTGTTGGAAAAACAAACATGTCGGGTTTTTTTTACTTTACCTATTAAGCTTTAATGCACAGTAAATTAAAACAATAAACACAATTTAATCTATTGCTGCAGGCGAACCGCCGAACCGAGGCAAAAAACATCAAACAAGGCACTTTTGAACCGAACCAAACTGTTTGGTTCGGATGTACGGCTTTAATAAGGCATTTTATTGATGGCACGCGGGAAAACATACAAAAATACAAGAAAACTTAATAAAAAACAAACAACAAAAAATGGATAACGAGTTATACGGCGTGCTCCACACGTGCGTGAACATACTAAAACTTACAATGGCCCGCATCATGAGATGGTTGTAAAAAGCATGTGGTGAGAATCACTCAGAAATCGACCAAGAACACGCAACGTACGGCATTGTCGCTGCATAACATTTCTAAATTCTCACTACATCCAATCGTGCTCATGTATATTCAGATGTATTATTTTATTTGCCAATCTACGATAGCCACGCCCTTACGTTCCATATTAAGGTAATGACGTTCCATTTTAGGCCAATGGTCTCATAAATGGAGTGCAAAACGAATTTTGGTTGGATGCCGATCACAGTCGGACTCGCGCTCGATCCAAGGCATCCCCGGATGAAAATTTTGCCAAGCGGTTCGGTGCATGCTGTGCTTCAGCGCAGCGCGAGGAGATTTTTGTTCGCGCGGTGGCCTAACTTGCCTTTCATTTGACCATGAAGGGTTTGATCGTAGTGCAGACGCGTTGTAATGGAATTTGCCAGATCTCAAATAACAAAATGCTGTTATTCCTTCAAGAGGCTGATGAAAAATCGCCCCTTTGGTCACGTGCACGCCGTCCTTGGAAAGGTTCCCCTCAGATATGCAACGAAAGCCATTTTCGTAGTTTTCAAAAGCCATCTATTTCGCAAAAATAACCAAAACACAATTTGCTCGAAATTTGATTTTAATCTTGTGTTCTGTACTGGAGGAAAGTCCTAATTGAGCATGCTGTTTTTTTCTATTTGCACAAATCTTACGGTCGTTTTGTTGAGTCAAGCGAACACAACCGCTTCTGGTCGGCAAAACACGGTCGGGAACTGTCACACCCTCGAAATAACTTTATATGGAATGTACTCATAAACAAACTCTGGGGAAAAAGTTTATAAAAAAAGGTATTCAAATCAAAGTTGCTCACGGATCGGGAGAGATAGCAGATTCATAATTTTACACGTAGAAATACTTTATAGGCCTTTGCAGCTCGATCGTAGCGAGCCTTTCATGTCTCAGTGTGCATTGTACTTGTACATGTGTGTACATGTCCGAACCCAACTAATCCCAAGTTCGGCAAAAAATGTCCAAGCCCTGTCTGAACCGAACACATACTTGCAGCACTATTTGATGCGGAGTTTGACATTTTTTTTATTACCTTCAAAGAATATGGTACACGGGACAGAAGTTCCAAATAAATTCACATTGCGTCTACGTGAATATTTCCTTTCACAGACGATAGATTAGGCGGTGAAATGAGGCAACCGTGTTTGGCATTCCCCGTCACTCCCATATAAACGCATTTATTTTCCAGTCTAAAAAACGCTTAAACACGAACAATTATCTTGGGGCGATGCTTTTTTGTCATGAAATACCCACTCAAAACGTATCTGAAGCTAGATAAATGTCTGTAGCCTGGAATGCAGTTGATTTTGTGTCTTCCTATCACAAGGTGTTAACCACTAATCCTCACGGCCAGCCCAGGAAGGCTGACCAGGGCCAATGAAGTTCTCCCTGGATAGGATCTTTTGTTCACAACCATGGCTGTGTAAGCCACAAACTCCATTGTTGTCAGGGTTGCTCATGAAGCTAGACAGTCCATGGCAGACGGTTCTTTTCAAACCGTTGAACTGTCCAACACCAAAACACGAACGGAATGAACGGGGATTAACACCAACCGTTCAACTGTTTCTAAACCGTCTGTATTTTGACCTCACGCCTAACGTGCCGGTATTTCATAATATGCCATCGTAACTTCATATTTTGGTAAAAGCAGATGAGTATTGTTAAACCACATACTGTAGATAAGACAGGGCAATCTTGACTTATTCCCAGCCCATGATTGACCCAATAGAAGTTCCTGAGATGTCTATCAATACGCATCCTCGTTTGATGATCTGACCCCCCCCCGTCAGGCAATCCGTTTCAGACCCAAGGGAACGCAAGCTGCGTGGCCGAGCCGTGCACGAGGTGTCCGATTAGTCACCGCCACAGTTTGGTTTCCTCATGACGACAGGTCATCCTGGGTCTTCCGGTCAATCCTACCCTATGACAACGATCCATGAATTTCCAAGGGTTGTACACTGCCATGATCTAGCCATCAATTCCTGTCACTCCCAGTTTATCTTCCTCAACACGAAGAACCCCTGATGCACATCGAATGCATGTCGGTTACCGTGACATCGCTTCATCCAGGAGGTCACGGGTCACTGACTGGCTAGTGCGTCCGTGCTCTACTTGGCCATGACAAAACAGTTACCCTTGATAATCATCACATCAACAACTGACCTTTCTCTGTTTACTTCAGGGTCAACGATTTCCGGTTCCGGTCAGGTCATAGTGGGCGGTTTCCATGGCTCTAAGCCAACCTGAAATGTATCCTGGAGTTCTGGTACCCAAAACTTGAAGGTGTTAAGAGACATGGGCGCCGACAAGGCGCCAGACGTTGGAAGAGACTGAAGGTGTTGAATTTACCAAATGTAGTCTTGAAACTTGAAATGTGACTACATCTAAATATAGAAACAAAGCCTTAGTAATGCATGATAGATTCGGTGGCCGGTTTTCTCGTATAATTTCTGACAAACCATCTGTTTCCTAAATAATGCTCAGACGGGATGTACTGCAAAACTGCGGTGGGCAAAATGTCAAGTATTCGTTTCGTGTCTTTAATAAAACACGCGGAGCTTAAGCGTCTGGAAGGTTGACGCTGTTTCAATTCTTGGCCTAACGCATGCTCTGGCGAGTTTGGAACCGAGTCAGCGGCTGCAGAAGATGTGCATGTCTGCTGAAGATGTCTGCATGATCATGCATGTTAAATTGAGGACAGCAAGCTGTCACGTGGCCAGTGGTCGTTTCTGAGCCATTCATCTGTATCTGCAGCTTGCTAGTTCAGTTAGCACGGCTAGGTTAGACATCCTTGACGTTGATTTTCATTTTTTCCCATCACCTGTTGTCATTTCAACGGCTATAAATGTGGGTCTATGGTTACATTTGCGTTTGGAATACTGTAAGAGAGTAGCTTAACATGATGCTTTCGTTGGAAGACAGAACAACCGTTTAAGTATTGCTGCATGAACTTGCACGAACGGATAATAGGGCAATGATGATGGAAATAGAAGAGTATAAATGTAGACTTGTAATTGTCTCTTGACTCCTTGGGTCCCGCAGCAGAGCAGAGCTGTATGTAGAGAGAGTCTAGTAGCGTCAACTTCAGACTTTGGAACCGAAATGGCTGTTAATAGGTGCAATGCAGCATGCAGCGATTGCGGGCTAATTGCCACGATGTGGTGACGCATAATTCGCCATTGTGGTTCGAACTGTTGTTATATTCAAGTCACAGCTCTCTCTAGAAACTGCTCTGCGGTGGACTAGGCTCCGGCTGCCCTCATCGGCAAAGGGGCATAGAAGCTGATGCTTGCACCTGTGCACCTTCATAAGTTTTCACTCCCCTCCCCTTAAGCACCAGAGCGTGAAAGCATCATACGCATGTTTCCTTGCTTGTGGGGTGTCTTCAGATAATTGTTGCAGTGGGCGTTGGTCACAGCGAGCATGCCCGTCGCTTAAGGGGACACTAGGCATGAGGTACTGAAAGCGAAAAGTACGGTATACATGTAGTTAGTACCCGAGCTGCTTCAGACCAAATCACAAACGCTGAAAGCTTATTTTTTTCCAATTTTAGAATTCATCGTAATTTTCTTTTTCCGCAATCAAATATCACACAGACAGAAGTTGCCTATCAAACACACCTCACCAAATCTGTGGGCTTACTAGAAAAGCTTTGGAAGGGAAACTTGATTTGGGTGCGGCGAGCAGTGAGGAACCAAACAAAGAAAATCATGACTTAGATTGTAGTTAATATCGCTGCCGCTCTCGCGATTACTAACGGAACCTGGAGTTGCTACTGCCAATGTCATACTGATTCATATATGTATACTTTACTCCTCGGACAAATTTATCGTTGCGGTAATTGCTAATGACGCACATTTCTTACCAAAAAAAATCCACTTTCTTACAGATGCCAACGAGTGCGAGACTGGTGAGTTCGAATGCCACGCGGACGCCCGTTGCATCAACACACCGGGCTCCTACGTATGCCAGTGCAACGAAGGATTCGTCGGTGACGGCAAGATTTGTGCTCCACTCGGTAAGAAGGACAAACGGATAAAGGGAGAGAAAGAGAGCAGGGTGACCTGATGTAAAAGAGAAGACTTTATACACACAGGCGATTACAGCATGTGGAAGTCTACATGTTGTGTGCATGCTGTTGGTTTTCCCAGAAGTCAGGCATCTTTTTTTCTAATTACCACTGAATGCTGATCAAAACTTCCTTTTGAATGTACTTGTTTTTTTACGAAATAGTTACATTGTCCTGTGGATAAACGAGCCTGATGTCCGAACGAGTTGGTCGGAAGCTCGAATTGAATGCTGCTTAACTTTTAAAGTTTTACCCTTGGGGCACTGCAAAAACACTGGACTAGTTTAAAGGGCAGTGCATAGCTTGCTTGAGGAGGAAAAGCAGAGCGCGACCGTAAGTGGGCACGATGTTGCATGCGTTCAACTTCGTCCCCAGCCTGCTCCACTTTCCTTTTCGAATATGTGTTTTTTTATTTTCTTTCGGCAGTTCTGTGATCGCCTTCCCCTCCAGGGGAGTTGTCCGTGCCCCTTAATGCCCTTTTTGAAGTCTTTAAATGGACACAACGTATACATCAAGGCAGCAGTTTAAATAAAATGCGTCCACCCCCCACAAATTTCACCCCAGTTACGCCAGTGTCGCTAACTGTACATGTATACATTGATAAAAGACTACGTTTGTACATGTTTGCATTGGCATGTTTTTGCTGGGCATCGTGGTCATTTGGTGTTGTGTTACTCTTCACACACAGACCAGACAACATGCTTTGACGGTCCGTGTTTCCCGGGAGTTCGATGCTTCGACATTCCCATTCCTAGCAATCTCGACATCAGCACGGTGACTATCATCAAGCGCTACCGCTGTGGGGACTGCCCACCTGGATACGAGGGTGATGGCGAGACATGCGCAGGTACGTGACAGCGTCATTTCACGATTTGAATAACTTGGAGGAAATACGTTTCTTTCAGTTTATCTATTATTCATCATCGTCGACAGTAATTTTGCTCCTAAACGTTTTTCTGGCATTCACTTTATTGCTAAGAGGCGATCTGTGCATGGCCTTAAAAACACTTCTGCGTATATACGGGCGGGTATCACGCCCACAGTGGCCTCATAGGCCATTATAGCAGAAGAGTCATACTCGCTATAGTTTCACGTACACCTTCTGCAGTTTCATTTTTTAAACCTGGCTCGCGCCATTATGTTAAGGGCCGTCCTGAGTGTCTAAAGCAAAAACACTCTTCGTTGTTTGAAAATAATCAGCTCAATTTAACAATTACTAATGACAGACTGTTTGATACTATCAACGAATTACCAAGCATACTCCTTCAAGCAAAAGCAGAGGGGAAGTACTTTGGGATTTTCATTCTTGCAGAACTAAAGCGAGGCTCATACGGCGAGGCTTATATCTTCAGTAAGAATGTAATCAGCACCTTGTATATTTCCTCCTCATCTTTAAACAGACAGAAACGAATGCGAGGAAGGGACGTTCCTCTGTCACCCTGACGGGGCTTGTGTCAACACCGAAGGCAGCTATAGGTGCGAATGCAAAGAGGGCTTTGCCGGTGACGGGCGAGTCTGCATTCCTCTGGGTAAGGACAACACACTCATCTCTCTCGCTCTCTTTCCCAATCAATCAGTAAGCAGCCGCGGTATTCCCCCGGACGATTAATTTTTTAATAGGTTCTATTTCGGGTCGTTCCAAGCATCTCTGAGATTGTCTGTGGCATTTTGTGTTATCAAAACAAGCCGATTACGAGTGAAGAGCTTACGGGAGACCGTCTGGGGAGCTCGTTAGTCCGTTTTGGAGTTGACATTACCCGCACCTCCACTGAGCAGACATCAGGTTTATTTGACCACTGTCTCATTTCTCAGGAATCGTTAGTTCAGACAAGTGAGAACAGGATGGGTTTTTTTTATCCAGACAAGGTGAAAGATAACGACGATTTAAGACACAGAGAGATCCTGCTTCAGGCACATTGTGTGAGTTTTCCGGATTCGTTCCTTCCTTAAATGTCGAATCGTGCCGGTTATTTTTTTTAGTAATAAATGGGTCTATGACTGTGTTGTTCCGTCTATGAGCCTTGATTGTAAAATGCCACGACTCTTGATGACGCTCACTAGCAGTGCTCGATTGCTTAACTTAATATCTGGCCTGTTACTCAACGCATGTCCACGTTTCCTGTTATTTGCGTCCTAGACTGTGTCGTTGCGAAATAATTAGTTGATTCAATGTGATTATGGCATAAACTCCTCGGCACAAACATATTTACGAAAGCACAGCTAAAACCTCTGTGGCTCCAATATAATTGCACGCACTCCAGAGCCGCGGACACGACAAAGTATGAACATGAGCGTTGTCTATCACGTGGCTGGGAACTCTTTTTAAGGTGCGCGCCTTTTTTAAAGTGGTTGCCTACTTAATCTCTCCGTGTTAAACCATGATGCCACGTCAGGATCCCAGTCATGATAAGAATAATTGACCAATCTTAAACTCTGAATGAAACGCAAGAAGTCAAATACATGTACAACTGGCCAAAAAATAAAGGGCATGCCTCCCCCCCAGGTTAGGGCCAATCCTTTGGGGTTGATGCTCGACTTTTGTCCGTCACTCGATCCTCCAACCGAGAGACTGTTGGTCAGCGTATATGAATTTAGCCAAGATTATCGGGAAGTGCCGAAGGGTCTTGTTCCAGTAATTGATGCTGCCAAAATGAAGGCGTTGTCGTGCGTCAGCGGTTCCTGACTGGAGGGTGGGTGGGTAAGGCTTACACCAGACCCCCTCCATCAACCCCACCCCCAGCATACAAGGGGCAGAACCCGCCTCTGGGTGCCAAGCGGTATCCGTGCAGGTTTAAAGTGGAAGCTAGTCATCAACACGCGGACCCAAGCCGTGACTGGACCCGCACGTCAACGCTGGTCAGCCGCAGGGAAATTTTAACCCCATCAAGTTTCTCTGCAACCTTTCGGGATTATTGACCCTTATGAACACATTTAACTTTGTTACAATACCGAAAAATATCAAGCGATTATAATCCAGTTTTATTCTGTGTAAATAAAACAGTCAATAAAGCAAAAGTCAATAAATCAAAGAGCTACTGATGCAATTCTTTAATCAGTAATCAAAATTAACATTGCCGACTTGGAAACCCTTTATTTTCCTCCATTGGGGAGTTCTGGGCTGTCTACATTCCGGAGGGATGTTGGTCAATATTAAGAATGGCTCGTGACAGACACAAGTAATTAAAATCTGTGAGTATTCGAAGAATAAGTGGGTGTGCGGTGATCACATGCATAAGCTGCTAATGCTAGCCCAAGGTTAGACAGCTTTAGTACACTTGTTAGTTGGGCCTTTGCTTAATAAGTTGTGGGAACAGTATGATTCTTCTGTGTGCGCAATAAACGTCAAAGGGTTATGATTCACGCCTTTAGGATAGTCCATCCTGTCATTATTTAGGCCTTTGATGATCATGATACAAGATCGCAGGTGCACTTTCTGCAAAACTCCAAATCCGAAGGATAAAAGGAACAGTTCTAGAGTAGTCTGTTGTCAAGCCTGGCATAATGAGGGGCACAAATACTGTCCCGTTCAGTAATTCTACTCTCCATATTCCGGAAGCAAACAAATTCTGCAGTTTAGGTTAATGCCTGTGTTTACTGCGCACGTGCACTAGTTCGTGGCATGACTGCACTTTGCAGTTTCTATTTCTACTGATTAACTTGCTTTCGTGGCATGTAGCTTCATCGTGGGAAACAGCAATTAAGACACAGTGACTTGCTAATATACAACAGATAATCTGTATTGCGGATACACCTGTGTTTGACATCAATTTGAGTTTAATACCAAGTAAACATACTTAATGGGAAAGAAGCATATCACATGTCTCCATACCACAATGGTCGTAAAGGTGACATCTAATTCTGAGTGTCTGCGTTGGAATTGTTGTTAATGCCACAAAAGAAATATTCGATATCCTGAAAGAAATCAAACAAGACTTTGTTGGAAAACCAGAAATAATAACATCTTCCATTTCGGGACTCTTTAAACCATGGAGTTATTATACACAAGGAGTAAGTACATACAGAGATCAAAAGGGTCAATGATGACCACCGCCATCACTGCACGTGCTGCAAGGACAAAACAAATTACGCGCAACTTGCGGGCCAAGGAATGCTCGGAGTTGTTTGCAAAGGTTCGTGGGTACCGCGCATGCGTGTCCGTAACACTTCCGCATGTTCAACATGGCTGCCTTGAGACGGAAACCACCGTCATCGGAGACTTAAGTTTCGATAATTTTAGTGATTGTTCTGATATTGTGATGACAATGAAAGTCTGGTTACGTCTTTACATCCCCCAAACCTCTCTCTTAACAGTAAACAGAATTACCGTACTAAATGTCATAACTGACTTTAAAAACGTCCTACTTTTTGCCAAATAACCACCGCCGATTCAAAATTTTCCAACCCATCTGCGGGGATCACTCGTTGATTCCTGAGGACTACAGAAGAGAACTACGCATCTTCTTTGTGCATCATTTTTACCATTTATCTACTCCAGTATGCCGTAGCGAAACACAGGGAGTATGTGGGTTACTAGCTACCTGGCGGTGGCGATCACTGTATACAGAGAATGTCTAAGGGTCTTGAACACTGGGGCCGGTAGCCGCGCCTTGCCTATGGAGCCGACCAGAGCAATTAATCGGATAACGGTCTCTGGGGGCTTCGTTCTAACTCCTTGTGTTTAATAACTCAATGTGGGTCCTTTTTCTCCATTAGATAATCGCACATGCGCAGACGGGCCCTGCTTCCCAGGAGTCGTGTGCGAAGATGTTCCGCTGCAGCGAATTCTCAACTCGCGGAACTGGAGACAGTTGGATATCATCAAGCTGTTTAGATGCGGACCCTGCCCAAGAGGCTTCCAAGGAGACGGGGAGATATGTCGGGGTATGGTATTCACTTCAGGGATAAAGATTTGCAATGGAACATGGCACAGGTGGAGTGAAGGGTTCCATACGTATAAAGGACGTTATTTAAGCATAAGGCCTTACTCGAAGAACTAATTTGGATGACTTGTAAGAATTGGATTTTGGCCCACTTTCACCCAAAATTGAACTCAATATCGAAGACTACCTGGGTTTATTAATTTTGGTGACTTTAGTCTAGTAAAGGGAATCCGTATTGGCCAGCTTGTGGTAGGAGGAATGAGAAGAAGTCGTGGCCTATAAAGCAGGAAGGGACAATCACCAACCGCCTCGTGACACATTCGTTCGCCCCCAAGGGCCGATTATACACACTTCCTTGGACTTTGAAATCCTGAGAATCAAAAGACAACATGGTTAGGTCTCCGGGGGTGGGGGGGTGACCAGTCACCGATATGCTTCGACGGTGCGGCCAACTCTGTCGCCAGTCACCACAATTAGGCCTTATTTTAAACCAGTAAGTTCGACTTGCATTAAATATAGAAGTAAAGGATGAACTTGAACTGCGGAAATAGAACAGTGGCTGTGTATTAGAAGCTAGAGGGTTGTTATTGTTGTTGTTTTGTTTTATGGCACTGTCAGCTACTCAGGCTATTTGCACCAATATCTATACGTTTATTCGTAATCTTTTTTTAGCTTCGTATTACGGAGTTAGCGAGAAGGTCCAGTTTTAGAGGCAGGAGGAAACCGGAGTACCCGGAGAAAACCTGCGAGAGCGAGTATGGACTGGAAACCAAATGCACTTAATCCTGGGCCAAGCCGGGACTCGAACCCGGGTCTCATTGGTGCAAAGCGAGGAAAGAACAACTACGCTAACCCGCTCCCCCCGAGCTAGAGGGTGTGACTTTAAGACCCACTTAAAACGCTTACCGTTGCCTTTCTATTGTGGGCGAAGTGATATCACCTCAGCTGCCAAATAGTTGAATTTGTAGTTTTGGAGAAGAAAATAATAAACATGTAGTCAACTAGAACTCTCAGTTGTCCGGACAGGGAAAAATATCATTTTTTAATTGAATGTGTAACAGGTTCCGAAGTTGTATGGGTGCACAAGCTAACCTCATTGCGCAGAGTCACGTGGGAATGAATCTCTTTTTTGATGACGTTCGCACAGTGTTTCATTTGAGTACCCGTTTGTCTTTATTCGCAAAACCGTAGATATCGATGAATGTGCTCGAGGAATCAACGCGTGTCACAGAGACGCCACGTGCGTGAACATACCGGGGAGCTACCGTTGCGAGTGTAATCCAGGTTTTGCAGGGGACGGAAACCTCTGTGTACCTGTTGGTAAGTACGGAAAATTTAGTTTGCGCTGAATAAACAGACTTTCACGAGTACTAGAGTACTAGAGCTGCATTTGTGCCCACGACCATTGGAATACGGTAACTCAAGGGTGGTTAAATATCACAGTGTGAAAGTGCGCTTAATTAAACATAAACCGAATGCCAGAGGTCCAAATCCAAGCGCTGATTCTCCCTTTGCCTTTTCACGACGTTCATCGCAGCTATTAATGCTCTTGGATTGGCCCAATTCATCAGCGGATCCGGTGTGGTCAACTGGGGCCCGCCAAAAAAGGAGTTACCAAGAAGAGAAAAAATAATGAGAAATAAGTGTGAAAAGCCCCATAATGCAATCTCACTGAAGGCCATAAAACGTTATATACAAACATTCCGATTTTTGTGTTCCCCCAAAACAAGTTTGGCCTATTTTCAAGATGTATTTTTGCGTTGGGGAGATGTTAATTATATATAACGGGTTTGCCCTTACCCAACAAAAAATAGTTCGCGGTACCCGCTGCTTCATTTGACTCGGACCGGCCAGCCGACCCCGGCAAGCTCGGTGGTCGAGTGGTTAAGACATCTGCACTAGTAAGCAGGAGGTCGTGGGTTCGAGTCCCACCCGAGTAAGCTTGTGAGGTTTTTTTCGCAAGCTCTCGGACAAGCACTGAGCATACAGTGTTTATTAATATATATATATAATTAAGTTTGGCCTAATTGCTCTTGATCCGCCCTTTGTCCGGGCTGCCTCTTCAAATGAATTTCTATAAACACAAGAGAGCACCGAAGTGAATACGTCACGCGCACAATTTGTGTGTAAAAGGCATGATCGTGTGAACCATCGCGTGAACCAACACGTGCGCGTACTCCATTCGTTTGCACTGCACTTTCTGGTTCACAGTGACGTCACACTTCGGTACTCTATGAGGGTTCCCGAGCCAGGTCAATCTCGGTTTCAAGGCGTTCCACAAGTACAGCTGTCCAAATTTCCAGAAACGGTGACTATTTGAGAATGGGTGCTGTCGCTTTAGATCCCAGAACATGCGCCGACCTGCCTTGCTTCAACGGCCGAGTGGCATGTCGGGACCTGGTGCTGGAGGATATCCTGCGGACCACCGACCTCGCCAACACGGCCATCATTAAACTGTTCGAGTGTGGACCGTGTCCAGACGGCTACTTCGGTAATGGCGAAATATGTCAAGGTATGTAAAAACAGGATGTATCAGCCAGGCAGGGCACAATTTCATGAGAAGTATAAAATGGATACGTTTTGAAATTACTTACTGTCTTTCAAGTATCGCAATGAAATATAGAATTGTCATTAATATTCTCGCTTGATTTCCCAAAACAGCGGCGTGGGTTAAGTTTAAATTTGCTAAAAATCATTTACTGATGTAAGTCCCCTACTTTTCCCTGTTTCCCTTGCATGTTTTGCGTGATTAAATTCAAGTATTTCTTATCTTATGATTTGCAGACATAAATGAGTGCAGCCTGAATCTATTTGATTGCCATCAAAATGCGACTTGTGTCAACACTGAGGGCAGCTATGAATGTTTGTGCGATCCTGGCTACGTGGGCGATGGCAAGCGATGCAGAGAGATAGGTAGGTTATTAAAGTAGAAATGATCGAAGTCAAAATCGAGGTCATTAGGGATAAACACACTTTTTATTCCTATCGAAAAAAAATTTTCTGTCTGTTTTTGCTGATGAGCCAACACGTCTTTCTGTACCTCCCCCATTCTTGAAAGATTTGACAATTTCCAGAAATGAATCTTGTGTCTTTGTTGGTGAACTTGAGTGTCCGTCAATGAGAAGAATACATGAAATTGAATGTCAGGAAAGTTTCATGAAATGGTCTAACGGTTGCTCAAAGTTGAAAGGTAAAGTTCACGGATACTGACCACTGTTTGGATTGTTTCTCTCTGTGCTCGTAGACCCAACGACCTGCCGGGACAACCCCTGCTTCCAGGGAGTGCTTTGCATCGACTTACCGCTGGACGTCGACCGCCTAGACCTGGACAGCACTGAGGTTGTCCGGCTCTACATCTGTGGCAACTGTCCGCCTGGTTACCGAGGAGATGGCGAAATCTGCATCGGTAAGAGGTTGAAACTGGCAGGGGGAAGTCGGGACCGAGTGCCACTTGGGAGGGCCAAAATACTTCTCCAAGTTCCCTTCCCTAAAGTTTGAATTGAATGCATTGCGAAAGCTGTCTTTATCATAGGTACTGCAAACGGCATGTTATAATGAATGTCATATCAAGAGCACTTTGTGTTTGAACAAATTAGAATTTACCTCCAGTTTGTCCCCATTTTACCGGGGATAAATAGTTTCGAAATGGACTTAATTGTCGAAAGTTACTGCATGACTTCCACTTTTTGTTTTCAATGGCAGATATTGACGAATGTGCAGAGGGCCTGTTCAGTTGCTCCGAGAACGCCACTTGCCGCAACGTGCCAGGAACGTACGACTGCGTGTGTAATGAGGGATTCTTTGGTGACGGGCAAACTTGCATACCACTCGGTAAGGGTGAAGATCAATACAGGTGGATTCTTGAAGGTCACGCCCTTTGAATGAGACACGTTTAAGTCGTAGCCACGATGGAAATGTAGCTGTTGTGTAGGGGTTCGCCCTGGTGTTCCCAGCCGTTTTTGTAGTGAGCATGATGCGCATTTCGGTTTCAATAATTTTGTCTGGCAGAAAGGCGCAATTCAACATGACCGAAATCATGTCATTGCGCATCAACCCTCAGAGTCTTTCTTAAGTGTTCGCACCGACAGCAATTTACCTCAACCTTCACTACTGTCAGTCCTCCTTGGCTAAGAATATGGACAGGAGAGGACAAAGACCGCTCTGCTGAGAGCTGATTTTTTTCACATCTATCCTCTGGCAGCAATTTTTCTAATCTTTCTAATTTAATTTCATTTATTCTGGAAACCATATATGATCTTTTGACAGATCCGCGCACCTGTGCGGACAGCCCGTGTTTCGAAGGGGTAGAATGCACCGACGTGGACCCCAACACGTTGGACTGGCGATCGCTGCCGATCATCATACTCTTTGCCTGCGGTGACTGCCCCGAGGGCTTCATTGGCGACGGGGAAACATGCAAGAGTAAGTTTTCTTCTCATCTGAGAAAAATGGGGGGAAAGGGGAAAATACGATGGTATTAGTAAGCGAATGGACGTCATTGCTGCGTTAACACCACACTCGGCAAATGTTGAAGTCCTATCTTTATTCTTGTCGAAGTATTAAACTCTTACAATTTTGAGAGCGATGGACGGTCGATCATGCTGACCGTCGCTTTGTAACACAAGTGCGCAAGCAAAATACAGATCATTCGAAAGGTTTTTGCGAAATCCCATGGTAGATAACAGGTTTATTTGGCCTTTGTTGCAAATATCGCTGCCTTTATAGTCTATCATTCTATGTCCCTCACTGTTACGTATTTATGGAAAAAAAACTATTAATGACAAGCAATAATCGAACCCTGAACCCAATGCCGAAAGACAAACTACAGGCCCTGTTCGTTTCACACGGATCTGGATCTCGAACAGTGATCCTAACGCTGGTTCGCACCATCCACTTTGCAGGTTTTCGTGTCCGTAAACCAACGACGGTTCAATGATCGTGATCCGAATCCTTGTGAAACAAACACGGCCAAAGACTGGTGGAACCATCCACAGTTCGAGTGACATTGGTCGAGCTACCGTTTAGTTTGCGCTCAAATTTGTCATGTTGTGGCGACCAACTGACCCCCATCAATAATAGCTGCCCGTTTACCGCTATCCCACAATTCCCTCAACGTTATATTTTCGCCTTGGCGAGAGAGACAGTTGACGTCAGCTTTAATTAATTAAATTATTAATATAAACTGACATCGGTTTGTTATAATTAATTGACGGTCTACACATGAAAAACGGCAGAATTGTTTCCTTATGCCAGGCTAAATTTGTGGTTTCGAGTGTTGCTTGTATATACAAGGCCGACTATACCATTTATTACTAATGTTTCTGGCCGTACAGAATACTGAAACATGTGGAACACTTTCAAACAGTTTGATTCCTGTCCAACCGAAGAAGTATTTGTTACAGAGTGTCATATTTAACAAGTCTTTTCTTTTCCTTGTCAGAACTACCCCCTAAAATCATTGTTCCCGATAACGTCAACTTGACCGTGGTTGTGACCGACGCTATTGGCGAGAAAAACCCACTTGTGTCAGGGGCACAAGTCAAGGCTTTCGTTACGGACGAGAAGACCGGAACAAGAGAGTACGCTGCAGCAACCACCGCCTTCAACGGCATCGCTAAGATCGCGGTGCCCCACAACAGGTCCATATTGATCGGTGTAGAACATGATGACTTCCTGTCCAAATCGATGTCCTTTAAGGCCCATTTCACCCCTCGGGAGATTGATCCAAGTGAGTGCATTCCATGTTTCTTTCCGTAATACTCAAATGTTCATTTTTACGGCTGGGTCGTTCACGAAATCCTCACACATTACATGCATTTCGTATGTCATCGCCCTGCATTCAATCCCCCTTGTCTTTCGTACATACTTGTACACAAATTTGTGTGAATATATGACGCACTACACTCTAGAAAACTCCCGGGTCAGATTGACCCAGAATTGGGTCCATTCAGCGTGACCCTTTCCGGGTCAAATTATGACCCAGAAAGGGTCAAATACGAACTGAAAGGTGGTCATTGTTTTACCCAGAAAAGGGTCACGCAGAATGGGCTCAATTCTGGGTCAATCTGACCCGAAAAAAATTAGAGTGTATCCCGGCGAAATATCTCATTTTGACACAACCTGATTAAATATCTCTTTGATATTTTAAATTTTTTATTGATTTGATACAGTTCTTTATATTCCCAGATGCATATTTTTAAAAAAATGACTGTGTTTTGTTCAGACGTCACAGAGAACGTGCTGACAGTGGAGATGTACGCTTTCAACGAGCTGACTGAATTCCTGTGGAGACCAAGGACAAGCAGAGCTCTGGAATTCGGGGACTTGCTGAGATTGGAGATTCCCAAAAGTAGTCACAACTCCCCTTTCCTTCGTCATTTCTCATCAGACATTTAGAATAGAAAAGAGGATCGCCTAATTATTCAGAAAATGCAACTTGATATCCCTTTGCCACATGATTGTAACCCCCTATTTTCCCCTTCAGGAAGGGAAATCTTGGTAAATAGTTGTCGGCGACCCTTGTTTGATATCGAACAACGCTGTAATCCGCTGTAGGCCGATGGATTCCTTGCGGTACCTGTGTAGCCGTAAAAAAGACATCATAGGCCTATTGATTTCTGTTCAAGAACTTAGGCACATTCAGAAAAATCACTGCATTTTTTATGGCTGTTTCACCGGGAAGCGATACTTGTGTTTTTGTAACAGATGGTCTGCAGGTTGCCAATGGAGCACGGGTAACGATCGAGTGTCGTCCTCTTAACATAACGCTCATAAAGACGCCGGCAGAAGGACCCGAATTGGTAGCTGGAGTGTTCAACGAAAGAACAGGTTTGTGAAAACCCATGAATTATTTAATCCTGAGGATTTAAAATCCGAAATCCCGGCGGGAAATACATTTGATCCTTTCCGTCATTTTGATCAACAGTCGTCGCCTTCTTGAAGGATTGTAATTTGATTGGTTCCTTGTAGCTTGCAAATTCTTTTTTGAAATTAACAAAAGACAAATTTTTGTGAGCCAAAGGTTGCACATTTCCACAATCCAAAAGTCCATTTCACACTTGAAGCGAATATCGTTGCCAGTTTGACGCTTACAGTTGCAGAAAGGGTCGCCCCAGATGTGATTCGCTTAACCTACGACGGTATTTCCATTTGTAGCGTTACCATTCGCACATGGGCCGCGTTCACTCGTGCAAAATGTATCCTATGCCAGCAATCCTTTACCAGTGAATGCGAACAAGGCATGCCAGTACCGGTGTACGCAGTGCATCTTCTAAACCATATTCACGTGAAAGCGAGGTCAACTTTTCATTTTGGGAACAGGAGAGTAAAAATGAAAGCAGAGAAATAAAAGCTGATCATTTATTAATGTCCATTTACGCTGATGAGTAATTAGAAATTTTTCATTGCTTGAAAAACATTGGAAGAAACGAAAGGCTTGGAGCTTAACTAGTATGACACCACCCTATTGTATTAACAGATAATACTGAACATGATGTAGAGAACGCTGTCAAAAATGGCTTCCCACGTAAAGGGTCCATTGAACATGTCCCAAGCTCTTGTTTGAACTATAAACTGGCGCTTCTGTACGGATGCATGCATCTAATATTGAACACTGGCGATAATGCGGCTGAGCTTTCTGTGGTCTTTATTCTGGGGATTCTCAACATTTCCTTCGTCACTGAAAAGAAAGTAAAATGAAATACCAAATCCTCATCAAATGGTGTTCAACTGCAGGTGAGGTTGAACTGACTGGCTTGGAGGTATTTAGCATGACCGAGCTGAGGTGTTCGGTGGCGCCCCGACGTGGAGGAAGCAGACGGACCCCTAGGACTCTGGCGCCGTACACTATCTCCATGCCGGTCAATGACTTGGCCGAAAATCCCGAAATCCCCATGCAAGCATGGCGCTACAACCAACAAAAGGGTGAGCTTTATGTTTGATCAGAAATTGTCCAAATCTGCTTTTAAACCACAAGCAATACCGGTACCCATTCTATGAAATGAACATCTCCCCGACGCAAAATGTACATTTTGTGAAATGTTTGTTTGCAGTACCCGTGCCTCATCTTAAGAAAGCAGCCAACTGACCCCAGCAAGCACACAGCCTGTGTTTATCATATTTTAGTGAAGGAAAAACATTCCGTTTGAAAATTTACTCCTCGGGGCACAACTAACATCTTCCAAAACCTTCCAAATTAAAAGTCCCGCCATTACGCGTGTAATATTGCGAAATTTATAAAGCCGGGAACGTGATTATGCTGTGCATTTAATGGAAACAATTGCATAAAATTGGAGGGGATTTTGTTCAAAAAAGTTTTGAGGCAGTGTCTGATCGTTATGTACAAAATTTTTAGATATAGCTTTAGCCAGATTTATCCCATCTCCAAGAAATTTTGCTTTTTCAATTTGTTTCTTTTGTAAGTTGGGGATCGTTTTGTTTTCAATTTCCATTTGCTTCTTTCAAAGGCGGGTTTAAACGATGTGTTATCAGCCCATTCCATTTCTCCCCAGCAACGCCTGTGCCTCATCTTGTCACTTCCCATGACTGCCTTTAATACAGGTTACTGGGTCGCAGCGGGTGATGTAACCATGGTCGGTGTTACCGCGGAAGGCACAGACACCGAAGCGCCCACCGTTGTGAATCGAGGTGACATAGCAGCGGCCGAGGCCGAGGTCGACACCGGCTTCCGACTCATGTGGCAATTCAATGCCAGGAACTTCACCTATGCCTGGTGGGCCTTCGGCAGGGCATGGCCGGCCACCAGCTGCGTCACAGTTAAGGCCTGCTACGACGTCGACTGCCGGTTCCCCGTAGAGAAAGCGCTTATCGAGTTAGCTCTTATTCATTTGTGATTAGACAAACGCTCGTGAATAATCCACTAAAGAATGGTCAAGTGGTCAGGACGTCTGCTCTTGCAGGCAGAAGGTCGTGGGTTCGACTGTCACTCGAGGAAGCTTGTGAATAGAGTATATGGTGTTAGGTGCATCTAACAACTTCCAGACGTAGTAATCCATCAAAAAATATAGATTTTCTACATTTATATTAGATTCTTGCACGCTTACTTGGGCATTGTACTTCTGCTTTATAGTACAGAACATGTATTACCATCCACAGCGTGCCGTATTCATTTTTGTAGTTAAGCTTTTGCTAGTTAAGATTTTGATACGCCTGCCTTTGTTTAACATTCTGATTCGATGTTACCGCTGTATTTTAACTCGGAGGTCCTGTCCCGATTTCAGTACCAGTGCATGTACGCTGTACTGAAAGCATTAAATTGATCTCCAACAAAAGGTTTCATGAAATTGCTCAGTCGTTTGTTATTCGATCACTAACCCGTCGGGTCTGTCAACTTTTTCGTTCTCAGACTGTACGGTATCGACTTCCGTTATACGGCCTCCCGCTACACCGGCCCAGACGGCACTGTGTGCATGCCGTACAAGACGGGCGGCCGCGTGCTTATCAGAGCCCCGTGCATCGACAAGGAGCAAGAGGTGGCACTTGCGGACTTCATGCCTCCGTCCGATTGTAGCCTTGCCGGCAACCAGACTGTCCTAACACGGAAAGGAGACGGCCCTGTGGGTGTTTGCGCTAACGCCACCATCTTGTTTCCCTGTAAGTCATCTTGACTGGGTCATCGGTGTTTTTACGGATTCGTTGAGCTCTCTGTTGGTATCAAAACTCTGTGAAGAACTTATTTCTAAAATTAACAGGTTTCTTGTTACTACCTCTTACGATCCCGCCCTTTTACGGCTGCCTGGAGTCAGTTTTGATGGCATTCATGTACGTAAAACTCCACTAAACCTGAGTTGATGCAGGGAGAAAATAAAGTTTCAGCCTACCGATGCATTGGTCTTATTCTATAATTCTTTATACTTGTTTAAAATAAATCGTTGGTATATTTCATGTGGATTTTGCCTGCATCCACTGAACGTTGTGGATATTGCGGGAGAAACTTACGAGTGTGACTGACTTTCATGTATTTTTTTTTCCTTTCAGATGAATCACAGGTGTCGTGCGGTGACCCCGGTGATGATGTGGATGGAGCAAAAAGGTTTGGCAACGATTTCACGCACGGAAACGAGGTATTAAGGAATCAGATATTTAAAAGCAAACTATCATTGTAGTCCTTTGGAAAAAGACACGAGTAGTGTCAATTTTAAACAAGTACGACTGTTGTCCATTTTGAAAAGGCGTTAGTTTTCTAAACTTACCCAACGTCGCATTTAGAAACCTAAATCTACTGGCGTAAGTTACGAAAAAGTACTTCCAGGATTAGATGTTCATATTTCACCCAATACGTCTGTATGATGGAAAACACACATAGTCATCTTTTTTTCATATTGAAAGCAAAACACAGTTCTAAAGATTCTCTATCGCGTTTATGATCACATTGGCGATGGATTCTGCGTAACGTTTCTTTCAAGAAGTAAAAGGAACTTGACACTTCTACCAATATATCTTTGTCTGTAGGTGATCTACATGTGTGACGACCCCGCCTCCACTCTGGAAGACCACACACGTGTGTGCAAGAAGTGCGGAGAGTGGAGCGGAAAGGAGCCGACCTGCTACGAGCGCGGAGCCTCTGAATTCTCCTCCATCTCCGTCCCCTAAAAAATTCCCGCCTCCGAACTGGAACACTTAACGTGCACTTGTATGCTTAGATGTTCAAAGGCCTCTCCCGTCGCTTCAATCTATGATAATTGAATGACTGCTAATCTAGCAACCGATGGCTGCAAACTAAACTTTGTTTATTAAATTGTTTGTTAAACTTTGTTTGTAAAATATGTTTTCATTTTTCAAAGTCTGGCACTTTTTTATGAACGTGTTATTTGTTGGGTTATTTTGAACGCGCATAAGCCCTCAAACAAGATTATTATTCGATTACGACCAATGCAACAAGACTAGAACCTTTGGGATCGTGACATGTTCCACTTCGACAGAAATAACAAGTTGTCTGCACCACAAAAATGATTCTTTGACGGATCTTGATGAATGATTGTTTCCGTTGGTGGCACTTGCTTTCCAGAATGCATCCACTGCCTATCATAGCGCTGGTAACGTCTTATGTATTTCACAAAATCTCAGGCGGCCTTCAGCACTTTCGGGAAGTTAGGGTTACTCCCTATGTGAGTACACATCCATCTCCCTCGTGTGCATTAGTGTTCATCCAGTAGTGCTGAACCACGCACCCACGTCAGAACTGACCAAATTCAATCCAGCCGAGGCTTAAAGAAATTTTGTCGTACACCCATTCAAAAGAGTCAGTGAGTGACTCACCAAGAGCGCTCGCGAATTCGGCAGTGGGTACCAGTAAATCGATGTGGAGCCAAGAAAGTGATGGGTGAATACCTCTGTGAGGCTTCTTTGCTTTCTTTACCCAGTTTTCAAGTTGGAAATCTGTATATCCCCTTACATATATACTCTCATCCCTGAATTTGGGCTCTGAATATGCTGCCATCGTATCTTCTTTTGTGTGATTTAAAATAAATTTAGAGCGCATTTGCATACTTTAACGATAAGTCACCAAGTGCCTTTGTATTATACAGCAATAACGTTAACAGGGGTTACTTTCGGCTATCGTATCAGCCTGTAACACTTTTTGTATTTATGCACTTAAAAGTATTTATCCGCGTGTCCCGAAGAAGGAGTGTGGGCTTGAAAGTACGGTGTCCACGAATTTCCCTCATTCGTCAGAAAGTGGCTTGGTTCCTTTTGCCTACACAGCAGCCCTCCCCCGGAAAAATGTCGAAAAAATGAGCCAAAAAGAAATGCAATGCCACTTGCGTGAGAGTGCACACTGCTTATAGGCGGTGTTTTCTTTCAAAACGGAGCGTGACTTCCGTAGATCGGCACTGACAAGCCGTTTCAACCAACTAACCCACGAGCCTGCTGAATTCTCAATTTTTGGTGCTTTGTAATTAAAAAAAACTTTTTAAACGACTGGTAATTTTAATAATTAAAACTTGCACTGTATATACACTAAGCACGTGTAACATACTTGTAGCGTTTTTTTAGACGGATCTTTAACTTGATGGGGGATAGACCGAAGGATCAGCTGTTGGATGTCATTTTTGTTCAATATGAAGGACGTTGTTTGTAATGCATCATTATTTTTCCTGTTAACGTTTTTAAGTTGGTTATATCGAGAAACACCTTTGATCAAGTAAATGCCCTTTGGCGCACTTGCTGATGAGCTTTTTTCGGCGCATTGTCGGGGTTGCTCCTTGAAAAGGAAGTTTGCTGTAAATGGTCAGTAATGTTCAGACACGTGGGAAACTTTCCCAGGTGTGGCTGTAGAGTGTTTCGCCTTTAGAGGAATCCTGCAGTGTTGTTACTGGCCCTGCCCGATGGCCCTCTCCAATGGTGAAACGAATTGTGCTGAGTTTATTCGAAATGAAAATACACACGTAGTTATGCTAAACGCCGTTGAAAGGGATCAGTGGGGAACGCGTTGCTGCCAGCGGGACCCATCTTAGCCGGTAGAGGAAGAAAATTACCCTCATTTTACAGCGTTTTGATTTCCAGAAATTCACCAAATTGTTTACTGAGCACAAGGTTTCCTCTTTTAAAGGCTTGAACGAAAACAAAAGAACAATCCCGCAAAGCAGTCTTGTCTTAAAATGTTTTTCATGGATTGCGAAAAAAAAGCACACTAGAGCAATGTAAGGAAAGAATCTGTAGATCTCGCCGGACTCATGTTATATGAGATTTGAAACAAAAAAAATGAGGAAATGTCAAGTTTTTCATCTGATATTGATACGTGGCGATTTTGTTGGAAATAATCATGGAACAGTTTCCTGTCGAATAAACACTTTGCTTTGTGTTTTTTCAAGTCTGAGTGTTGTGTTTCTTCTGTCTTCCTGGTCTGTACAGTCAATTTGATTTCATGTTGTCTGACTTAACTTGAATTTAACAAAGGGATAAGCCTAATATGGGTCAGCGCCAGCGATATAACAGATGCACAGGGTATTCTTTCCAGGATGATAAGGTCATACCTACACCACCCACCATCTCGCCTAAAAAACTGCACCAAGCTTAGCTGTGTCTTTTTAACAGACATGAAATAAAACTCGTGTTTGAAATTATTGGCCTTAAAAGGCAATGTTGTAGAATTTTAAGGACGAAAAAAATTAAAACGAAGGAGACAAATTCAACACGGGTCTATCGATTTCTGAAGTGTACTTCAAATTCACTGAGGGACCATGCAATTAAAACGGTTTAGTCAAAATAATAAAGCTTCAGATTCATATAACTGAATATTCAGCAATGAATGTTACACTATTAGACAGCCCTTGTTATTCTAAAATCTAACATTGTTAGTCTTAACTGGCATCGAAGCTATAAAAACTACTATTCTTTCGAACTATCAAAGACATCACAGTTTAACCTCACTATTGTGGACTTCACAAACTCTGGAAGATATTAAAGAGTATTTGAATGTCAGCTTTTAGGCTAGGAATAAGAAACTCATTAAAAATTAAAATAAACCAAAGTTCCTAAAAGTCACTTTTACGTGATTAAAAAAATTACCCTATTTCAAATAACTATTGATTTTGTGAGATTTTATTTACCAAACCCAAATCAAACTAATCTTGGCTTAATTTTCCAAAGAAAAGTCAGTAGACAAACCTTTGCAACTGCTTTAGTTACTAATCATTTTATCCAGAGCCCTAAAAACCAAGAAAATCTGTTCAAGAAAAACGATCAAATTGTCACATTTTAGTGTCGACTAATTAATCTAAACAAAGAAACCTCTTCTAGTTTTGAATACCAATCTAATCCGTCCTGAAGAGATATTGTTGCGTTATCGCCATGTGACTTTTTGCGTCTTTGAAGGATATTTAAATGTGTAGTTTGTGATTTTCAAACCAACTTATGTAAACTTTTACCTAATCGTTTTTACTGATATTTGACGTGAACTGAATATCCTCAATTACAAATTAAATTTTCTACCAAAATGTTTATGACACAAAGTTACCACACTACCGTTTTGTGAAACTACCCATAAGCAAGTTCGTATATAACAAATTGCAGTCGAGTGAAATGTTACAGGACAGGTGTAATTTTTAGCAAAGGAATACTAGTATCCTGTTCTTAAGTGTGACCTTACTTCAGTTTAATTTATTTAAAGAACCATGGGACTGGAAGTTAACGCACAAGTTTAGTATTCGTCCAATGGAAGCTGGCAATATATGGTGTGTCCACGTGTATGACGAAGTCACTTACAAACCGGATAGATACCGAAATGATTACGTCACGCGCATAGTGCGTAAAAGGCAATACAGCGAGAACCAGCACCTGAACCAGCATACGCATTCAATTCGTGTGCACACTTCTGGCTTCAAAATGACGTCACACTTTGATACACTATAACTGCATGAATGGTAACCTTAGCTGGTTGCTACAGTAACAAACTTGAAAATGAGGAAGAAAAACACGCACTTATATAGTTTCTAGCCCCACTGTTAACTGTAGGTACATTCTTCAGTTGCTTAGCATTGTTTAAACTAGTCTATCGTCCAAACTGTACTTCTCAGGGCCTACTTAATTAATCATATCCATGAAGTTTTTCATATCAAGTTGTGCATCTGTATGAGGGTCAATAAATTTCTTGGCCGCTGCTTTCTTGTAGACCTCGTGGATCTGGTAACGTAGGTGGGGGTTTTCACTCACTATGGCCTCCAGAATCAGATTGGCTACTTCGTCGGCGCTCACCGCTGTGTTCATCATGGGACCCGCCAATTTCTCTATAAAATTCATGTACTCATCTCTCAAAGGGGGGTCATAATCCTTGGTTCGTTCAGCTGGAGAAACGGACCCGAACTTGGTGACCATTGGTGTCTGAACAGGACCCGGTTCCACAAGGCTCATTCTGGCAAAAAAGAACGGTAAAAGTTATCCCGCTGTAAGTGCGCTCTCAAACAACTTGTTCTGACGCACTTTCACTGATGTGAAAGGAGGGGGAATAACCATCCTCGCCATAAGCTTAAAAAAGTTATAAGAAACACAGTGTCTAACAGTGCTGACAAGGTGTGTTAGCCTATACTCTTTATGACGACATTACCGGAAGGTGCTGTAGAAGTTACTAATAATGATACGTGTATCAAACCAGGTACGCACTTCAATTGAGGCTTATCTTCGTTGTGGGTAATGTCTCTTGTGTCGACACCTTCTGTACCCATAATATGTTCAACAGGGGGATCCCGGAATTTTTCTGGGGGGGGGTCAGGCCAGATATTTGTTTCTTTAATGTCTAAATTTTACGGACAAACCATGATGAAACATTATACATGGCACATATTGTTGACATTGTATTGGTGCACTAAATGGTGTAGGCCTAGTTATTTTTAAGTATTTTTTGGTGTTCAAGCGGTGGGATTCGATCAGCACCCCCCCCGTCCACGCCTGCCCATAGGCTGCCAGAATACATCAACCAGATTGTCCTAGAGAATAAGAATGAGGCGTATGCTGACGATTCTGTACTGAACTCAAAACTGCGAGGTTGGGAAGGGGTTAACTTCTAGAGGGGCAGGAGACAAAGAAGAAACTGAGATTCGTAAAAAAAAGGCTTGACTTTTCTCGTTACCTGATGTTGTATGCACGTTTCAGCGTTACGGCAATTGCTTCAGTAAAGCCCTCCACGGCAAACTTGGTGGCAGCATAGATGGTATTGAAAGGCAGGGCTGTTAAACAGAGGACAACAAAATTTGCAAAGCGACGAGAATGAGATTCTGGGAGAAGCAAAGGGACGTTATACAAACGGCCTTTGGGCTTCAACGATGTCGATCTTCGGTTCTTGTGTGACCTGTGCTTATCAAGTCTCCATTGTAGTCGTAATACATAACAGAGTGAAGTGCTGAAGAGAACTGATGGACTGTCCTCAAAAGAGGTGGAAACTTCAGTCACTTGAAAGAGTTCTTTAGACTATTTCTGATTATACGCAGAATCGTCTTTAAAATCGTTTTTTTTTTAATTATTATTGACTAATTTTATTATTATGTAATTTCTGGTAAGGACACCTAAGATTCCTCAACTGAGCACCCTAGGCGTAGAGAAGTGTATAGATGTAACAATGAGAAGCAATAAGATTCAGAAGAGCTGTATGCAATGCAACAGAACTAACCCCACACAGCAACGATACTGCTGACGTTGATGATCCGGCCAGACTTCTGTCTCTTCATCGCTGGTAACACGGCTCTCGTGGTCCTCACCGTACCCCAAAAGTTGGTGTCCATCATGGCCTGACAAGCCTCTAAGGACAGCTGGTCGATGGCATCTACTTCTCCGTAGCCAGCATTGTTCACTGGAGGAGGGGGGGTCCGTTTTGGATTGTATTTGATAATTCAAATCGGAAAATCCTTAAATCATTTATAGAATAGAATAATAGAAACTACACGACCCTGTCAGTGGTGTCATGCGTTCATCCTCCAATGAAATTGGGTTTTGTTGGTACCCTGCACTTCCTCTTGGTTTTATATCGCCTTTTGTCAAAAAGGGGTTGACCAAAAATGTATGCATCTGCACGGATATCCCTCCACCATTTTCTCTTTTCTTTCAATGAAACCCATTATAATACGAGCCTATTAAAGGACGTCTGTGGTATTGTTGACTCTTAAAATCGATGAAATGGCAGACAGTGATTTTGATTGTTGAAAAGTCATCCATAATTTTAGGAAGCATCTTAGTTTTAGCAGGGTAATTTTCCCTAGTCTTTCTTCAATTTCAACACCTCTGTAATTTACTCACCAAGAACATCGATTCTCCCATTTTCTTTTAAAATCTCATCCACGACCGATTTGATGGTGGCCTCCTTAGTCACGTCAAGTTCTCGGATGAAGAGCGACTTGTTCAGGGTGTCTCCGGCTGCTTTCTCCAAGTCAGTTTTAGACTTGAGAGTCCTCATTGTGGCATAAACCTGTGTCAAAAGGGGAATTTAACATAAAGAACGAATTCGGTCATATTTCAATGACTGAAAACAATTTTGCTGTGGAGGCCACGTGCTTTCAAAGATAACATTTTTATAAAGCGGAAAGCTCACATCTTTGAAATATCGTGGTTTTGAACGAAAGCACTTTCCCCGTACTAACGCATTGCAAAATATTTGTATGACCTGAAATAATGTTTTCAATGGCTGTTGTAATTTACACAATGTCGTTTACAATGCGTAATTTTATCTAGGAAGCTAGACATGCATGGGAGACGTATTGCTTTTTACACAATAAGCTCGAAGGAACGTAGTGCTGCCTTTGCGCATGTGCAGTCACGATACCCATACAGGTACATGTATGTGAACGGCTGCACAGTGTTTGTGAAAGCGACGTAGGGAACGGAACAACTGTTAAGTACCGCTGCCAACAGATGTTGAAACGGTGACGTTGATATCGTGAATTTTCATTTACCAGAAACCCCAAATTCAACCACGTGAACTCGAGTTTTCAGTTAGGACTTAACAGAATTTTGAGCATTAGGCCTATAGACTTCGCACGTCGAGGCCTTGCAAACTGTCTCGCCGATTAAAGACGTCACCGTGTCGTGGAACCTCGGATTTCGCTACGTGCTGTTCAAAGTATCGCATCCTTATCAGAAAAAAATCATTATATTAACTGAGAAAAGTAACATTATATTACGTGATTATTCTGCATAATATTTTGTAAAGAGATTACATTCAGTTTATACCAGCTCCTTTTTACTGGCTCAACTCGTACACGAAACGTTTATAGGTTTTCGTGTGCTGCGTGCACACGCCATGCAATGTACTGTACAGAGGTACATGTATACCGTATGGTGTAGGATGCACCAGGTTTCGACAATGACGCGTACCGGTAATCGTTTGCATGCTTGGGGACATTAACATTTTATAACAAAGCGCAGAATTATTAGGAACTTAAAAAGAAAGAAGAGGAAGAAAAAAACAGTCTGAAGATAACCAAGAGTTTTGGGACGGTCGGTGTGACGGAAATTAACATAACGTTTTCCCGCAAATGCGCCATCCCAACGGATCTGGCACAGACTATACAGATCTGGGAAAAGTCGTGTTTGTATTTGCACGCTATGTACTTGTATCTGACATTATCTTGTGGGAAGTCGACATATTACCCCTTCTGTTTTGCAGGGTGACTTGTTCCTTTTTTCCATTTCTTTTTTCAGCTTTTTTCTAATACCTTAATCTGAACCTTGCTGACTAAAGCTCTACATTACCTTATATCGTGCGTCCTTGGCCATCATCACTGCCGTGGCCAGCCCTATCCCTGTCGAACAGCCAGTAATGAGCACAGTCTGAGGTGCCATCTTTACCTCTATAGACTAACACGATCCTAAACCAAAATCCACAAAAGCAAATCCCCAAGCGCTGAGGTAGGGTTGAAAGCTGGCCTTTTATAGGTCTGTCTGAATTATTTGGATGATAAAAAGTCCTAAGTGCAAAATAAGGTGCAAAAGTAAAAAAAAAACAAAAAACAAAACAAAAAAACCAAAACAAAAACAGGGAAATGAAAGAAAGATAAAGGAGTCCAATGTTCAAATAGTCCAGACAATAATCTCTGCTTTTATTCAATACCATATCATGATCAAAAGGTTGATGACAGAAGGCTGGTGTCAGATATGTTGACAGACGGTTAACTAAACAGTCACGCATGCAACCAAGCAACCCGCATGTTCCTAGTTCATTAGCAATACGTCAACGGGTTAATCAATAACCATGACAAAACTGCAACATCACTCAACCACTCGAAAAAAAAGGTCTGCCACCTTTACAGTAACAGGCAACCCCCTCCTACAAAAGTTCCTACAAATACTTATCCACGTATGTCCACGTAACCTTCAGAATCATTCAGCAATAAAAACAAGAACTACTGCACAAGTATAGGCCTGGCTTGTATTCACACTCGGATTGACTGCTCAAAACTAACACCGGCTCGAGCAGGACCGCCCCCCCCAATCGGTTGAAAAGAGCTGAGTTTGTTTCTGCATGCAATTGGGGACCCTGAACAATAGAGGACAATAAGGTCCCCGATTGACAGAGGGTCCCCGATTGACAACTGTGTACAAAACATATGGGTGGTCTTCTAAAAAAGTTAGAGTACAAACAAATAAAGAACAATAGGGGGTCCCCAGTTGCAGGCAAATACACACTTGTGTGGTTTTGCTACTTATGGATGTGGGTTGATGCATAAATTAACCCGATATAATCATTTTTCAAAACAGGATCGGGATACTTGGAATAAAAAATATCATTATAAACTAATAATACAGTCTATGAGATATATCAGACAAATTATTTTGTAGTTATTTAGGAATGCATGAGGGGGTTACTGCCAGACGAGGTGTTTGGTTCTTGCGACGTTATTTAAACGATTCATGCTTTCTCCAATAATGGCAAAGGTTGTGGGGTCCACTAATTTACCACTGCAGCTGCTATCCCAAATATGGGTGCGTTGCTTGCTGCAAACGATACGGTCAAATACAACTCGCTTGAGCTCATCACAGAAATTTTAAAATTTGTGTTCATCTATCAAATCCGTACCAACACATTAAAACACTGCGTAGAACAAGAACATGATAAGACGAACAGCAAAACACACCGACCAAAAAACAAACAAACAAGCCAACCAACCAACAAACCAAGACCCCAACAAACAAACAAAACAAACAAAGAAACACCCAACAAACAAACAACAAAAAACCAACAAACACCAAAACAAACAAACAGACAAAAAATGCACACTGTCCCCAACTATCACTGCTGTTTTGTACTCAGTCTATATGTGGTCATCAGCTTTCGTTTTATTCAATCATCTATTCGTGTATTGCCAAGGGCTTATATACAGCCGCAAGCTGGGCCAATACTAGAGGGCACTATTTTTCACCAAAGGAGGCTCCTTTGGTCGGAACTACGCTGGTTCAAGAACGACCAGGAAATGCATGCACCACGCTCACATCGCTACCACGAAAATGAACACGTACTCCCCACCAACGCACTGTAGGGTTGTTTGGACGAGTCGACGTGTTTCATATGAGAAACAATGTGTCTACCTAGTACTTTGGAAAGTAGCTTCTTTGACTTAATATCCATTTTCCATTTGTTACACTTCTTCTATGTCATTTGATCTTTTTCCGTTTAAATCGTATCACCTTGAACCCGTTGTGTAAAGTTGGGAGACCTTTTGACATGGATCAATAGAACCTTTATAAACCCGTTGCCGCGCAATCTTGGGCTAGGTACACAGGGTGCTCTGTATGATTAATGGCCTGTCTCGACGGCCGTTTGGTGACTTACTGATTCACTACGTAGCTTCGCAAACTCTTTGTGGACAACCATAACAAAACTGCAGCGTCAACCAATCGCGCTAAAAGGTCCCCTACCTTCACAGTAATAGATTGTTGACAATAGATTTCTATGGTGTACTGTTTATGACAAACATTTCTCAATTGACTCCCGCAAGGCGAGGCAACAACACCACGAGACGGCAAGACGCGACGCCATGACGGCAAGACGGCACGACACAATGTGTTAAACAGCATAAAAGTAATGGGTAAAAAAGCGACGCGACGGGAGGACGCGACGGAGCTGTTGTAGCGTGCGTTGTGGCGTCGGGGCGACGGAACGACGCGACGCAATTTTTGGCGGCTATAGAACACCCTACTTCCATCGCACATGAATGAAGTTTTTCAAAAAGAGAGTTTTTACAGTGCACAGTGGTTCAGGTCTATGATGCGATAGCACCGAGCCTAACTCACGGGGGAATAAATCCCAGGGAATGGGGTATCCGCCAGGAGCTGAAGTGCACTTCAATCGGCAAAAGAATGACAGGCGGTTACAAGCCTGTTCTTGCACGCGTTCTGCGTGTACGCAAAGACCGTACATGCCAGAATTAATCATTATTACACGTATTCAGCGCGCGCAACGTCAAACCCGCGAACATTTGCGTGTCTCGTGGCGCGCCCAAGTGATGAGTATAGTACCATTTATCTCTATGGGTGCGTTCGTTGAGCCATCACGTGATCTTCGTGCCTGCCCTGGTGTCAGCCCCCACTACCCTAGTCTTGGCCCAAGACGTCAGTGATCGATAGTTGTTTTATTTCTGTTGAAGAGCGCCCTCGCACAACTAGTTTTTACTTACTTTCACTAACGTCTTGGGAAACTTGCAGGAATGGGGATGAGGCAGGTGTATGCAAATGACTGATCGTATTAAATATTTATATAATTTGAGGCTTCCTTTGCGCGTAACACTGGTGTATTAAAAAAAGCTAATCCAACGCACCCACTATAATGGAGATCAATAGTGAGTACCAGGAAACACGCCCTCTTTTGTTGTTGCTCGGAGCGGATATTGTATGTCTCCGCACATTTGGGGGGGGGGGCTTTGTCATGGTGATGAGAACAGTAGGGCCAATTTGAACAATTTGGGGGACTTTCCATGTCACCACCCAGCTGTACTTCAGCATTGCTTGGCAGGATCAATTTTGAACTGACATAACTGTGACACCAGGGCTTTTTCATTTTCCAAATGACTCAGTGAATATCATTTGGTATTTTGTTGTCATTTTAAGATCCCCTCTTTCATGAAGTAGTATTGGTTGAGTCAAAGGCATGGTAAATACTGGGGAAATAAGTTATCAAAGAAGATACCAACCTCAAACCTAGGTTTTACTCTCTGGTAAGAAATTAACCTCTTCATGAAAACGTTGACGACATGTAAACACCAACTTCAGATTTGATTACAAAAAAACTTCGTTCTATCAGATATTACTCGGGGGTAGAAATTCATCCGGTAGTACAAAATGTGGGTTCTTACATTACCTGGATGATAATACAAGATGAACAAATTATCAGTTTTACCTTCAAATTGTAATCCGCCAGTCCATAATGACCGCCTCGGTAGTGAGTTCTTAGGCGGCCCTCGCTAGGAAGCCCTAGCTTGACCATTGGGTCTGTGTCCCCTGCAACTCACTGTCTTCGGTAAGCGCCAATAACTTGGTTTGAGTGTGGTATATGGGAATTTGGTGAAGTTCATTTCCACACAGACTTTGACAAGTACGTTCATGAATTTTTTTCCACCTTCTAATATTTAATTTTTGAACAAATAACTGCAAAAGGTATTCATCACTACGGAATACAATTCACTATAATGATTTGTAACGGTGCACTGTGTTACAGCTACATGCAATATATTAGCCAACAAATGACGTACCACCGACTGATAATGTGTTACAAGTCGACGGATACCAACCGGTAACGTATTTCCTGTCGACAGATATAGAATGAAACGTACAAAACGTCTGAAACCAACAAAACAGTGCATATTCGTTCTGTTTGAAGTATATTTTAAATGTGTAATTTGTAAATTATGCGTTAAATTATGTAAAAAAAATTCTTAATTGCATTTATGAAGATATTAGGTAAATATTGACTTAACTCAATTCAAAATTAAGCTTTTACCAAACGTTTATGAAAAAAAGCTTCCATACAACCGTTTTGTAAAACTACTTAATAACAGGTTCGTATAGCGCATTGCAATCGTGTGAAATGTCACACCATGCTATTTTTAGTAAGGGAGCAGTGGTATCCGGTTTGTGACTTTGTCATACACGCGCACGAACTGATTTCAAGCTTCCGTGGGATGAGCACTCAATCAAGTTGGACCTTAACTTCCATGTAGCTCCATGTGCAGTGGGCGTGGTTTATACTGAAGTGACGTCACATATACGAATCGGATAGAGTACCAAAGGGATTGCGTCACGCACACAACGTGTAAAAGGGCATAAGCGCGAGAACCAGCGCGTCAACCAGCGCGCGTGCGCACTCCATTCGCTTGCACTACACTTCCTGCTTCATAATGACGTCCAAAAATATTGTACACTATAAACTAAAATGTAAATAATTGTCAAAAACATATTCATCTGCTTGCCCTGACAAAGGTACCCTGTTACCAAAACCTCAGCAATTACATAATTCAAAGCACTGATTATATGTTATTTTTTTTCTATATTCTGATCACGGTACTACGCAGCCCTTTTTCTCTGCAAATAACTGTCACCGATTATGAATGGTAACCTTGAATAGTTCCTATGGTAACAGATTTTGAATGAACGAAAAGCACGCGTATAGTTTACCCCATTGTTAATTGTAGGTATTTCATTATCGCTAAGCAATCTATTGATTGTTAAAACTAATTTTTATCGCCCATACTATCTTTCCCAGGGCGTACTTATTTCAACGCATCCAAGAACTTTTCCACACTAAGTATGGCATCTGTATGAGGGTCTACAAACTTCTTGGCTGCTAACTTCTTGTAGAGGTCTTGGATCTGGTAACGCAGGTGGGGATTTTCACTCACTATGGCCTCCACGATCACCTTGGCTGCTTCGTCGGCGCTCACCATTGACTTCATCATGGGAGCTGCAAATGCCTCCATAAACTTCACATATTCGTCTCTCAAAGGGGGATCGAAATTCTTGGATTGCTCAGCTGGAGATACGGCCCCGAACTTGGTGACCATTGCTGTTTGCGTCGGCCCAGGTTCCACAATGCTCATTCTGGCAAAGTATGGAACGGTAAAAGTTATCCTGTTATAAGTGCACTCCAGGGAGACATTGTTTTGACGCAGTTTCACTATGTCTTAAACCACTGATGTAAAATAGAGAAGAAAGTTGTTAAATATCCTCACCATGAAGATGTTGGCAATGTATTATTTTAATAAGTGTGTTACATTTATAATGAGATTAGTGTCTAACAGTGTTGACAAGACGTGTCAACCCTAATTATTGAACGATATGATGACCAAATCTTTGACGTATTTCAGAGGTTAATAAATAAATTAAGGTACATTAGGCATTTCAAAATGGGGCTTCCTCTTCGTTGTGGGCAATGTCTCTTGCGTCCACACCATCTTGAGGCCGACAGAAAACTGCTACCGCAAAATTGTTCTCGAGAATTAGAATAGGCCTAGTGATAACTCTGTTTTTAACTCAAAACTCCGAAGTTCAATTTGGAAGGAGTTAAATTCCAACGGGCGGGCGGTGGACGGGAAGCCAGGATTTCGAAAAAATAGTTTGCCGTTTCCCATTACCTGATGTTGTATGTACGTTTCAGCACTGGGGCACTCGATTCAGTGAAGCCCTCCAAGGCAAATTTGGCGGCAGTGTAGGTGGCAACGAAAGGCGTGCCTGTGAAATAGAAATGTTGCAGACCTATAAGATTGAAATTCGGACGAAGCATCGGGATGTTACTGTCTCGCGGCAGAAGTACCCCCTAATTAGTTGAACAGAGCCGCTTTCGTCTGGAGTGTCCAATTTGTTGGTAGTAATGCGACCATGACTGGTGCGTGTGCATTTCCTCATGAACCAGCGACGCCCAGTTCCGACCAAAAGAGCCACATTTAATAAGAAAATAATGCCCTCCCTTGAGACCCATCCCAACGGCCTCCAGGCTTCAATGATGCCAGCTTTGGTTAGAGAATGATTTCCGTTCCCTGCATGTTCCCATGCAGCTGAGATATTGACCAAATGTCCCCTACACATACTTGATGAGGTGAGGTGACACCATGCAGATGTTGTTGCAGGAATGTTATGGCATGAATGATGCACATACCGGCGATGTGCCATAAATAAGCTCTTTCTGGACTAACTAAAGCTCTGAAGAGAACCGATGGAATAAAGTTCGTCAGAGAATAAAACAGAAAGCTGACTCCCTCACCCTTGAAGGGGTTCCTTTAGACCCTTCAGGCAGTGTCCAAAACGGGCTTCCTGAGCTATAGCTACGTCTAGCGTGTCTTTCCATCTGAGTGAGCGAAGACCTAGACCAAGTTCTAGATAACAGATTTGAATGTAGCCTTATTGAGTGGTCCTATGGGGACCGATTTGATGTACCGTAGACTCGTCCTTAAAAGCGTGTATGTCAAACAGAACTAACCCCACAAAGCAGTCGCACTGGTGACGTTGATGATCCGGCCAGACTTCTGTCTCTTCATCGCTGGTAACACGGCTCGCATGGTCCTCACTGCGCCCCAGAAGTTGGTGTCCATCATGGCCTGGCAAGTCTCCAAGGGCAGCTGGTCGATGGCATCTGTTTCCGAGTAGCCAGCATTGTTCACTGAAAAATAGCCGTATAATAAATTCATTTTAGTGTAGTGTACGAACTCACAATGCTTGGATTCATCGTTCAGTGCTTTCAAGAACAGAATTCTGTGCTGAGATAAACTTGCAATGAAGTCTTAACTGATGAGACTTTCGCTCAGAAAATCGGCCAACGAGTCAAAATAATTGGTTTGCTCTCATTGTCATGAACAATATCCTAAGAAGTACCTCAGGAACTTCACTAGCTCCAAACGTTCATTGGTGTCTGCCAGACACGTCTGACCCGTATCAAATCAAACGCAAAATCAACCCCCCTATAGTGGCGTAAGTCTGTGTTGGTAAATCAAAGTGAGGGGATAGGTTGACTGTAGTGTGTCAGGGCGTGTGTGGGGGGACTACACGACACTGTCGTTGGTGTCCCTTGGGCATCCTCCAGTAAATTTGTACTCTGCTGGACCCTTCATTTTTCCCCGATACAGCTCCATGTATTATATTTCCATATATTTCCCTGGGCTTACCGTTATGTATCAAACAAACCTCAAGTAATATTTTTTTTCCGATTACATCACAATTTCCGGATTTGCACAATTTTCAGACTTATAATGCTCAATTAAAGACACCATACTTTGCGCAGGGAGTGGCACAGAGAAGTGTGGACAAAAAAAAGAGCATCCGAGAAATGTCCCTTTCGTTTCGGGAATATTTCAGCTGTGCCAGCCACTAAAGATTGACAGGAGTAAAACCTGTTGGGTGCGCTGTTCTACTCAACGTTCTCAAGATAGGAACGATTTATTGAGCTTAATATTTACACTTAGAACGCAACGTTTCGACACATTTTCGTACGTCCTCTTTTTCGACGGGTAAAAGCAGGGCTACGTGCACAGAAGACCTTTCCAGTAATTGTATTGACATCAGATTAGAATATTTTGTCCACATCCTAAACATTCAGAAGTTTAATTCTTATTGGCACAATGAATAGATAACGATAAAACTAAAGACTTTATTCACCAAAAACGTACACAAAAAGACACAAATACGCCCAAGTTTAAAGGAAGTAAAGTGGTGCCCTGTTTGACTCAGGATAGGAACGATGTATTGAGCTGGATATCGAACCCAACGCTTCGACGTGTCACATTTGCGGCCGGCGTTCCCCCTTTTCAAAAGTAAAAGTAGGACGGCATGCACAAAATTTGAGTCCAGTATTGTATGTCACTAACGTTATTAGTTTGCATCAGAGATTTATTGTCTGCATCATAAAATATATATTTTTTATTGGCATTTTAAGAACATAAAAAGTGCATGGCAATAATTCAAATGGGGCCGAAGAAATTGGGTAATAAGCATCGTTCAGGAATTGAATCATCAAGGCAGAGGTCGGCAACGAACAAACCATTTATACCGTTATACTATTACTTGTACTATGTACATGTACAATGTAGGTTACATTGAGTGCTCACATTGACGTTCGTTGTCTGGAGCGTAATAATATCCATTATTAGCGAAATTGTGGCCTGCCCGATACTTGTATTGGGGAATACCAGTTACTCCGGCCTTGGTTCTGAAGAGCAGGGCCCTACGTCCCAATTTTGTTACATAGAAATGTTCGGTCTTTTCATTGGACATTACTTTAGAGTCTTTCCAGGAACATACCCAACTCTCAGTGAAAATCAGGATGGGTTAAAATAGGTAAAGTATGGGGATTTATTGTCGTGGTGCACACTTGGGATAGAGACGGATGCCGCTGGTACGGCGTCGTCACGGACTTGCACGAAAAAGCACAGATAACAAAGCGGGGCCAGGGAACAGATCGTGAATATTCATATTTCTTGTAGACCAATCAAACAGGAAGCTCGCAAATGGTACCACGTCGCCCAACGTGATGCAAGAATAGTATCGCCCATGGAGAAACGCTACAACGTGATGCAAGAATAGTATCGCCCATGGACAAACGCTACAACGTGATGCAAGAATAGTATCGCCCAGGGACAAACGCTACAACGTGATGCAAGAATAGTATCGCCCAGGGACAAACGCTACAACGTGATGCAAGAATAGTATCGCCCAGGAACAAACGCTACAACGTGATTCAAGAATAGTATCGCCCATGGAGAAACGCTACAACGTGTTGCAAGAATAGTATCGCCCATGGACAAACAAAGTATCGCCCATGGAGAAACACTACAACGTGATGCAAGAATAGTATCGCCCAGGGACAAACGCTACAACGTGATGCAAGAATAGTATCGCCCAGGGACAAACGCCACAATGTGATACAAAAATAGTGGGGACAACGTGGACGTATCGTGAATATTCAGCAAATTTCCAGGGACCAATCAAGGGAAAAAAGGAAAACAAGAAAACTGTCGGGGAACCAACGCCCAGACCGTCCCAGAGCGCCGCCACGCCGCTGGTACCCTGCTAAACTCCAGGAAGATCCGCATTGGGACCATCGCACACACGGCCAATGGCAAAAACCGATCGATACGGCCACCCAAGGGCCAATGAACGAACGCAACACACGCACGGTCCGGGGGGGGGGGGGCGAACGGGCCCATCCTGGCAAGATGGCACACGCCCGCACTCAATGGCAAAGAGCGTCCCATGACGACCGACAGGCCGGCCAATGGACGGCCGCGACAGATGGATGGTTCGGGAGCAGCGATCCGGGCAAGATAGTATAGAGAGCGTTCGATTAGCTTATACGTGTAAGTCAAACTTACATGAGAGCGTTCGTTTAGCTTACATGTGTAAGTCAAACTTACATGAGAGCATTCGTTTAGCCATCACGTGATCTTCGTGCCTGCCCTGGTGTCAACCACCACCCCAGCTGGCAAGGGGGTCTCTGGATGCTGCCCAGGTGTGATGACGTCACTGATGGACTGTTCGAGTATGGAAATGATGAAACGTGGCGGGGACTTGACCTTTTTCCCATAATGCCTTGGCGAGTACACGGCAGCGTTCGATCAGCCTCATTTCGAGGCTTCCCTTGTTTGTAACACTGATGTATACAGAGAAGCTAATGGAACGCATATCAATGACCTTTTCCCTTTTCTAGGTCAAAGTGTGCTCAACTGACCCCCCCCCGCACTAACTATTCCTTCAGACGTCCTTTACTGGTTCTTATTTTCATGGGTTTCATTAAAAGAAAAAAATATGCATACATGGTTAAACCCCTGCGTTACATTTGGTCTTTTATTGCTATTAAGTCAGTTGCGCTGTCTTTTTTGACAGTGGTCTTACAATCACCCTTGTAGTAATTCTTAGAATTACTAAGATTATTGTAAAAAATCAATGATGAACAACGGGAAATAAAACGGTACCAGTACAAACCTACCAGAAACCAATATGTGAAGTCCACTGAATTTGTTTTGTGTTATGCTTATCGGTATGAATATCGAATAATAATTCTCAGGTCAGATATCGGCCGGAACTTCTGCAAAATATTCCACAGCACGACGAATAAATTCACCCCTTTGCAACGTGTTAAAATCCCCAACTGACGTCATGTCGCCCCCAAGAATTCTTAATTTTATATAATGCTGTATTTTACATTTAGGTCCCACAATAAAGAACAACAGTAACGCTCCGCCATGACTAAATTTGTAAAACGTATACATGTACAGGTATTAAACCGCCGTAAAACAACCGTTCAAAGAATTTCAAAAATTCTGCCAGAGCCCAAACTATAAACATATACAGGGTAACCGACATAAAACACTCTAGTTCAAAGGAGTAAAAATTTAGCTAGGGACAAGACAGTCTTCTTCCCGTATCGATCAAATCTTGGTAGCCATAGTAAGCTGAACGCAAGACCGTTAGCACATGGGCACCCTCTCTCTCCTGTAGTGTCCAAAGGTTAAGTCGGACCAACGCTCACTCCCAACGTACACAATGTAATCATTCACAAAATAGCCAGCCGACACAGCTCACCCACTATGTACAGCTCTTTGTTTAGGAGTTATCGCTCACAACCCGGCGGCATGTACGGTCCTTTTGTTTAGGGATAATCGCTTCCTACTTCCTTATTACTTTTGGACCTCCCTGTAGGCCCGTCCGTATTTTCCATGACGTCACAGCTTCGACTCATGCAGTATTTTTTATCATAAGCAAGGTCAAATTGTTCCAAAATGTTTTACCCCGTGCCTTATTCCTATTTTATCCCATGCACCAGGGGTCAACCTGTGCCAGACTTTCTGACCTTATGCCTATCCTTTACCAAAAGTCAATCTGTGCCAGAATTTTTCACTCTACACCTCATTCCCATTCATATCATATCATATTATTATTATACTTATGCATATTAATGACCTTTCCCTTTTCAAGGTCAAAGGTCAAAGTGTGCCCAACTGCCCCCCCCCACTACTATGGCTGATTCTTCATACCAAACAAAATGCCGATAGTAATCTGGATTGCTGAAAAAATGTCAGAATTAGGGCACCCCGTTTTAAGGACTGACCCTATTTTTCCATCGACCCTGCTAAAAGGACTTTGCCTGTAAAAAAGTAGGATGTGATTGTCTGGTCAAACAGCGCTGAAAATGTACATGAGCAATCGGATTCGCCAAGCCATCAACGCAGCGACAGTGGAAATCCCGGTACGGCATCAATACCTCACCCAGTGTGCCACAAGTACCGAGCATCATAATTATGAACAACAAAATACAGTATGCATGAGCCATGTACATTACACACTGCTGACAATAACACCACACGATGTCTTGACACTGTTATCTCTCTCCGTACTCAGCTATAAACAGGCACACTCATGTACGCAGTATAAAAACAAGAATACATGGTGCACTTTGCCTGGTTTATTCAGTCATCTTTATGACAGCAGCAAATTTTTTGACCCTCCTTCAATTAAAACAAAACATAAGAACCATAGAATATAAAATTGTGAGTGCTTTATATGGAAGCATTAGCATGGTCATTTTATCCTCTAATCACTAAGAATTTCTTGATATTCTACAACTCTATAATTTACTCACCAAGAACATCGATTCTCCCGTTTTCTTTTAGAATTTCACCCACGACTGATTTGATGGTGGACTCCTTGGTAACGTCAAGTTCTCGGATGAAGAGCGACTTGTTCAGGGTGCGTCCGGCTGCTTTCTCCAAGTCAGTTTTGGACTTGAGATTCCTCATTGTGGCATAAACCTGTCTCAAAAAGGGAAACGTTACTTAAATGAAGAGAGAATTCGTTCATATCGTCCACGATTGCGAGCATCTTTGTTGTCAAGGGATTCCGTGTCAATCCTGCAGAACATTTTATGAAACGGGGAAGCTCGCATCGCTGATAGCAGCTTTCAACCGAAAGATTTCTCCTATAATTATCTTCCATAACGCATTGTATTTGTGTTAATAATTAAGAATCTGGTAGTGGCGTTTGTAATTTATAAAAATCAGTATTGTGTCTCTTTTTCGAAATTTTACCTAGGCTTCGTTGATTGGAATTTCGTTAACAATACATTTTTTCAGGAAACTAGACATGCATTCAATCAAACAACGACCTGGATTCATTCGGCATGGAAAGAAGTGTCGTTTAAATAGAAGATTCATTAATTATTTATATAAAATCAACACGTACTTTGATATACATGTACATGCATTCGGTATATATAGGGTACGCTTCGTTATAGTCCAAACTTTTCTTTCGGTTCAATTGCAAAATTCGATTTCATATTTGCAGATATAAAATAAATTTCTTTGCACTGTAATGTTATAACATTCTAATTGGTTCTAATTGTGGTATGTCCGCCTCCTGTAGACAGCTGGTTACCGTAATCTGTGCAAGCCCATTCGGTATATGTTTGTTTCATCATAATTAACACATATCCCTTGCTGTTTCTGCATGGTGTCGTATTCTTTTTTTTTTATCTCTTTCTTCAACGTTTTTCCAATACCTTACTTTTCAACACCTTGCTGAACAGAAAAATATGCATTACCTTGAATCGCGCATCCTTGGCCATCATCACTGCCGCTGCCAGCCCCATCCCTGTCGAACAGCCAGTAATGAGCACAGTCTGAGGTGCCATTTTTACGTCTGTAGACTAACACAATCCTAAACCAAACTCTACTAGAGCAAATCCCCAAGTGCTGAGGTAGGGTTAAAAGCTGACCTTTTATAGGTCTGTCTTGATGATGAAAAGTGCAAAGTAAGGTGTAAATTTAAAAAATCAGAGGAAAGACTGTTAAAAGGAGTCCACTGTTCAAATAGTCCAGATATTAATCTTTGCTTTCATCGAATGCCGTATCATAATAAAAAAAGGTTGATGACATTTGGTGTCGGATATGTTGGTAGAAGGTTCACTAAACAGTGTCGTATGCAACCAACTAGCCAATAAGCACGCAAAACATATTCCTAATAGTTTCTTAGCAATACATCAACGAGTTAATCAATGACCATGACAAAACTGCAATCTCATTTAACCACTCGAAAAAAGATCTTTGACTGGTCAAAACTGACACCGCCTCAAGCAGGACCGCCCCCTCATTGGTTGAAAAGAGCTGCGTGTGTGTGATGAATGACACGTCTGGATGGCTAGCTGCTTCGCTACCACGCAAACTGTTTGTCGATGAATGACCACGGCAAAACTGCAGCGTCACTACATAGCGCTAAAAAGGTCCCCAACCTTTACAGCAATAGATTTACAATACCGGTAAAGTTTATTGCAACGCTTGGTCTAAATGTTTACTCATTGTAGCATGCTTTGAAAATGTGTCAATATATAACCACACGTACATTTTACCGTAGTATGGAATTCCATTGCTGCCATTTTACGCGGTGTCTGTGGGGTATTTCGGCGTGGATCTCTCCACACTTTCCGCCGTCGACGGAGCTTGTCGCGTTGTGCGTCGCATTGTCGCATTGCCTCATTGTGGCATTTTCATTGAAATAGAATTTGTTTCGCATTCTCCGCCAGGAGGGCGCTGTTGCTGTTGTGACTGCGGTTTTTAGCACAACCATCCCCTGTGATTATTCCCGTCCGGACAAGTTTTAAAGAGCTTTCCTTTCCGAGTTCAAGTTTATGCCATAAGATGAATAGGCCTATATCTTCAGATTATACGTTAATGAATCCCCTTTTGCGTTGCCACGTGGGCAGTATCCTTTGAAACATTATATTAGCCACTGGCCAAAGGCCTTACGCTGTAGCTTGGAGCGAACCTATTACCTTTTTAAAGCACTTGGACGGTAACCCCTACCCTATTTTAAACAAAGTTGGATCCATTTAAAACACTAGGACTAGATGACGACAGCAGGACCGTCAGTGGATATAAAGTAGTACAAGTTTATTAAACAAAATACTTTCATAAATTCTACAATTCCCGAGCACAGAAGTTTTGCTCAAGTAGTTCTTTATTTCTAGTCTAGAACAGAATCAAATTAAGCTTTTCATAGCTATGATTAGTGCTGCATCCTGTGTGCATGCATTCTTTCTTGGTATGTCATGTTACAGAAATCCCGAAAAGCTATTGAACATATTTTTAAAAAATGTCAATTTTGTTAGCATGCGTCAAAGCGACGATGCGACAGCGCGACGCTACAATGACGGCACAACGCGACAATGCGCTGTCGACGGCAGAAGTGTTGGGAGATCCAGGCTAAAACGCCCCACATGCGCCGCGTAAAATGGCAGCAATGGAATTCTATATTTTAGGCAAGTGTAAGTATCTGCTTCAAACTGAAGGCAATTGCTTCAATTGAAGGAAACTAAGGAAGCATATAAGGGCTACTTTTAAAAAAAGTTCAAGATAATATCTCGCCGCGGTGAGTTATTTATCTCGCCGTGGTGAGGGCAAAACTATGAGCAAACTCGTTTTGCTGTTTTCGCGAATTGACGCCAGAAATGTATACACATGTAACAATTTTGCACCTAGCACGCGCTATGGCAAAAGCGAATAGGCAAACTGAGTCAAATTTTAGCGTTTTCACAAAGAGGCAAATAATGTTTGTTACAAAATGAACCATTTCTGAATACCATTTTAATTCAAATGCCGTGACATATGAAACACCAGCTTCAGAGATTTGATTTTAAACAAGTCAGGTGTATTTATTATACAAACACAAATGCCCCGCCCCGAATGAACTCCCCTAACCCCGATTCAATAGAGCAAATTGTAGTAAAACATGCATGAGAACATGAAACAGTTGTGTACACATTTCAATATTAAAGAGTAAAGCATGGGGATTAGGAATATTTCGGAAATTCAGGTTTGAGAAAATAATGGAAAACAAAGTGGAAGTTCCTGAAGTTATTGCGCTGACGAGTATTCTATTGTTTTAGTTGAATTGACAATTGGCCTCATTATTTTACTACCAAATTCAATAGCGTTCTTAAGATTATAGGGAATAATCCACACACCAAATTTGAGGTCAAACGGATAAAGAACTCTCAAGTTATCGCGCTGACAAGAAGTCGGCGGGGCATAAAAAAATCTTTGTTCACAATTAGTCCATGACACTTAGGTTACATCTTTGGGAGGGCGACCTACAGGAACGCTAACCCTTTTTATTCATTACTTCTTTCATTTCATTGATTCAGGATTATGAACACTCCTCTTTGTGACCTAAAAGATCTTATATCGTTAGATATCTTACTGACTGATACCATTTACTGTCCCTTCAATCCAGACATTACAGTGGAACATTACGATTGATTACTAAGGAAGCCATGCAATCATTATTGTTTAATATTTTACCTATACTAAACTATAGACGATGGTTCATGACATTCAAGTAAATTAAAAGCATGTGATAAATAATTGTCATACTGAAAATACCACGGCTATTTCCATCATCACCACAACTTCATTCATATTATTTGTAGGCTGTAAAAACCCAGTGGGAAAAACCGGCAGGAAAAAAAACACGGGAAAAAGGCTTGAAAATAACCTTATACCTTAGACTCATAGCTCAAAACACCTCCTCGACGCGGAGTGATACATTCCACAATAAGAACTTAATTTAGTTTTAATTTGCTACCCCGCTCAACCGAACGAAATTAATTAATTAATCCATCTTTGAAATAACGAACGAAATTACATTTCAATCCTAGAGTTATTACTTGGAGGTGGAAATTCACCCTTATCACAAGACGTGGATTCTTACATTTCAGACCCTTTCCCAGTTGTTTTAGGACAGAATAGTCAGTAAGTCCCTCCATATCCAAAGAGACACGGTGTACATTTCTCTGATATGTGGCTGTAATATTTACTGTTTTGACAACTTCCAAAGACAAAACTGCTGATTTTTCTCCGGTCGTAAATAAAATGGTACTAAAAATGGACAGGGCGCCCCCTTTTTGTCTGTTGCCGTGGGCGCGGCGCCGCCATCTTGTCTTTACTGGTTGCACCCATTGATCTCCATTATGGAGAGCAATGGTTGCACCGCACCAAATACCTGCCCATAAAAAAACGGTGCAACATCGGATGGAACTGCGCCGCTTGTTAACTTTCGCGAAGAGGTTGCTTCCTTTTTTTCTCAAAAAGTCAAGATTATGGCCAGAAGTTCGTTTTAATTTTATTGCGGTTAGCCACGGGTTTTTTTTAATCGCCTTTCCCCGAAGACGCCCCCAAAATAGCAGTAAAACTATGCGTTCTGCTCTGAATGTAGCCGCCTGCCTCTATCCAAAATAGGCCCACAATTTGTGACTTTTTGTGAAAGAAATACTCCAAACTGGAAATAGTCAGTCCCAAATTTGGGATATGAAATTATTTCTATGATTTCTCCTGATTATGGCATGTCTTATTGTAAAAAGTAAACAACAAAAAAAAACCATGGGATCACAAAACGTTAATGAGCTCGCGCAGAAATACGACCATTTGGTGGAATGCACCCATATTAGCGTGAGAACCAGCGCGCCAACCAGCACCCGCGCGCGTATTCCATTCGTATGCACTATCCTTCCTACTTCATAATGACGTCACACTTCCATTACACTATAAACTACATGTAACAAACTGTCAAAACGTACATGTATACAGTCAGTATTTTTAATTTGTGTTATTGCTTATCTTATTATTAAGAGAAATGATTGTACGGTACGCAGCCCTTTCGTATTTCTATCACCGGTTATGAACAGTATTACCTTAGGTAACAGCGTCGAAAAATAGTGTGCCTGGCGCGGTCTTGTCATTTTCAGGCGGTTTACGTGACGAAAGTAAACAACTTTTCCATGATTACATACGAGGGATTCGGAAATACGGCATCAGTGTCTCAAAAGTCTCTTATTTGTTGAATGCATGTTGTTTGCAAAGACCTATAGGGATGGCTTGGGTCAGCTGCAGCTACAGATATAGTGTAAACGAATAACTCCGATTGTCAGTACCTGAACTACCTATCTGTGAACTACCTGCAAATGGGAGGAATCTATGCGATAAAGTTTTCACTATCACATAACTAATAAAATATAACTGGATTTGCTTGACGTTTTTTTACAATCACTGTTCCCACAATGAACCAAGTTTGAATGTAGTTGTGCTGTTACTGACTGTTCCTTTTGCAGCTCATTTGTATTTTGATACTAGTTGTGAGAGCAATTAATTGGGTCTGGGTCAAGGATATCAGCATTGGAGCTATAAAGGTTTCACTAGGAACATGTAATCATGCTTTTTCTGTAGGACTTGACAAATCTTGTATAATTGCATTTGTCATATCAGAAGTCATTTTTTTGCATCCATTCTACCCTTGGAATGTGGAAATCTTTTCTAGTGAAAAGAAAAAAAATGTATTCGGCAACCCCCTAAATTCTAAGTCTCTAAACTGAAAATCTGGTACCATCCTCATTTCCCTTTTCAATGCTACGCTTATGAATAACACGACTCATAATTGAAGGTGAATGGAAAGTTGATATACATTACTGAAGTTTTGATTCACTTAGACATTTCTATGTTGCTTTGGTGGTCTGTTGCTGTTGTGCGTTCAAAATAAAAACATACAGATCTTGCAGTACTTTTAATGTTTTATGCATTATGTATTATGAGCCTTCATTGTTGCTTATTAGTTCTAATCATAGAAAAGTTGTGGAAAGTATGTTTTACAGATCTGCTAAGGTGAGGCATAAAAGTGCTGTAACATATCAAAGGAAACATAGGAGTGTGATGCAGGGCGACATTATTCGTGAGTATCTGTTTAATGTGAACTTATATTTAATTCCGGGCGTGTGCAGACATAGAAGAGGGGAATCCAGTTTCCACTCAAACATCTCATCAAACTTGTGAACTGAAGAGTCACTGAAATTTCCAGCTCATCAGCATGTCTTTCAAACACTTCCCATTTCATCATGAGGGCAACAAATCTTTGATTTTGTCGATCTTTGCCCTGAGTTGTGAATGTTTGTCCTTGCAAGCCTGACAAAGTTTACTATTATGCAAGTATAGGTTTCCTTCACGAAATAATGGCCATCCATAAACACGTTCACCGTAAGTTGTATGTATGCAAATTACAGTGCAACTGGTAAACGCTGGTATCGATACCAAAGGCAACAGTGAAAACAATGAGTGCAGCAATGCATCGTTTGTGTTTTCGATACTAAGAGCAGGAATCAGTATTTTATTTGACTCGAAAACGACACTCTGCTCTTAAAACGCCGTATTTGAACTCAAATTTTGGAAAGAAAGGGTGGCGTCTCCAAAGTGGAGTGTCAGGAAGAGATTCTTGAGGACCTTTTCTACGTTTTGGCTTAGTGCGTTACCGTCGCTAGGAAAACTCAATATGAAGAGATATCACAGAAGGCATTTTTTGGCAGTCAAATTCGCTGTTTTAATTTTTTGGTCGTGGCGAGTGAGTCAGTAAACTCTCACATTAATCATTTGCACTTGTCTGCTGATTTTCTGAAATGTCATGCAAGTAAGAAACTCACCCTACTCTTTACACGTACATCAATACTTTTTATTTGAAATAAACCATTTAGTCAGTGAAAATCACTGCTTTTATGGTCGTCCCATTTTTATCAACAAGGGCGAAAAGCGTCATCTGCTAGCCCAAAACCCGCTGCTGTCATCTGCAAGTACTGAGCAAGCGCAGTTCTAAATAAACTAAATTCCCTTTGGAATAACGGGACACGAACATACAGGAACAGGGCCTACTTATAAACCATATCCACGAAGTTTTTCATATCAAGTTGTGCGTCTGTATGAGGGTCAATAAATTTCTTGGCAGCTGCTTTCTTGTATACCTCGTGGATCTGGTAACGTAGGTGGGGGTTTTCACTCACTATGGCCTCCAGAATCAGATTGGCTACTTCGTCGGCGCTCACCATTGTTTTCATCATGGGCCCTGCTATTTCCCCCGCAAACTTCAAAAACTCATCTCTCAAAGGGGGATCGAAATTCTTGGATTTCTCAGCAGGAGATAGGGTCCGAATTTTGCTGATCAATGCTGTTTTTACCGGCCCAGGTTCCACAAGGCTCATTCTGGCAAAGCACATAGATCGGTAAAAGTTACTTTGTTAAGTGCACTTCAGGAACACATTGTTTTGACGCACTTTCACTGACGTCGTTACATATCCTCAGTACTGAAAAGAAATGTTAGCCTTTATTGTATTGAAAAATACGATGACCACATCTGGAGGGCACTCTAGAGGTTAATAAATAAATGAAGGTACATTGGGTATTTCAATGTGGGGCTTCCTCTTAGTTGTGGGCAATGTCTCTTGCGTCCACACCATCTTTAATTAAGCTGACTGAATACAGCAAAATTGCTCTTGAGAATTATAATAGGCCTACTCATAACTCTTTATTGAAGTCAGTGGAGTTTCCGAAGTTGAGAAGGAGTTAAAATCGGGGGAGAGGGAGACGGAGGGGAAGAAGAGGTTACCAAAAAAAGTGGTTTGCCGTTTCTAATCACCTGATGTTGTATGTACGTTTCAGCACAGAGGCACTTGATTCAGTAAAGCCCTCCAAGGCAAATTTGGTAGCAGTATAGGTGGCCGAGAAAGGCACGCCTGTAAAATAGAAATGTTGCAGACCTTTAAGAATGAGATTCGGACGAAGCATTGGAATGTTATCCGTCTAGAGCAGAACCACTCCGTCATCGGTTGAAAAAATCTGCATGGGTCGGGAGCATGCATCTTCTTGTCGTTGGTAAACCAGCGAAGGTCACTTCCGACCAAAGGAGAGCCGCCATTGTGTTAAGAAAATAACGCCCTCTCCTGAGGTCAATATCAACGCCCTTCATGCTTCAACGATATCGGCTTTGGTCAGTGCACTGGATCCGAGATGTTGGCCAAATTTCCCCCTTAATACTTGAGGTGCAGTGGCACCATGCGGATGTGAATTGTTTAAGGAATGTTTAATATTTTGAAAGCATGTTTGATGTACAAAGCAATGTGTCATGAACAATAGCACGACGTCAAATCTCTTTCTGAACTGAGTAAGGTTCTTAAGAGAACTGATCGACTAAACGTTCAGGGCAATGCATTAAGTTCTTTTTTTTTCCAGAGACTAAAGTGGAAAGCTTTAATACTCCCTCGCCCTTGAAGGGATTCCTTTAGACCCTATCAGTCCGTGCTATCAACCAGGCCTCCCAGGGCTAGGGCCTCATCTGTTATTGTCTGCGTGTCTCCGCTCATTTCTGAAGGAGCGAAGGCCTAGCTAGACCTAGCTCTAGATAACAGATTCGAATGCAGCCTCGTGGATGATCCGCAGGGAAATACAGCAGACTCGTCTGTAATAATCGTGTATAGCAAACAGAACTAACCCCACACAGCAGCCACACTGCTGACGTTGATGATCCGGCCAGACGTCTGCCTCTTCATCGCTGGTAACACGGCTCGCATGGTCCTCACTGCGCCCCAGAAGTTGGTGTCCATCATGGCCTGGCAAGCCTCCAAGGGCAGCTGGTCGATGGCATCTGTTTCCGTGTAGCCAGCATTGTTCACTGAAAGGGGGACAGGTTCAAGAATAGCCGTAAAACAAATTTGTTTTAGAGTGTCTGTACGATCTCATGATGCTTGGTTTCACCGTTCTGTGCTTTCTAGAGCAGATTCCTGTGCTTACATAAGCCTGCAATGACAAAGTCTAAGCTGATAAAAAGTTGACTCTGTCTAGTGTCTTGACACTGACCCTAACTAGATATTGTGTACCAACACAAATATTTCTCTGCATTCAACTAGAAACAAGCACCCATAGTACTCAACATAAAACACAAGGAACAATTTGTGCGCATTGCCTTGTTTATTCAGTCCTCTACAGGGAAGCAGCACGGATTTTTAAGTATTTTTTTGACCGAGCGACCCTCCCGCAAATGAGAAAAGATACGAGAACTATCGAATTTAAATAGGGTGCGTTTAAGCCTCTTAGCATGGGCATGGTAATTTTATCCTGTGACGCAGTCTTTCATCAAATTCAGCAACTTTGTGTATTACCAAGAACATCGATTCTTCCATTTTCTTTTAAAATCTCATCCGCGACCAATTTGATGGTGGCCTCCTTAGTCACGTCAAGTTCTCGGATGAAGAGCGACTTGTTCAGGGTGTCTCCGGCTGCTTTCTCCAAGTCAGTTTTGGACTTGAGATTCCTCATTGTGGCATAAACCTGTGTCAAAAGGGAAACGTTAGGACCTGAGAGCGGATTCTTTCATATCTAACATGTTTGTTGTCAAGGGAATGTGTGCCAAAGCTGCCGAGCTTAATTAACTGTTTTACGCGGCATGTGTCCCAAAACAACAATTTATGAAGTAGGGAAGCTAGTATCGCTCATTTTGTAGTTTTCAACAGAACTATTTCCCCTGTGCTACCACATTGCAAAATATTTGTATAAGAACCTTGCAGTTGTGTTTGTAACTTACTTAAAAAATGGATATTGTGTCCCTTCTTTGAAGTAGACGTAGTTAAGTTTCTTTCAGTGAAATTTCTTTTACAATACGAACCAGGAACCTATAGATATGCATTCAATCAAACAACGACGTGTATTCATTCGGTATGGAAAGAAATACATTTGCATAGGACACTCACTAATTAAGTAAAATCAACACACTTTTTCTTACATGTATTCGGTGCATAGGGTAAGATTTCTTTTAGCCCAAACATAAATTTCTTTGGGCTTAATTTCAAAAATTAATTTAAATTTGCAGATGTAAAACGAATTTCTTTGCACTAATTGATACTTCCGCCTCTTGTAACCAGTTGGGTGCCACTAAAAAAATACACCGACGCGTTGCCATACTCTACCAGTATTAACTTAGAGTCAACTGATGAGGGGGCACAAGGACTTATGACAAAGAACATTAATGGTAAACCGGGGGGGGGTTACATGGTTCACATAGCCTTAGTGCGTAATAGCGTACCCTTTCTTCCTACTAAATGTCTATATAGAGAATGGTCACTTGCCTCAAATTGACTTCCGTGTTTACGACTTTCGTTTTCCAAAGAGGATGCGATACTGCGAACAGCACCTGGCAGATCAAAGTCCCGCTATGCACGGTGACGCGTTCAATCGGCGAGACCAGTATGCAAAGCCCCTTGATGCGACACATCACCTAGCTGAAAACCAGAGTTCGGGTGGCTGAACCCGGGTTTTTTGGTGGATGAGAATTCACGGCACAACGACAGTTCATCTGGTGAACGTATGCGTGGACATTAACATGTTTGTAACGAAATGCATAGGGCCTACTGAAAGGAAGTGTAAAAAAGCCCGAAGACAATCAGAGTTTTTGGTCAGTCGTGCAAGAGCAGCATAACGGTTTTCTGTTACAATAGCAAAAAAAAAATCAAGGAACTGTCGCCGGGGCGTACTGTGCACTCGTGGTGGCGCCAGCCTAGCAACGGTATGCAGCTCATCAACTGAGAGATGCCGAACTGGAAAACGTTTTTTAGACCACAATGCCTCCTCCATTTACAAAGAAAGTTGTCCAAAATGCGGAAGAAACGCTTACAAATTACTGTGTCGCAAAAGGATTGGACTTTTCTTTTATTTCATGATGGTGTTTTTATTTTCAGAGGTCATTAAATAAAACACGTGTGAGGTATAATAAAACAACACGGTTTATTTCGGTTGGACAGTGGATGTTAACTCCCTCGGTATTGGGAGTTAACAAACTAGTTCCCGAGGCGAAGTTTCAATTAATTTTGTATAATATGTGTGTGGACCAAGTGCTTCCCGCACGATCAAGTATAAAGTGCGCCATCGCTACGAATCGTTCCCCGAGAACACGGGTACTGCAGCGCACATCGCATTCACAAAAGCCGTGCCCGTAATCGGTGCAAGCACACTCGGTACATGTATCTTTCATTATCTTATGGGAAGTCAACACAGAGCCCTTGCTTTTTCTTCTCGGTGACTTATTCGATTTTTCCCTCTCTCTGTGCACCCTTTTTTCCGATACCTTAATCTACACCTTGTTGAATGAAAAGATCTTGGCATCACCTTGAATCGTGCGTCCTTGGCCATCATCACTGCCGTGGCCAGCCCTATCCCTGTCGAACAGCCAGTAATGAGCACAGTCTGATGTGCCATCTTTACCTCTATAGATTAACAGATCCTAAAAAAGAATCCACTGGAGCAAATCCCTAAGCGCTGAGGTAGGGTTGAAAGTTGGCCTTTTGTAGGTCTGTCGGAATTATCTGGCTAAACAAAAAACCTGCCCGAAGGGCAAAATAGAGTGCTAACATAAATGGTGTCGGGGTTGTTGGCAATTGTTCACGGTCTAAGTCGAACTATGTGTCAGTCGAGTATGTAACCAAGCACCAACTAGCCAATAAGCACGCAAAACATATTTCAAATAGTTCCCCAGCAATACATCAACGGGTTAATCAACAACTGGTACATAACTTAACCACTCGATGAAAAGGTCTGCCATCTTTACAGTAACAGATTATTGGCAATTGTAGGTACTTTCATAAGTTGCTAAGCTACTTTATCGGCACTCACCATTGTCTTCATCATGGGCCCAGCAAATTTCTCCATAAATTTCAAAAATTCATCTATCAAAGAGAAGGGGGGTCAAAATTTTCGCTCAGCTGGAGATACTGACTCAAACATGCTGACCACTGCTTTTGGCACCGGTCCAGGTTCCACAAGGCTCATTCTGGCAAAGCACATAGATCAGTAAAAGTTACTCTGTTAAGTGCACTCCAGGGAGATATTTTCTGGACGTACACATGGTAGTTTTGGGCCAATGTCGGAAAATGTGCAAACGAATTAGAAATAGCAGCATTCGTTTTCTTGCGAAATAAACGGATATTCAAACCCCCGTCCCTACAAGTAAAACTTCTACTTCAAGGAGGGTGCCTTCATTCGTACATTGAGCCAGCGTTCAATTTCCTGATTTTGGACATTCCTTTTTGCGCGAAACTGAATGCACCTCTGCAATCCTGCGTTTATTTAATTGAACTGGATCTATTTCGTAAAATGTCACGTACAGGCAGTTTCGCGCAAAGCGTTATTCAACGTATGCCTCTTGGTCAAGAATTAGAATTCGTTTGTGCTAACAGAAGGTACACTACACTCTTAGAAGTGTTTAGTTGAATGGTTAAATATTTGAATATTCATGATTGAAAAAAAATTCATATTGTTATTGGACACTACGGCTATTGAAGGAAACCTATAAAAACTAGCGCTAAAGGAACCCTCCTTCTAGTGCAGCGTTTCACAGAAAGCTAGTTAGTTTTTACAGTTTGATAACAAAACGCACTATGAATGAATAACATAACATTTTTATCGTGTCATGATTCGTGTAGCCTTGTATGTTCTGATCGAATTGAACGTATAGTTTTCGATTTTGAATCAAATGAAAATCAATACTCACTTCCAAAGGGTCATGGAAAAAAAACAGATTTTTAGCGAATAAGAATGCACGTTTGTTGTAATTGGCAAGGAATACGTCAATCCAAAATCCCAGTCACGTATTTGTAACTTCTTTAATGAAAAGTCAGAAAATGCAAAATGAAGTACAAACGTAAATGGTGTCGGATTCGGTGACAGCTGTTCACGGTCTAAGTTTAACTACAACAGTCACGTATGCAACCAAGCAACCAACTAGCCAATAATTATACACGCAAAGCATGTTCTAAATATTTCCCTAAGCAACACATCAACACATGACAAAACTTCAGTATCACTTTACCACTCGAAAAAACGGTCTGCGACACTAACAGTAACATATTGTCGACAATCGATTTTTGACAACCAACATGGTTAATGTTCACTGATCTGGGGAAATGCTTTGAAAATTTGTCCATAAATATGTAATTACACGCGTATTAGACCCCCTTTATAATGTGATGACCAAGTACGAGAACCTGTTTGAAACCAAACGCGATTTTATGTGTACTTCCTTATTTTATTTTAAGTGGGAATGAAACAAAACACCTAAAACGACATATTTGGAAGTAACGGAAAAACCACTGCACGGCTTTAGATTTTATTCACAATGGGGTTGCAGTTATAAGACATCAAATATAAGACACAACTGCTCAAAGCTGACATCACTCATCAGCTTTTCTATGGGCCTCGAGCTGGACCAGGTGAAGGCGTTGTTTTCTTAGCAGCAGAGGTTCCTTTGGTAGGGAATGAACTTCGCTAGTTCACGAACGACAAGGAAACGCACGTGTCACGGTCGCATCGCCAACAACAAAGTGAATTTTCCCGACCAACACAGCTCTTTTCATTCGATGGGGGGGGGGGCTTCTGCGTGAGTCGGATATCAGCCTTGGCGAGTACACAAAACCTGACTCACCTACGTTATGTTATAATACCGTTAAAAGGGGACAGTGTGTTTCTTTTTTTTTTTTTTGAGAAATGTGGAGTGTGTTTTACACAGTGATTTTTATGTGTAATTAGAATCAATTTGATTAAAGCCCAACCAAACCAAAGCTACAATATTCCAAACAAATTATGCAAATCCCTTTCTCTGTCGAGCTCGAATGATTACTAATTTGCAGTTTGCAGCAGACAACATTTTGGATAGAGGCTGTGCAGTGGCTTGTCGACAGAACTGTGCACCTGACAACTTTTGCCACAATAGACCGATTGCGCCAGCTAAGTCACTTGACCTATAGTGGGTATCAGATATCAACAAACACGGCTTCCACCCAAAGCAAAGTGTGCCGTAAGTAACATTTACCAAATATAAAACCGACGGTAGGCACCGCACTCTGACTACTGATGTGCTAGGGACTGTACCGTAACTTCGCTGTATTGTTTTACACAAAACTCAAAACACACGTTGCTATGGGGTTGATACCCACTATAGGTCACGTGATTTAGCGGACGCAATCGGTCTATTGGAGAAACCATGAATCGGCTAGTTAGGCCTAATATGACTAGTAAGAATCAAACAGTAAGTAAGCCGGCCTAAGGTGCAACTATTCCTCAATAACTACAAAATCATTAATTGGGGGGGACCCATTACAAGTATCTGGATGGAGCTAGTTTTGGAAACTTTCCATACCCATGTCTAGTAGTCACGCACCAAAGCAATTAACAAAACCATTTTGAGGGGTGGGTGGGGGATTCGACGTGTTTTATTCGTGTAAGAACTAATTTCCTATAAATTAGCTTGTTTGACATAATATTTTTTCCGCATTCGTTTCTTCTTTAATGTCAGTTTGACGTTTCGATCTGGGTAAGATTGATTTCATCCTTAACACCTTGAACCCCTTTTGTAAAGTTGGCAGACCTTTCTGACGTGGATCAACAAACCTAACCCCTTGAGGCATAATGGGGGGTAGTTACACAGGGTACTTGTTTGATTGATTAATTGATTAATTAATTGCCTGCCTGACTGTCTGGCAGTGGCGTTTCCAGCGGGGGCTCCCGACGGATTTTTGTCACTTTTATTTTCATTTTAATGTTTAGAAGTTTTCATTTTAATATTATGTATCAGATATTGGCATCAAAACTTCAAGAAACCAACACCATGAAATAAAAGTTAGGATTTCTGGACCCTGAGTAAGGCTTTGATATTTTTTCTCCCCCAACATCATGTCAAATAAACCTGAAGCCGCATTCGCCTTTTAATTTGCCCCTTGCATGGCACCAAAAGCAGGATATGCTACTGTTGTCTGGCTTATCGGTTACTTTCTTACTCGAGCTTTGCGAGCTGAGTATCAGGTAATCATCAATAACCTTAACTAAATTGCAGCATCACTGAATTATTCCAAAAAGGTCTTCCACCTTTATATTATGGGAGATTCTTAAAATAGATTTTTGCAACTTGTGGGAGGGGCGCTATCTGGTGGGGGGTGTGCATGAACAGGCACACCAGAACACCCTGGGCTCGGATCTCTGCTGGTATTATTGCTATTTAAATTACAGAAGTATACAGGCAAACAGCGGAGGCGACGGCAAACATGAGGAATTAAAGAAAAAGAAATACAGCCTAAGTTAATTGTTCCTTTTAGGTGAATGGCAGGAATTATACAATCTGAATGGCACAGTTTAACCCTAAAAGGATAAAATTGGAAATTTCTCGAAAAACAGTTTATCTAGCCATCCTTTCAATTGATTAATTGTAAAGAAAATTAAATTCACACTGTGGACTTCCTACTGATGGAAATAACAAATAATTATCCCATCCTAAAATTACATGTACATTGGAATAAAGACTATTAATCAATATCCCTCCAGTCCTGGGAAGATTACTCTCTAATTACTGTGTACCTAAGAGATAGAATCTAATATAATTGAAGTCCATTCATTCCAAACAATTACAAAATTAAAGCAATAATCATCTTCAATAAGCAAGGGATTTACATGTCACTAAATCCTCAAGTACATGTGCATGTGCCCGGCTTATTAATTTATATGTCACAATTTGCCCAACATGTGCCTATACATGTTCATGCAAGTAATGTACACTTATGCGAAACCAGTAACTTCCTTCAATGATCCTTCCTTAAATGATCAAAACTACATAACCCCACATAATTACTGCACCATAGATCCTACTCATAGTTTCGGTCTCGGCACCATGGACGTCGATACAGATATATTATATACACATGTATATGCAAACCAGACTTGTCTGAGCACACTGCTATAAGGCCGCCATTATTTTACCGCCCGAGAGTAAAACCACTTGCCCAATTTACCCATGAAATAATGTATTTATACCTTCCCACGTTGTCTAACAATTTCTCCACTCCCTTAAAAACCCATTCGATGATTTACATGAAATTTACAAGCTCAGGAAGAGTGAAATTTACCTATATTCAGCAGCAAACAGGCCAACAGCGGAAGCGACGGCAAACTTGAGGAATTTCCCTGCCACCGCATGATGGCGCTGTTGCTTCACACCAGCATACTCACAATTATATGTACGACATGCATGACATCCCTCACAAACTCATGTTCTAACGTTAGCTAATCCTTAGGAATATTTGCAATATGGCGTACTTTTTGAGGCAGTAGAGGTGGCCCTAACTGTTCGATAACTGATGGAGATTGCATCAGTACTTTCATCTTTTATCCTCGATGATTATGAACAAAGGGTTGATTAACATATGAGTGACATTACTAGTAGTATAGAATTTGACAGTTCGACTCCACCCCCCTTTTCCACTCTGTTTCCTCACTCTTCACCGCCCAAAGCGCCGGGGTTTCCCACTTCACTCACCTTGACCTTTGGCCCCGGCGCTTCTACTGCTCTTGCACGGCACAAAAAGGGTCTTTCCTTCGCTTTCCCAACCGTACTGCTCTTGCACTGCACAAACAGGAAATTTCCGGTCGCTACAAGTCTCGACTTGCCCGACCTGAACTCGTGACTTCTACTTAAAGTGCGGCTCTGTTTTAGGCCAAATGCGCTCTGTTTACAACCGCTTCAAATAAACGGACTATAAAAACAATGTCTAACCAAACCTACATCGTAACCAACGATTATGAGCGTCTCAATGCCGACAGTTGCGATCCCAACGTCACCTTTGGTCCTTTTGACCCGAGTAAATTGATTATTTCAAAACCCGTGATTAAAGACAATAAACATGCAACTGTCTGCAGCTCCTCTATTTTTTATTACCACAACGGCTGAGAAAAAAAGCCTGTTCACTATGACGATCGAACCCTGTTACGGCATAAACCCGCTGTATAAATACGGTACTAGAGACAAAACCCCCGAAAATATCAAGGGCCACCAAATCTGCTACCAAATTGAGCAACCTACTAGTCGGTATCGAGTCTAACATTCTTTCTAATACCATAAACGCCTACAAAGCCAGTCGTAATATTGATGATTTGAACAAGATCGAATACGTCCCCTTAAACCACCTTACACGGCCAAGAACCGAATGTATGTTAAAATAGATCCCCATGCTTCTCGAAAAAAGACCTATTTTCAAATATCGAGAAATTACCGATAAGAGATGTGACGCGCAATCTTTTATTCACCCAAAAGACGTGTACTACGGTACTCACGGTTCAATGTCATGTGGCGCCAGTGTTAGGTATAAAGTATCAGCGGCTATGTTGAAAATTTGCAAGGACGGTATTATTTCAAATAAATCTGTGCTACAAGCGTTTAGTGGATTTGATTATGAAGACGAGCTTGAAGATTGAGAAAAAAATGAAATTTAATTCGGAGATATGTTAAAAAACTAGCAATGCAAAACATTGAAGATTTGAGAAAAAATGAAACAAATTTTAGAAACTAATATAAAAACATATATGGAAAACAAAAAATGTAAAAAAAATATTGGTAAAGGAAATACCAAATGTCTCTTTTGCAAAAACGTTAAAGGGTCCATTAACGTAATAGATGGCAGCGATTCTAACTGACTGTTGCCAAATTCATTCGTGCAAGGACTGTAGGAAATGCACACAATGCGAAGGATGTACCAATTGTTCTAATTGTAAATCTTGCCAGGAATGCGATGGTTGTTTGGGTTATCAGTCTTGTGAAAATTGTATCGAATGCGTCAATTGTTTTAATTGTATTTATTGTATCAATTGTATAAACCAGATAGATGTACATTTTACGATATTTTTAAATGGCACTTATAAAAAACTAAAACTAATTATTGCAAATGACTCTTTACCCTTAACAAAAATAGACTTAGACAAAGACTTGGAAAAATTAGGCTTAATGATTGATGAACCCGAAGAATTACCTGATAATTTTTATGGTTGTACCAACTGCCATGATTGTATTGGATGCAAAAGATTCCACAATTGTATTAGATGTGAAAATTGTGAAAATTGCGTCGATTGTGGAAACTGTATCGATTGTACCAATTGTTACAGTTGTTATTGTTGCATCAACTGCTAAACTTTTGAAGGCAAATCACATTTAGCATTTGAACGGGATGAATATGGTTTTGGCCACTATTATGAGATGAGACTAAGGAGACCAAACGAGTCCTACCCCGAGCCTCCGGCCAAACCTGTAGAGGGTGCTTTTCAGGTTCTTTAGAATACAGAAAGAGATTTTGAAATAATAAAAGCAAACAAAAACAGATTGTTACGAGCTCACGAAAGAGGTATACGTCAGCGAGTTGACCTTTTTTAAAAAACACAAGCGAGGAGAGCTAGTAGACAACAATGGCGCTGGGGTTTTAATCGAGTTTTTTATAACGCGTATATAATAAAAAAGATGACGACTTAAACATTTACCCAATTTGACTTTAAACTCGGCCGAACAAGCGGAGACTAAAGTTTACAGACTCAGAAAGATCGAAGAAATCAAATCCCAGATTCAAAGAGAACGCAACACACGCGAAGCTAGCTACAAAAGACTAAACGGGTTTAAACAGCACTAGGTTATGTGGAATACGGCGTAGAAGCATTGGGCGCTACCTCGGCAGCCGTCGGAATTCCCGCTCTTTTGGGCAGTGTCTCGGCACCCGTGGGACTTGTCATGGAAGGTATCGCTATCGGTGCGTTTGGCGCTTACGCTTTGCTTAAGTACACCACTCGCAGGCTGTCTCACAAATCCAAAAAACACGATCAAATTCGTTTACTCGCCGATGCCAAGCTAAACACCATCGAGGAATACGTTTCGCACGCGATTGAAGACGGTGACGTATCGCAAGAAGAATTGGTGCTAATTTTATCCGAGCTGAAAAAGTTTAACGAAATGAAAGAAAAGATCAGATCAAGTACTAGCACCAAATTACAAGAAAGTAAATCGACGAGTAAAGAAGAATTTGAACGACAAGTCAATGAGAGAGCAGAAACACTAGCCAACGAACGAGCGGCCGTTTAAAAAAAGATATTATGAAAAAACTGGGCGAGTAAGTTTTACAAAGTCGGTCGGTTTTACAAAGACCCGCCTCCATTGTATCGAGAAGCGAGCAAAGCGATCCCAACGGCACCTTGTTTTTGAGCGTAGTAAAATAAACGCGTATAAAATAAATGGGAGTCAATTTTAGTAATCAGTTCATATTAGTAAACAAAGACCATACAAAATGCCCAAGGTCACCCGACAAGAATTCGTAGATCGGTGGACCACAGATCAGATGTCATTTTATCAAAATCAAGTCAATTTTGCGGTGTATTGCGCAACGACTGTGTGTGGAATCGATTTTGCCGAATTGTCGACTCCAATCATTACGTTTCTGATTTAATGAATTTCCACGTGTATTATACGGTAAGAAAGATCTTTTTTGAGTGTCAGATTCCACTGTTTACTGATACTGTGTTTGATTCTTGTAATGATTATTACGATAACAACGCGTTTTATGCCACTTGCCGCGACTTTAAGGTGGATCCAAACAAGTCCTTTAGGCAGACCGGTGATCCTTATACAAACGGCCTCGGTACCGCTTACTCTTACGACAGAGCTACTTGGGCTGATACCGGAGTAAAAAACTGGCCATCCGTTCCAGGGAGAAACTACGACCCAAAGTAGACTTATAATGAATATAGCCTCGAAGGATCTCGACTGGCAGCCCGTGGGTTCGGGTCTAACGATGAAATATAAAATTGACTGGATTTCACAAGACGATAAAGTCAAAACCGTGTGGCAAGACTTTATTCCACGAAAAAGGACCAAGATTACAGACGTTGGCATTATACATGTAAACGAGTCTATTAGGGTTTAGGTATATGCGTTACTCGGTGCACAAGCAGAAACAATGACCAGCGTTTTAGCCGACAGCACCGGATTAGAGGCGCAACGGCAATTTATTACGAACGTAGAGAGTCAAATAAGTTCAGCCCCCGATCTCAAACAGTCGATTGAAAAATTTCAAGATTCGTTGCAAAACGCCAAGACGCCTTTAGACTTTGTAGTCGCCCCGGGGTTATATTCTGGTGCCTTCCGACATGGATTTACTCGTCGGTACGTTTGAAGGTTACAACAATGATTTACAAATCGCGACACCAGACATGCATAATGGTCACATAGCGGGTTTAAATTTGGAGCCTGAGGTTGAAGACGATTTTGTGGATCCTGACCAAGTACCCGAACCAAAGCAACCCGACCAAGTACCCGAACCAAAGGAAAAAACCTTTAGACGTACACAACGAAGAAAAACTGTCTTTAATTATAGGAGCCATTGCCCTGGGTGGTCTCGGTTTTATGTTGTATACAGTTTTAACTTAAACGAAAAACTCAAGGCGTAAAAAAAAACCTCTCAAATTTGAGAAGGGGTTAATTTTTTATTTTACCCAACTTACTTTAACTACTTACTTTACCCTCTGCACATAGGTCAAAATCAAAACACCTACATCGATCCAACCGCTTTACTCGCCACATTGAACAGCCAGCTCAAAACACTACCGATGATTCCGGGCAAAGCGCCCAGAGCAGACAACCCAAGTTTCTTCAATACGTTCGCCAAGTTTCACAGTTGACGTTTGATCCAATCGGTTACACCCCCTTTACTCGGAGGTTTAGGTTCAGGCGTGGGTTCAGGCGTAATATTAGGAGCGCCGACAGCTCTGACAGCGGCTACGATGCTACTTACGATGGTACTCACAGCCAAACTAAAAGCCGTTAAAATGCTTACGATCGTTACGCCTTGTTCTCTAAACAACGTTTGTATATTCTCACGTAAAGTTGTGTCGTCATTTATGACCCTTTCAATCGTTTCCTTAATGCGATTAATTTGTGTACGAAGCTGGCTCGTGTTTCTGTCGATGACCTCTAACCTGGCCCGTCTTTCGACTCGCAAGTCGTCCAATTGTTGTTGAAGTTCTGCACGTTCTCCTTCAGATGTCGCTTCTTCTAACTCGTTTTCAAACTGTGGAATTTTTGCGTCCAACCGATCTAATTTACCCTGGTTTACAAATAATTCTCCTTTTATGGTTTGTGCCAATTTATTTGCAGCGGCGAGTTCTCTGTAATTTAATCCTTCTGTTTGAACGTCAACGTCACGTGTTTAGTCTTCTACGATTTTGATCGCTCTATTGGCTTCTTGAGGAAGGGCTTGTGGTGGTGCTTCGGGATTGAGTTTTGACGCTTCTTGGCTAATCTTGATTTTTCAGATTTATTTTTACCAATGACGTAATCGGTAAATCCTAAAATGCGTCTTATAAAATCGACGTTTGTTCTTTGTCTAATAGTATTTAGGCTAAGAAATACATTATTGTTATTTTGGGGGGTTAAGAGAACTTTTTTGCCTTCAAACTTTACAAACAGGCGGTCTATGGAATCTAAATTAAACACGTTTGGATCTTTAATTAACACTTTGTACCCAGTTTCTTTTTGAACCGCGTCGTAAATTGGTACATTTTATCTTTGGTTAACTCCAGACTTAAATCTGACAAGCCTGGTCTCTGCCCTTCTACAAGAGTCGTCTCTTGTTACGGTGTATCATAGGTATCGTCCCATGTCACCTCTTCGTCTTCTGGGTCTTCTGGTTCGGTCCCATCTTCAAAACGATCCATTTCAACGTTTTCAATTCCTCCTTCTGCCATTTTATACTTTAACTTTAAAATAAACGATTTAAACTTCAACTACTGGGCAAACTTGCGGGCAACACACCTTGTGCCACGAGCCACCCCTGGGTAGTTAATGCACCGCTAGCGAGCGCGGTCATTTTTGCTACGTCTTTGATGGACAACAGATCCAAATCTGGCGGTTTAATTTTTAACAGCCTTTTGCCTAGCATGGCGTGTCCCACGGAAATGGCTGAGACTACGGCACCGTGGTAGATCGTTTTGCGATTCTGATTACACTTATGTTTGTGTTACTCATTTTTGTTTTGTTACTTTTGTTATATACGCTTTTAAATTTACTCCATGTCTAAAACTTCTTGGTCTAAATTTTTTTGGTCGCTCGCTACGCGCGCTTTTGGTGGTGCTTGAATCGTTTGAACTTCAATAGGCGCCGATTTATTTTTAAAAATTTTAAAAAGTGCAAGCGCTCCAATAGCCAGGCCACCCAATATTAAATTTCTGTTTTCTGTAACCGTTTTATAAATTTCATTTTCAGAGAACGGTTCACACGGTTCACTCACCGCTATTTTGGCTAACTGCTGCTTCATTTTTTTGTTATGCCCTGCCAGTCGTTTACCCTGCTCCACGCGTTTCGGGTTTTTAGTCTTGGTTACTGTCTGTACCTGCGTCTTTGCTGGACTTGTTGTTGTTTGTTGTTCTTCCGTTGACAGCTTCTTTTAATATAAGAAAACTCTTGTTAAACTCCAGATGCTTAGTCGTAATTAACGTAGCTATCAGTGGTGATAGGTACACGCCGTATTTGTAGCAAAGTTCACTTAGTAGGTAACCCATCGCCAAATAGGTAATAGACGGCACCCTTGTGCTTGCTCCTCAAAGCTAGGGCCAGGTCTCGGTTTGAGTTCGTATTCCAAGGTCAAATCCGAAATTGAATATTCCGCAGCCGTGTCTGCGGAGTTAACCACTTTGTCGTGACCTTTGAAAGTCAGCTGATACGTCAAAGGCTCTTTAAACCCCGACGGATAGAAAGGGCTGTGATCTGTCAACATCGGCGTGTCTAACGAAATCGCGTATCTATTTTTGAAAGCGTCTGCAATTGCTTTATCTTTACCATTGCTGGCACCTTCGTTTTTGTCGCCCGCACCTAAAGGCAACTTAGCCACGGTTTTCCCTTTCCAACCCAAAGTATGCCATATTTTTCGTCTGTGCAATTGGTAGCCAGTCGTCCTTAAAATTGTGAAATACGTCCGCCTCTCTGTAACTGACGATTTTGTTTCCCTTTAAGCTGACGTCGATTTCTGAAACCAAGTTTCTCGCCCTGTTGTTAAACACAGTCCGGTTATCGTCGGAGGCACCGTCTAAATCAAGTTTAAAAGCCAGTTTCGCAGTGCCGAGTACTATTACGTCGTCAATGCCTAACGCGGGGAATTTTACGTTTAACGTGTGACCAGCGGCTATGGTCCTCGGGTTATGGGTGATGGTTACTTCGCGTCTTTCGCCTTTGATCGCGCGAAGTACTTTGAGCCTGCGACTCGGGCTTAGTTTTTTGGTGTATTGTTGAGACATTTTTCTTAATATATTACTTTTATAACATACGATTTTTATTTTACTTGGAAAATCTTAAACAAGAAGGCCAAGCGCGATAAATGATACACCGGCCTCAAAGAACATTTCTTGGTATTCCATTAATTTATTTCGCTTACAATACATTTCACTTTGAATCTCTAAAAGCATGTCACCAATATGATCGATATCAGCGAGTATGTCACCCAGCATTTGCTCGATGTTTGTCGTGTCAGCTTGAATTTTTGCCAGTTGATTTTTAATTTCTTGGTTCATTTTTGAGTTTAAGTTCTTTTAAAATACAGCTAGTGAACTTAACTGTACCGGTACACCAAAAAAACCAACAAATCAGTTCTGCCTAAAATCCACACCAATTCTCTAACCTTTTGATCTTCGGACGTCGACGGCACGCAGAAATCTGATAACTTGGGTTCTGGTGGTAAACTTCTCCACTTTTTTTACCAGTCAACTCCGAGTAAGCCCGTAAAACTTCGTTCACGTCTACAAACGTCTGACTCGTGCGCTCTTGTTTCATGCGCTCGTTTAGAAAGTCTAGCAAAGGAGCTCGATTTTCTTGCCAGGTTTCTTTCGCTTGTGTCAGTTGTTCTATGGCTAAGTCGTGACATTTACGTTCCTCGTCTACTTAGAAGCCGTGAAGAAAATTTACAAAAGGTCACCTTTGACTTGGCCTGAGTTAATAATGGTAGACTCGGGGTCAGAATTTATAGGCGAGTTCAAAAAGTTGATGGTTAAACATCGGGTAGAAATTCAAACGGGTGAACCGGGCGTACATCGGTCGCAGGGGATCGTGAAATGGTTTAATCGAACTTTAGTACGTCTTTTGACTCGTGCATTTACCGTCGCATCTCACGACTGCGTAAGTATAGCCGCAGGGCTTGTGGATCTGGGTTTTGACGGTGTTTGATGGGAATGAGGGGAGACGCTCTAAAACAGACTCAGCGAAATCAACGTAAATGACAAAAGGTGCATCTTGTTTGTTCTTGTAATTTTTTAAATTGTAAAATGTTTTATAAGTTTATAAGAACCGATTTCCTTTAACTCGTCTAACGCTTTCTTCTCGATGAAAGTTTTGTAAAAATCAAAAAAGTGCACGAGATCGTATTCAAAGAAACCGGGTATCAATTCCCAATTGTGGTAGATACCCTGAAAGCGCCTCACGTTTCTAATGTCGACTTCTGCCATTTCTTCGGGTTGAGTGTAAGCTTTAATCGCTTTGATGAGATCTTGTTTTACGACTCTGCCCTTGTGCGTAAATGGGATGTCGTTGTCTTGGACCGTTTTCAACAGCTGACGATATGACTGACGCGGGAGGTACCTGAATTGCTTTTGGTTCGTTCGGATGGCTTGAACGAGTTCGGGCTTAGTGTGAAATTTACGCTTGGGTGCCTTAATGGAATGTTATAATGCTTGACAAAATCTGCTAAAAACGCTTTCTTGAATCGATTGAAGGTTGATAATAGTGGTCTGTGTTTTGGGTTGTTCATGTCTCTGTTTATATCTAGGTTGTTAAAATTTTCTCATTTTTTTCTGACGACTTGACTGGACATTTTTTTTTATATATTGTTATTTTTTATATATAGTCCGTTTATTTAAGGTGGTCGTGAACAGAGCGCATTTGACCTAAACAGAGCCGCGCTTTAAGTAGAAGTCACGAGTTCAGGCCGGACAAGTCTCGGCGACTTGTAGCGACCGGAAATTTCCTGTTTGTGCAGTGCAAGAGCAGTACGGTTGGGAAAGCGAGGGAAAGACCCTTTTGTGCAGTGTAAGAGCAGTAGAAGCGCCGGGGCCAAAGGTCAAGGTGAGTAAAGTGGGAAACCCCGGCGCTTTGGGCGGTGAAGAGTGAGGAAACAGAGTGGAAAAGGGGGGGTGGAGTCGAACTGTCAAATTCCTTACTACTTCACTATGTTTCAAGTCTATTGCCAAACTTATCATTGCACTGCCGACTTTACAACAAGTCTACCGTACAGAAGACAGGCGTAAATCCCGGGAGGGGTAGGGATATCCCCCACACACTTTTGGTGGGAAGGGGCTTTTGAATCGCCCCCTATCACTGTGAGGACAAAAATAAGGCGGACTGTGGACTTACTCCAGTCAGGCTTGTCCGGTAGGATCAATATTGAACTGACGTGATGTGGTGACCCCAGGGTTCGTTAAAACATACTTTTAATTTTGTACAATTTTCTGACATACACTACTCAAAAAAGGTTGAGGACCTCTTTGTATTTTGTGTATATTATAATTATGAGATATTTTTATACCAGGCAAGATATGGGACGGAGGGGTACCCCTCCCCCCTTACCTGGCAATCCCTATACACAAGCCAGACTATTGTTACCTAGCACACCCCCCCAGAAGTCTGTAAAGAATTCCTGAGATTCTGATCAAACAATGACCAATCTCTCTCTCTCTGTCCAATATCTTGCTTCAAATGGATATTTTACTGCTGATAGTGTGCATTATTTGGATGTTTTGAAACACTTTTTATTTTTTTTTATTCCAATGAGAATACCATATCTAGACAAACAAAAAATGAAGGATCTACACCCCATTTATTGCTTGGGAAAAACTTGCAAGATAAGAAAAAAGTGGTCCTTTTTTTGGAGTAGTGTATTTACAAACTAACTTAGAATCCAATTATTCGATCGAGCTCTGATTTCACTTTCATAACCTGCCCTGGGTAGAGCGCCCTCCGTCAGCTATAGACGGCCATTTTCGTAATTTCTTAATTGATAAAAATACATTTACGCCAAATGCGGAGACTTTCCAGCTAATTCTACCTCTGTCCATACTGGATAACCTAGTTTGGTCGCCTTTGAGGTAGGGACTTCCCCTTGGCAGGTGTAAGTTTCACCAGAGCCAGCCTCTTGCTAGGTCCCACAGGAATGTGCAATAAATGTCTCTGCCACGTGGCCCTATGGCATTGTGTACACAAAGGCTGCATAGGCGAGCCACGGCCTGTCCTCTCTCCCTCTGTGATGTTTTTTGAGCTGTCTAGACAGCTGTCTGGATAGTTTTATGTGGGGGGGTCACATATTTGTTGACTTGGTGGAACCCCCCACCCCAATGGATAAAAGGTGCTGCGACCGTATTGTGACCTTTTTTTCTCGGATTTTTTTTTTTTACTTGTAGGCATTGGAAGACACCCAGGAACACCCTCAAATCATTTTAAATGCCATTGCAAGGGTCCTTGGGGTTGAAGGGATTGATTACAAATGGCCGTCTATGAAAGACGGATGGGCAGCTTGTAAAAAAAATCACGTCGGTGCAATGCAGCATGATGCACCCATTGTGATTGGAATTCAGCGTTCACCTATTACATAACAGGCCTATTTGGATTGTTACATTACCTGGATGATAAAACAGATGCACAAATAAATTCTCAGCGATATAGTTTTATTTTCAAATTGTAATCCGCCAGTCCAGTTATTGACCGCCTCAGTAGTTGCTCTTGGCAGCCCTCGGTGTTAGTGACTGTTGGTCTTAAGTGTCCCTTACAACTCACTGTTTCTGGTAAGCCCCTTCAACTCGGTTTGAGTGTGGTGTTATAAGGAGCATCGAATAACATATAACACAAAATCACACATAAATTGTCCAGTACCACTTTCCGACTCACAAATGAAATTTCAGTAATATTGTGCCAAATAGTGCCTTAGATTTCTATCAAAACCTGAACGGTGTAAATGTATAAATTTCAAGTTAATTCTCAGATACTTCTTTGAATTCATATTTGGCCAGGGACAATCTGAAGACAAGCCACTCAGTCTTATGACGTGCAAATACATTTTCATCCAAATGTCATTGCTGAATTAAGTTCACTTACACTTCCATTGTGTCTCATAAATAAACCTATACGGTAATCCAACTTCTTCGCTAGAACTGGTCCATAATACCAGCGTCCAGTTGATTACGGACTTCAAAACAAATTTCGCAGGCACTGTATTTTAGTTAAATCAATCCAGATATCTTACTAACCCAAACAGTAGGGCCCAATTTTGAGTAATTTTAGTTTTCATCCTAGCTTACGGCTTATTTGGCTGTGAAATGTAATCGTTGCCAGGCAATTCAGTCAAACTACGGATGTACTAGACTCCGCACTGTGGCAACCCATGGTCGAGTTCGGGCGGCCTGTTCTTGACTCGGGTTTCTTGTTCTCGCGCTCGAACCGCGGGAACACGACTGAAGCACACTGTTCTCGGAACAAGATTACACACCACCTCCTCGTCAGGGTTTTACAGGAACACACGGAAAAACTCGTGAGATTTTGATTTTTGAACAGCTGCAAAAAGTAGAAAGATGGCTTCCAAAGCCATAGACAATGGGAAGTTTTGCAAAATTAACATTAATTATTTTCCATAACACACTGAGTGTTCCTGTTTGTATAGAAAAGAATTAAGCCCATCCATACATTAACTCTCGAATACTAACGTAGCCTACATGGACGCCTCCATGTTGCAGTTGCTTGTCACTAACGGCCGACCCACGAACAACAAAATTGAGCTGTTCGTGAACATACGGGAGCAAGCCGCCCGAACTCGGCGAGCAGTTCGTGAACATACGGGAACAAGCCGCCCGAGCTATCGGCCCGTGAGTAAGGCTGACATAATTATGACAATAGAGGGCGACATTCTTTATTCTCGAAAACGCGTGGCGCACTCGTGTAGTCGTTTCTGAGGCTTTCGGCATTTACGTGATATCTCTACTTTTTTCGTGCCTTCGGACCTCTGTTGGTGTATCACTAGAGCCATGTCTTCCGCCCACCAAGAACCACCATGTGTTCAACTGGAAACAAGGTATACCGGGTACAGTAGGCCATGGTCAACCGCTCTGTCACCACTGTAAAAAAAATGTCGACCGTGACTTGTTGGACGCGAACTCGATGTGTCGGAATAGCCTGACCCGTAAACAGGGCCCAACGAATACATGTGCTTGTCATGTACTTGACAAGAATATGATATCAAATCAGTGCTCTGAAATATATGATTGCCGAGTTTCGGTAACTGAGTACCTGCTTCAGTGCAAGTAGATTCAGTTCTGAATGAACGCGGAAAAATCCACGTTCATATCCCCTGGATGCAGCGTTCCAAGTTCCAAAAAAAAATGACGCGCTGCTCCAGTTTGTTACTCTGTACATTAGATGACGCTTTCCGCAGGATGCAGACGCTTATGTCACCGAGGGCATGTGGCGGCGCGCAAAAGTGCTGGGCAAAAGTGAGACCAAGTGTTTGTTGGCGCACACTGCGCAAGTGTTCCGTGAAGCAAGTAACCCTCTGATATTCCAATGCTCAGTTAGTAACCCTTTGACATTCCGCGACCGCTCAGGATTCATATCTCTTGAAAGAGTAGAATGCAAAAGGGACCAAAAACAAACTATGACACCTACATTTTCAGGTCTTGTTTGACAGCCATAAACCCCATACCCTGAGTAGCAAGGAGTTGTTGCTGATTGAGAACAGTGAGATCAAATTCAGTGTAATCTCCAGGCAGGGCATGCGGTTTGGGTATTTTATTTTGACTCGAGAAAAGTGTGGTGCGATGCATTCCCTTTCCTATCTTGTTTGCAAGCAAAGAACACCAACAAGACTTTAGTCAAAGCCGTTTTGACCTTGGAAAACTGCGTTGCCCTGGTTGAAATGGAGGCAGCAGGGTTGCTAAAGTGTACAGAAACAATTTGAAAATAAGTTGAGATGAAATGCGATGAAAATAGAATGTATGAATGGGCAGTATATGTTAAACCGGCAACGGCAAAAATTTCCGTAAAGGTATTCTGCTGGCAGCCCTTTCTGATTGGTCCAAATCCATGACGTATTTATTGCCGCCATCGAAATGCCTGCAGCGTTGGTATTATACCGGTAAAATAGTTCCAGGCATTTCGTTGCCGGCAATAAATACGCCATGGATTTGGACCGATCAGGAAGGACTGTTGGCAGAATACCTGTACGGAAGTTGCTGGTTTAATATCCACTGCTTATAAATTAACCGTTTTTCCTCTAATAGTCATATTGCTGTAAAAGAATCAAATGGTCACATACACTGCACGTGTACATTTTAGAGCTTTTTTGACCCCGAAAAACCCCATGCCCGGCTGGGGTTGGAAGGAACTGTTGCTGATTGGGAAAAGTGAGATCAGATTCAATTGAATGGATGTACATGTACATGTAATTTCCGGGCGAGGCATGGGGTTTGGGTTGTGAGGTCATATACAGTGTAATCTCCTGGCGAGGCATGGGGTAATGCTCGGGGTTGCCTCTGTAGGAGAGAGTTGTGTATGCATACATCATTGTGAAATGGCATGTACATGTACAATGTAAATAAGGTACACTGTACATGTGCATGTGAGTGGATGTGCGTGGTGGCGCAGTTTGGTTTATTTTGTCCCTTTTGCACTCCATCATTTGTAAGGATGTGCATCTTGATTGTCAAACAGAACTTTACTTATTCGACTTTGGAATATCAAACGATTACGTGTTCATCAATGAATGTCGACTGAGGAACTAACTTCACATCGGTCTTGTGTACTGCACCTGTAACTGCATGTATAAGGTCTCTGAGCTGACGAATGCGAATAGTAATAGGGCCAAAGCCATGATTGGTCTTGTGTGTATGGTCACGGCACAGGAGGCCTCTAGGACATTACTTACCAATGAAAGTGCACCCTAACATCGCATGATCATCAAAAGTTCTAACATGTCTAAAATTAGCCTGCATTCTTGGACACGTAGTGTAAGTACTGTACTTGTGTGTACAACACACTAGCATGACTAGCCTCAACCAAGGACCAGTGTGTCCCAATGGCATCAGGCATTAATTGTCCCCTCCTCCGAATGCAGACAGACAGTAAACCATCGCTGTTAACTCCAGACACTCACAGGCACACTGTCCCTAAAGAATGAACATCATTCTGATGGTATGATGGGTCTGATTAGCTCACTTGCCAACCAAAAGCACTACGGGTACATGCGCCAGTACTGTACTGTACTTTGCCAGTAAATTTGGCCAGATTCACCGCCCTTTCCCAGATTTATGTAAACTATGTGCCTTGATGCAGTTGTGGTTGCCACTTTGCCACACTTGGTGCCTCAAGTGATAGGATGCTTTTAATTTCACTCACACAGCATGGGCAAAATTACGCTGGAAATGTACTGGCTGCACGCCCCAAAGACCTGCAAGAACTTTGTGGAGCTTTCTAGAAGAGGTTACTACAATGGCATCATATTTCACCGCATCGTCCCCAACTTTGTGGTGCAAGGCGGCGACCCTTCGGGCACAGGTACATGCAGATTTGGACAGCTGGTGTTGTCTTATGCAGCTGTGTAGATTCTGAAGACGAGCAGGACCTCCTTACAATTAGCCTTGTAGAAGCAAGGGGGACACTTTAGGAGGGAGCTGTTGGAAGTGTTAACCTTGGAGTAAACACCAAAGATTTGACTCAAACCAAATAGCGCCCCCTGTTGTGACCGTCATACCCTTGACATTGTAAAGAGCAGGGCTTTTTCAGATCATCTCGCAGCTGGAACCACATCTGAGGTTACTCACAATGAGTACATGTACATCTAAGAAGTTTCTAGACAATCTGACTTGCATTTCTCACTCTGTTGTTGTCATTTGAGGTTCATGGCCTCGCATGTGTTGGCCTCCGTGCATTGAGCTTGTTGAGTCTCTGCCATCACGTTAGAAAATCTGCATTAAAGACCCACCAGGAAAAAAGATGAGGCTGATACATGTATGTTCTTCATGCTTAGTCAGGCCTGTGGCAATGTCATGCTCGTTTTTTTAAAAGTACGTGTACAGTGTACTTTTGGAAAAAGTCACAAAAGGTTAACTTGTGAGACTACCTTGTATTTACAATGATTCCAGGTAATTCACTAGATGTGTAGGCCGACTTAATGTGCCCTAAAATGTCATGAAATGATTCAGTGTTCCATTTTATCTTGACACAGGGCGCGGAGGGGCATCCATTTATGGCCCAACGTTCCCTGACGAGATCCACCACGAGCTACGCCACACGGGGGCCGGCATCCTGTCCATGGCCAACGCTGGCCCCAACACCAACGGCAGCCAGTTCTTCATCACGCTGGCCCCCTGCCAGAACCTAGACGGCAAGCACGCCATCTTCGGCCGGGTCTCCGAGGGGCTGGGCGTGGTCAAACGCATGGGCATGGTAGACACCAACACCGAGGAAAGGCCTGTGGAGGAGGTCAAGATCTTGCGGGCCTATCCGCTCATCTGACCACCCTTCCCCCCCACATGCATCCGAAGCCGTTAAGCCTCATGTCACAAATTGAACTATGGGACCTGTCTTGGTGTGCTGTCTTGGCTTGGCACTATGGATGGATGGTGGTGTAATACCATGCTTTGCTAATGTGGACCAGTGAACCTTGACTCGCTATCTTGACCAAAAGCATTGTTGGCAGGCAGTTAACCCAGATGGGACTTCAAGGAGATTATGAGCACCCAGTACTAAGTAAAAGGGACATGTACAGAGACAACATCAGGAGAATCATAATCACATGGCAGGGTGATACGGAGCTGGTGTGCATCGCGTCATAAGAACAGGGAGCCAACACACTCATATGCTGTGTGCATAAGTTAAGCAATGTTAATCTTTTAATTTTGTGGAAAATGCGGACTTGTTTTAAGAATTTGCTCGACTGTGCATGAAACGTGGACAGCTACATTTTGGAACAGCTTCTTTAATTCCCAGAGCAGTCTGCAGGAGAAAGACGACAAGTGTAATTCGCGATTTTAAAGGCCGGAAGGTGAACTGTGATTCAGAAGCCAGGGTAGAATGCTGATGATAATGTACACGTGCATACTTGGCCCTAAGCCACATGAGTTCATTTAGCTATCCGTTTCAAAGCATTTATGTTTTCTGCGACTGAGAACGGCACAAATTTTGCCCAGTCTGAGCCCCGTTTGTTTTATGTGGTACCAACAGTAAAACGTTTGAAAAGGATTCTGGAGGCGAAGCCCAAGCAGTTCTAGAAACCCAGATTCGGCAAATGATCACATGCAGGCATGATTAATTGTTTAAGTAACCATTGTGAAAATTTAAGGAGGTCATAATTGACCTTTGTCCTTGCGACGTCTTACATAGCAGGGAAATTGCCAGGTATATGCAGGCTACTTGATGAGGACAGACCCCTCACATCTGCTACATGAACACTTGAAGACTTCTGAGCAAAGACAATATAACTGAACCTTTGGAATAGAAGTAGTCGGAAAACAGCAAGAATGATGTATATAAAGCTTAGTGCATTTTGCCAAACTGTGAGTGTGTGTTTGTGTGTTTAAAATGAAAGTGAAATGTTCACAGTGGCGGGTACAGGTCTTGGGCCGGAGGGGGTTGCAAATGCCCCCCCCCCCACAAAAAAAAGGACTGTCTTGTTTTCTTACCCCTAAAAGAATTTTCAACTCCCCTCCCCAATCAGGTTTGATTGTGCAGTTAATCATCTTAGGTGCTTCTAGTTCCAAAGAAATGAATTGAATAAAAAATTCAGATACGCGTATCAACAAGTGGACGTGTCTTGGGGAGAGCAAATTTTCCCCATCCTGTCTGCATATGCCACTGATAGTTCATCAATTTTCCATTTTGTTTTAGTGCAGTTTGAAAATGTGCAAGGGTTCACTGTTTTGCCCGTGGTCTGTTGACTCGAGTCCTACCAAAAAATGAAATATAAAACATGCACATGTATACACAGCGTCTGTGCAGCCTATTTTATTCCGGCAAAAGGCTGTCTTTATCTGGAAACAAAATGTAATAACACATTAGGCATCATATTGCACACGCCTGAATACCTACACTTCCTGTCTGATTTTTTTTTAATTGGTGGACAACGCCACAAGAGATTTATTATTAATCTCAATGCACGGCACTACTGCATCGCAACAGTTGTCTTCCTGTGTGGATAGAAAATTCTATGCGTCAGTCCGGGAATTTCTGAACTATAATAAAAATTATGATATTGCAAGTATTACCCAGCAGGCAGAGATCAATGAGGCCAGCTCTCTCACATGTAGGGGTGCAGTGAACCATCGGTCCACCTCATTAGCATGAAAAGTGACTCAAGAGTTTCTTTTGAAAGAGCGACCTTCCCTTCCCCCATGTTAAATATATGTATTTGTTAGAATCACACTCCTTGGTTCTGGAGTCTTCCATGTGAAGGAAGAATTGTTAGCATATCGGTTACTGGTCTTAAGTGCCCAAAAAAGTAGGATGCCATTTGAAAAATGACCTCATGCAGGCTTGGGAACTATCACTTTTCGCGGGGGTTGACTTTATTTTGTGTAAAAAATCAGGAAAAGTGTAATTGGCTAACCCACTAAAAGTGAAAAGGAGTGGGGAGATTAAGGGCAAACAACACTTTAATTTTTAGTTGAGAAACCTGATGGGTGTCGGCTCGCATGTTGTCGAACCCTGAACAATGTACATTGTTAATGGGACTTGAATACATGTAGTTCACTGCACAGTGACCCCCGATGAACCGCAGACGTGCAAACACGCGTGCGATAAACTGACCAGAAAACTTAAATAGCGCCATCTTGTGTCCCTGATTAAGATAATAGCCCAAAAAATGTAATGTAGCCCAATAGCTGGAACTTTCGCCTTCGACAAACGTGAACATTGTACGTTTTAAAGCACGGTTAGAGGCTAATATTACGCCTAAATATGGCCGCTTCCTTTTCTTGATGTTTGTTAACACTAACAGTGAAGTTGTGATGTGGTGATCAAACGGTTGGGACTCTATTTCGTCTTTTACCATTAAAGCCTCAGGTATGTAGGCAGAGGTAGGCATCTGAGAATTAAGATTTAGGCATGATGTTGTTTAATTGTTAATTGTTAGCATGGAGTGGACTAGCCCCAGGCTTTGAGCTAACACGGTTTACATGGTATCGTAACGCTATGGCATTTTGGAATCAAATTTTTTTGGTGAAATGGTTTCAACTTTCATAGGTGTAAGAAAGCTATTATAGTTAGTATTAAATCAAATTTTCCCGTCAGCAAACGTTGCCTGTCAGTTCATCATGTGTTCATGCCATTCGTGTTTATCAGACTTTGTATGCGTCACACCCACCAGTGACCACACTTAGTCCGCATCTTAGTTTGACCATTTTCAGTGCCGGGGGAGGGATTTTTAAGTCTTGTAATCTGTCACTGCTACACATAGGCCGTACATGAGCACAGCACATGTCAGCGTCCCGCCTTATGGGTATTTCCAAGTCACAGCATCATCCAGGATGGTCCCACGATGTAAACAACACAAAATATCATTTCCGCCACCGAAAATGAGTGAACCAAGATGCAGAGCAAGGGTGATCCTTGGTGGGCTCGACGCATGCACAATGGAAGTGAGAAACTGATGAGCAAAAATCTCATTTTTTTTTCAAAAATACTTCGTCTCATGCTCGGAAACTTTGTTATCCCGCTTTTTAAGAGGTATAGATTAATCACGTTTGCTGACAGGAGAAAATTTGATTTCATAGCTTTCTTACACCTGTGAACCATTTCACAACAAAAATATCGATTCCAAACCCCATAGCGTTACCACACCATGTACACCTTGTTGGCTCAAAGTCACACGGAGTATCACACAGTAGTAACTTTGAGTTCTCGAAGTAGATCCAGACTGGGGGGCCAGTCTACTGGACTCCTTTCGTATCCTTGGCCCCACAACGGTCAATCCAAAGAGTGGAGACTCCGCGAAAACGCCTTCTGTGAAATCCCTTTTGCTTGTATGGATCACTCACACTATCAAACCACCAATGTATTTAGGCGATTTCCACTTTGCAGAAGTCCGTGAAATTTTGGTTTACTACAAACAAACACAGTTGGGGTGTGTTCGGTCTGAGCCATAAATCTGATGTACCTGCTCTGTACATGTAATTAAATGGAGTTACATTTAACAATAAACGAAGAATGTTGTGAAGTTTTGGATGTAAAAAAGTCAAGAGCTGGGAATCAAACCTACATGTAGCTGGAAGTACTCGTTAAGTTTAACCTGTGACTTGTTTCTCCCCTTTTTACAATTTAAACGACACCTGACAAGATTTGACAGTGCACACTGTACGTACCTGTACATGTACATGTAGGTACACATACATAAAGTAAGACTATTCTCTCAGTAACTGAAGTTAAGGGCCAATCAGAGATCAGTCAACCTGTCGGCAGTAGTGTGTCGCGGATTTTTTACTGTTGTCATGTGTGTCCCGTGGCATGCACATGTACTTGTAAGTTCCCGGGGTGTGTGGTCGCTGTCATTGTTTTTACCCCATTTTCCTTCAAGATCAAAAAGCCTGCCCTCTTTCTCCACAAAATTAATCCTGCATGATGTCACTTCAACCTCCATGTACAAGAACATGCATGTACATTTGTACATATTTAGGTGATTCCCCGTATGAAGTGCCTGTCAGTGCCCTTCATGCAGTGTGTCAACTGGACATGGCATTAAGTCATGGCCTTTTTTTACATGTACTTTGAAAGATGACGGGTCTTCGGCAACAGTCATTGCCAACTTTGTTGCCGACAAAACCAATCAGCACTGTATTGTGTACTAACAAGTTAAAATTTGACCTTAATTCTGTGAAGGGTTTGACCCCGTCTCTTCTCACCAGTTACAGCATGGCTGACAGATTCGACGATCGCATCCTCGGGGAGAAGGACCAGTACTATTACAGCAGTGACGAGGAAGACACGGATGATGGCAACGGCAGCGGCGACGAGGGAGCAAAGACAGTCAGGGGACCTGCCGAGGACCCGTCAGAAATGGAAGAGTTCAAGGGAGGCGCTGCAACACATGTAAGTGCACACCTTGCACAGTCGAGTGTTACACATGTACCATATCAAAGAAGATGAGACATCCTGATTTAGGGTCGAGCCACCACGTGCTAGCTAGAGTAACTTGCCAACAAGTATTTTCTGCAAGGGTAAATCTGAAACGGTTCAAAGAAAGTTACTGTTTTGTCATAGTTTCAAAACTTTGCCGTATTTATAAACCTGTGATGGTGGCTGGATGTGAAACTCTTTTCGGAGGCTGAACACATGTGTTTTAGATTTACATGCACTGGCACTGTATTTGGGTAATTCTAGAAATTAGGGGTCCATTTTTTTGTGTCCCTGTCACATCTGACATATGATTTTGTAAGTTCAGAACATATTTTCTAATTTCCAAGAGTGATGAATTAATGCAAATAACCTGCCAAACAAATAGTAATAGTTTCAGATCAATTCTGGTGATATTTCCATGTCAAGTAACAAAGGTCAGATGTAACAGGGACACGGAACTGTCACACTTTTCGACCCCTGATTTCTGGAAGTACCATGCACCTTCAACCAACAGAGTGTAGTCACTTAGCAAAATACACACCCACATCATGGTGCTTGTACATAGACGTGAGTATATGTTACCACTGCAGTAACGCCTTCCAAGCAGTACCAAGTATTAAACTGGATGTTTCCTGACCCAGAGTTTTGTCTCCTGCTGCATGTTGTCTAATATAAACTTTGAGACTTAACAAATGTGAATGAATAGTCATAAATACCTCAGACAGTCTCCCAAATTCAACAATACGCAACTTGATCGTGTATTAACATTTGATAATGCCCGCTGAGTAAATCACGCGCTGGCACATGGATACGAGACAGTTTAATTGATTCTGATTGGTCAGGAGTTTGTGCACATGCAGCTTGCCACTCGCCTGCCAAGTCCATATAAGAAGATTCTTGTGGATAACATGCACATGAAATATACCATAAAATAGACGGGGGTGTTTGTGAAAATGAAAGTAAAATTGTAGGACAGAATCGCTGGAAATCATTGACTTCTTTTGACTCTCTGACAAAAAGGGTATTTTTATGAATGGGAATAAATATGTGCTTGGCCCGTCTTAAACTACCGGATCAAGAGAATGAATGCTGATAATGCTCTCGCCTGTGGCTTAGACATTTTGCATCCATTCTCCTGAGCCAGTCTTAAATGCACCTTTGAGACCTGCCAAACACATACACCTGTGCTTATTCCCGTAGCAGCTTAGTAAAGGTGCGTAAAATAAAAAGGAAGGCTTTGATGTACATGTACCTGTACATGAGCATGCACGCGCAGGTTGAAGACACTGATATAGGTACATAGGTACTGTACGTGCTTCTCAGAACATGCTTCCAAAATTACTGCAGTTTGCTTTGAATAGCTGAATTGGAGACCAGCTCTTGGAATTATCGTATGAATGGAGAATTGTGATGAAAAGTCATGAAAAGCCAACCTCAAGCCAATTGCAACTCATCCAATTTGATGTCAATTTTAAGTCGGTTTTAAAGTGTTTGTCCCGCTGCGAATTCTCATGAGCTTGTGACCTTCGACTAGCCTGTCGGTTGACTTGACCTGTGAATCGGCTCAGATTGCCACCCCCACATCAGACAGCAATTGCCTGTCATTCAAGAAAGTACTCATGTCTTTGGCAGACGGGTCCCAAAGGCGTCATTGAAGACTGGAGACGGTTCAAGCAGCTGGAGACAGAGAAGAAGCAAGAGCAGGAGGCAGAGAGGATGGCTCTTGCCAAGCATCTCGCCATGACCTGCCGATCTTACGTAAGTAGACACCCATATACGGCCATATACGTAGGACGAATTCCCCCTCCCCCGGTAGGTGAAGCACTCCATCAGAGCATGATTGGCCAACGCGTTGCAAACTCTTGGTGACGCACTATTGTGAATTGCCCGTATTCAGTATTCACAGGTTGGCAAAGAGTTGTGGCTTGTGTACATGCCAACATTGTGCATAAGGTTTGGTCCAGTACTTACAATGTGTAGTTCCTGTAAGCTCAGACTGATCATTTTAAGTAAAGAACTGTGTGTTCAGAGTGAAGTAGACAGGGCTGGATGATCCAATTGTCACAGCAGGCACTATGCCCAGGACCGAAGAAAAAGTCATTGGCTTGACAAGAAATTGAGGGACCTGTAAAAATCCTACAGTATACCATACACACTTTGCAGATGTAAGATTATGATTTGTGAAAAGCTTTCAAACTGTAGTGGTTATCGCTTCTACATGGGGGTACATGTAGCTTAGCTTTGAACAGCCTGTTCTCATGAGCTTCAAGGCTCCTTCACTTACCAGCACAGAGGAGGGTCTACTAAGATTCAGTCTGGCCCTAGTAGCCCACGTGAAATGCGTGGACAAGTCGTTAGCTGTCACACACATGTACAATGTAGCTTTTGCTGAAACTGGGAACCCCTAAAAGTACAGTGATCGCTCGGCAGGCTTCCTCTTCAAATGCAGAGGCACTCTGTCTGTTCATTCTCATCTGCAGCTTGACGATGAGAAAGCCAAGGAGGAAGAACAGGCAGAGGAGGAGGAGATGATGATGCTGGGGATTGACCAGGAGTTCCTGAAGCAGTACCGAGAGCAGAGGATGCGAGAGATGACGGAGGCACTGCAGAAAAACAGGCAGGTTCCGTCTCCCAGTCGGCCACTTTTGGTGTTATGACGAGGCGGGGTCATTTAGGATAAAATGTTGCCGTAGTTCAAGCCAGCTAGAACATGTTCAGTCAGAGCTGGCATAAAACCATGCTGACAGGGTTGATCTGCAGCGCAAGCATTGACAATCTTGTACAGTGGACTGTACAGTGGACATGGACTCCCGAGGAAAGACTACACCATGACAGTGTCTTTAAAATAGCATTGTACAAGAAACACTTCATGCACAGATTCTGTTCCTCAATTGGCTGACAGCGCTGTGCAGACAAGAACCACGCAGTGGGCTGCCTTTTGCCACAAACCAGGCTCCTGGAGATCCATGTTCTTCAGAAGCTTTCACATGCTCACTCATATTATGCATGTTAAGAATTCAAATGCTTAAACCATTTCCATCACTGGGAATGTTTGAAATGTGAAGTACATGTACACGTAACCTTTTTCAATTCATTTAGAATCAAATGGATCTACATTTGTGCGCGGTTCCAGTATAATATAATAACTGCAGAATCTGGAATGTGGTGTTAAACGATAACGACTGCTTTATTGTCGATGAAACTACTTCCTCATGGAGTGCGTTCTTGGCCGACTGATATGGATACAGTGTAAATGTCTCTAGTATCAAGAGATGCACTGTATGGTTTATATTGACCATCCTGGCACACAGCACTTTACAATCTTGCATCACAACTTAAGGATGGAACCTGCTAGACAGTCACTTGTTATCATGTGTTTAATGAGCACCATTTTTTCCTTATAGTTGTCTAAAGAGTTCATTTTTTAACGTAGTAAATTTCCATATAACCGCTTTTTCTGTAGGCCGGTGTTTGGGAAAGTTATCAACCTGACCAAGCAGAACTTTGTAGAGGCCATCGACAAGGAGAACAAAAATGTGTCTGTTGTGATCCACATTGGAGATCCGGTAAGACAGTTCAAAAGTACCAAAAGAAGTTCCTTTTATGCAGGTTAATGTTGCCTGCAATTGTGCCAAAATATTGTAAACGATATCTTGTGGTTACTGTATGTTCGGATTTCATTTTGTAGTCAAGGGGACTGTACGGTAAGTTATCAGTATGGAATTTCCGGCGTGCTCGGCTTGATAAAATTAAGCTGTGATGATACAAAAAAAAAAAAGCTCAGCAGGGATCTTTTAGGACTTATCAGTGCAGTCTGTTTGGAGTTTCTCTGGGCAGTAGCACTAATCATTCTGGAGTTTGTGGATTTGAGTCCTCCAGCCGATTTCACGAAACTTTACGTAATGGTGTAACTCCACTTATGCCACATTTTATTGGATAAGTTACGCAACTAATGAAGACGAATTTCTCAAAACTTACACACTGCGTAAGTCCACTACTCACGCAACAAATTATGGCATAGCTTACGCAGTCATTTTAGGTGGCGTAAGTTGTGCCAAACGAAGCAAAAATGAACGATTTGACTAGCTTATCGGGTGTGGTCAAGCCTCATCGTTGCTGAGCTTATCAAGGCATATACAAGACAGAAACAAGTTTGTTGTAGAAGGTAATAATAAACTTGTGTGGGTAGGAAAAAACTGCAAGACTTTTTGTCCGGTTCCAATGAAGAAAAGACGAAAACTTTTTCAAAATGGCAGGCAGATGTGATTCAATGACTGTTTGATGACTGCTCTTATATTGGAAAGGAACAGCCGTCGTAAAAGCCGTTTTTGTCCTCTTCCAAGAAATTTAATATTATTAAAACGTGGCACATCTACGCAACTTTTCATGAAATTGAGTGAAGCGTATTGCAACGTTTACGCATGGTTCAAAGTGACGCCACATTTGGTGAGATTGGGCTGCTGCTTGTGTAATTGCAGCGCATGCAGTCCCTTGGCAAGACTTGTCCGTATTGATTTCCTCTTTCCACCCAGATGTGAAGGAGGTACATGTAATTGTGCAGGCAGAGAGGCACATGTAGTCATTGTGTTTGAATGTAGCTGTTTACCCTAAAATGGGGGCTCCACTTGCCACAGATACGTTTCCTTTTCATTGGCTCTGCATGTTCTATACTAAACTGAATGACTTTTTTGTCTGAAATTCTGAATGGTGTCTCACAGCATCAGATAGAAAGTAGGAACGAAATATGTCAGGATTTTTTTGGCAGGATTTCCCTGATTTTGTGATTTTTACAAACAATTTTTTGGAAAATCTTAAAAGTCCAGAGTCTATCATTTAGGTGTTCTGCAGTATGAAAGTTGATAGAGAAGACGATAAAAAGGTATTCTAAGGGTGCCATTAGGCAAACTCAAATGTAGACCATAGATCCTACGTTGCTGTTGGGCCCTCAAAACCTCTGGAGATTGTTCTGTGGATATTTCACTTTCTTCTAATCTCACCCCTGAAAAACATGTGCAAATAAGTAGGTGATTTTACCATTTTATTTATTAATTTGAAGTGTAAGCTGGCTGGCACCTGTTCGTGTCAGTCTGCTCATAGGCTGTGTCGCCCTCACCTGCTCGGAAATGGACAGTTTGAACACTACATTGTACATGTTCGGGTACATGCATTCTGCTTGCGTTATCAGAAATTTCATGTTTGATATCTTTGCTCAGTAAATCCTCTCAGAACAGGCTGCTTAATTAATCGTCCGAGAAAACCTCGCCAAAGCATGGCTTACTACTAATGAGTTTCTTTTCCATAAATCAGATTACATATCGCAAGTTACATGTACAACGCTGAAACTCTGGAAAATATTTACCTTTAAACTTGCAAGTGAAAACATTAACCATGGTTAACAGATGTGTGTAATTAAATATGTTGCATGCATATATCTAAATATACTAGTACACCTCAGATATTTATTTTAAAAATAAAATAGTTGAAAATGCACCAAACCACAATAAAAACAATACCTCTGCACCAGTGTATACATTGTAACCAACCCGCAATAGATTATTTATTCAGCATTGAATAAAAAGTGGTATGATGCTTGGGTATCTGCCAATGACATGTACATGTACCAGTGTACACATCAGGTTGTTTCCCCTTTAAGTGATTGATGCATGTAGTTGCTGCGCCAAATGTCCCACAAGTGAATTTATCATGCCCGTGGACCCTGTTGATTTCTATCAGTCTTTGGCTCAACCTGTTCATGTTAGGCTTGGAAAGCTACCTGTACATACATGTACTGTGTACATGTACATGTAAAAAAACTGGTGCATGGGAATTAGAATGAGGGGAAAACTTGCTCAAAGGAATATTTCACTGGCTTCTAATCATATTTCTGATTTATGCCTGATACATGAATGTACATGTACCTTTGGACGAACTTCACAAAATGGCGGCCCTACATGTACATTACAACTCGTCATCACAGTAATTTACCCTCATGTTGTACTCCTGCTCAGATTTCTTTGTGAAAATAAGAGGAATAAAAAATGCACACAGTATATACAGTCAAACATTTGTGTATACAGAGAAGGCTAGCATGCACTATCAGTCTTTGTTTTATGTTGTTCATAACTGAGAGCAAATGTAAGACATGGGAAAACTCTTAACCTTGATTATAAACTAATGACTGTACTGGTAACGTTCGTGCAATCTATTTCCATACATGTGCACGCGTGCATGGTACAAACACAGTTGTATTTGTTTGTGCATGTAGTTGCACTTTGCATTTAGTTCGCAGCGAGTGACACCTATATGTATTAACGTTTTGCAAATGTTTTTTTTAAAGGTAAGGATAAAAAGGTCCCTGCCAGTATTAAAATGGGATCAATATCACCCTGCCCATTATTCAATATCACCCTGCCCATTATTCAATCATGCTAGTGGGGAAAATGACAGCTTTGGATTTAGACAAATATTGACTCGGTCTATCGTGGCAGATTACAGCCCCCTGCCAGTCCACTCCCGAAACCTGCGTTATTGATCTCTCAAAATGACTGGAAAGCTCTCTGCACTTCCAGATTGAGCGTGAATGATTGATGTCTTGCCGTCTTGCGGGATTGTTTTGTCTTTTGTGCCCAGGTTTCTTTTCTTTCCTCGTTCAGATCAATTTGTGGAAATCTGATATTGCAATTTTAAACATGTACTCAGACTTGCCGACCTATCAGGGATGTCATTGACTGGAAAAGTGCAGCAAGGCTGTATGTCTATAGTGTTCTTCATAGTGGAATTTTGAAGATGAATGAACAGGTACAACTCGCTGTACGGCACATTGCAGGTCTATATTTCCTGCGTCATTCCAATACCCAGATTCGGGCCCATCTTATCTCTGGCCTCCTTCCCTCCCTCCCAAGAGAACATACAATGTACATGTACAGTGAGTTGTGCCAAGGATGGGTTCATCAAATGATGCGGTTAAAAGGATGAAGCTGGTTCAGCCCTGTACATGTACACAGACTAGGAGGTGTGTACTTGGCTCATAATGCCAGCACTTTGCAGGCAGGTGTTGAATACAAGATGGTCGCTACCTCAGAGCTGACCATTTTGTTACTGCACAGCCTCGGCCCATCCATCAATTGATTTGGCCGAGGGGCCCTTTCCGGCTGTCCCCGCTATTGATTTAAATGCCACTTGTGTTTGCTGCCATCGAGTGTTTGCACAGAAACAGACGCCTGGTTGGCAGTGGAGGAAAGCCGTTAAAAATCCACTCATTAACTTCTTATTAAACATGGTCAAATGAGCGAGCCCCGGTGAGCAGCTTCAACAAGAATGTGGTTGTGGTTTCAGAATTTGATGAGAAACATCACGTCTGTTTGCACATGTAAATTTAGGCAGATGCCATGGTGGGCCGACAGGTGGTAAAACTCCTCTCCAGAGACAGGTTCGTGTACAGGTCTGTATTTGCCCCAACTTCAGCATCAGTCCCAACTGATACATGTAGTTGGGCCAGCCCAACACAGAGAGCCAATGTGTGCCACAGCTCACGACACAATTGTTTCATTTACCTGTATATCAACAACTTGTGTTTGCAGAAACAATTTAGTTGATCCCAGGTTGGCATATTTGGAATGAATCATGTCAGGCTTGAGCTGCATAAACTTGGACCAGATTAAGAAGTTTTTTGTAGAGATTTGCCGATCATGCATACATGTATACCGGTAGTTGGGGCAGCCCCGGGGTTGTGACTGCCTAGGGTAACATGTATTTAGAACTTAGGCAAAAAGCTTTCTATTCCTGTAACATGTACATGGCATCTGAAAAAAAGGGATAGTGGGGAGATTTTTATTTTTGCTTTTTTACATTCTTTACTGATTTGGTGTTCAAGTGCACCCTGTGTAAAAATATCAAGTGTATTAGGCTGTTAAGAGAGGTGACGTGGCATTTGTTTAATATGAAATGAACCGTGTCTTAAAGGATTCTATGTGTACTTGGAGTTACCGGTACATGTATGTGTATAAATAAGTCTGTTGAACTTTTTTTGGCACCACATTTAAATTAAATCTACCATAGACACATGCATTTCTGTCTCTTTTTCCAATTTTACACTCTTCAAATTCTCCCGCCCCCCCATAAAAACAGTTCAAATCATGTAAACGTACACACAAGTCACAATGGGCATTTTGTCAATGTAAGGTACCCCCCTGTATGATACAAGGAATATCTTCCTCATTTGTGATGTTTTGATCAGTGGGTGTTTACATGTAGCTGCCGACACAGGCCTAAATGCTTGAAAATTGCTGAGCAAACATCTCATATCATTCACAAGTGCATGTACATGTATACGGTATATATGTGCATGCACACAGTGACATCTTCAGTGTAGGTCACTTTTCAAATTCTTATGGAAGGAAAAAGCTGTAATGCACATGTATAATACAACTCAGAAAAAAGGGCCACACTTAACATGGAAAACACAGAGATGTACCGGTACACATACTGGTAATTAATCTTTTTGCTCATTTTTTTAGAGCAGGTACTGCATGTAGGCCGTAGATGGTGCACTTAAAATCCTGTGTGCTTCGCTGGTCATCAGTGCCCAGCAGTATGCTCACGGTGAGCGTGGATGAATGCTATTATGTGTATGACATTTGATTACATGTAGCCACTCACTAAGTGTAATTAATCCAGCTCTCAACCAACATGCCCTTAATTGCTCTGTACCAAGCAGAGTGGCCTGTGTTATAATTTGCGGTAACGATCGAGGTGACAAATACACGAGTTTCTTTGTCCGTGTGCGGTTGCGGGTTCATTTTGTGTAGAGGGAAAAAGACAATTAGGCCTAATCGGATTTTTCTGTGTTGCGTTTTGGGCACAAGAATCTCAGGTCTGGAATGCAAAATCTTCACCACAGCGTTATGATGTCAGTATTGATCATTTTCTTGTGAAACAATCAGCACATGTACCGGTACTTAAGCATTTTAAAATTATTTCTCTGTCTGAAGAGCAGTCAAGCAGTTTAAATTCATTTACACGTGCATGTACATACCTACACGTGTACTCATCATAAAGGCAAAAAAAAGTGTCTACATGGAAATCCTTAGATTTCTAAACTTGAAGTACGGTAAGTAAGGCAAATCTTGCAAACATTCAACTCGGTACTTGCATACTGTACAGTTTAGTCTTACATGGATAGTTTACTGGCTATATTGCTATGTACATGTATATATACATATACATGAATGCGAGGATTGGCCTATACATTGCACATGTATATGTGACCTCCTCAGAGGCCAATCCTTGCACAATTTAACGCGATAGCAACCCTCAACATCTTGCACCTACAGTACATAGTGTCCATTTTCATTTGGATACTAAAGTGAGTGGTACCTGTACACTGTACGTCCAAAAAAAGAGCCCAGTTTCTCATTTTGATTCAAACTAAAACTCAACGGTGTCTTCGCCAACTTGTGGCTCATTTTTACAAAGCGAGTCACATTTTCCTTCACAATGTGACTGAAAGTGGCAAGTACAATGTAGATATCAAATGTTGACCACAAGGACCAGATGAAGTTTGTCCACATGCACCACGCTAGTCACTTTTGACATGAAGAAAAGGGTACATGTACGCACACGCAAGGACAGCTGCATTTTCAATTTTTCATGTACTGTATACATGTAGTCATCTTTCACTCTGGGATTTATCATAGCCCAAACACCAGAAGGAAAACTCTTCTGAAATCTGGCAACATACATGTACATGTATGAAAGTTCATGCTTCCAGGACACCCTCGTATTGAGGGTAGTCTGCCTGAGCAGACTCAGGATTTGCCGGTAATCATTAAACAACTCCAGTAGGGCAAATCAGGCCAATCAAGCTGGCCCAAATTAACTCTCCGAGATCAACACCCCCCCTTCCCCCACTCAGTAAAAAGTCATCAATGTAGAGATCAGAAAATTGTCATTTGGGGGCCATCAGCTGCACAAACCTCCGTTGCGGGGGAAGGAGCAGACCGCTGAATGAGATGAGGGACAACACCTCGGTGTTTTGGACCAATGATTATAAGCAATCAATCGCGGTAATCTCGTTTGGGTGTAATTAGGCCTGAAGCTCTGACCTTGGTCGGTGTTTTGTGTCAACCTTGCAGTAACTGTGGGCAGAATTCTGAATTTGTTCCCCTTGAAAACCTGATCCACAATATAGTTTTGTCCATTAAAGGGGTCCTACTGGTACATGCACCTGTTGTGTATTATCAATATACTTGCATGTGTCTATTAAAACTACATGTACATGTAGCTGCACATACATACATGTACATGTACATCATGTACAATGTACATAACATTTTTGAGTGCCTTAGTTGTTTGTCCATTGTCTTTCAAAAGAGTTTCAGAAAAAATAAAGTCATGAGAAACAAACAATTTGTTGTACCTGCATGTGTAGTTACTTAAATTTGGTGAAGCAAATTTTTGATTGGCGGATTGTTTGAAATAACATTTTAAAATGAAAAAGTCCTTGCATTGAAATTTTTTGCAGAGGCTTGGTGTTAAAAAGGAAAAGAATTTTTTGAAAATCAAAATCACAAGTCTTGGATTATTTGCACAGTAGATATATATATATGTACGGTACCTCATCAGAAAATGAACTCAGAACCAGGCTCGCAACTTTTCCTCAGGTCAGCTGATTTCCTTGTTTTTATCTTCACACTCATGCCGTTGAAAATTGAAAAACATGTAAAGTGTCTTGTAAATATTGGAACTTCCTCATTGTTTTTTCAAAGTCCGAGTTGCATGCCTGGGAGCATTACTGTTTAGATCGTTGCCTGCCGATAGTTTTGTCTCCAGCAAAAAAAAAAGAAAGAAAAGGAAACCAAAACCATTCAGGGGAGGGCATGAAAACCCTCACAACTATTTACCGCTAATCAGGAGGAGGGTGCTGATGAATGGGCGACGAATGAAATATATGTTAGTAGTTGAAGGGAAAAAAAATGAGAGCCAGACACATCTACAGAAGACAAAATACATGAAGAAATGTATGTACATGTATACCGGTATACTGTACATGAATACATGTACAACATGAATCTCTGATACGGTACCTACATGTACATGTATGTGTACATGTACATGCACCCTATGCACGTGCACTGCACATGTTTTCATATCCTCCAAGGTTATACAGGAATCTTGTGTTTTGTGTCACATTTTTGGGCTGCTGAAGTTTGGTTTGTGGCACCTTTAATAGTGGAAAGGCTGCATTAGCCATACATGTACGCTGTTTGTGTACAAAGCACATGTGCTTTTTAAACCCCCATGCCCAGTCCAACAAGATCTACATGTACACTGTACATCTGTGCCTTACTCCATTCCATTTAATTTACACATCCCCAAGGGCTGGGATTAAATCACGCGCAGAGAACGCACTTTAGAGACTCTGGCGGGCTGACACTTTTTACGTGTCCATTATATACAGAGTCAGTTTTGAAAACTGTGCATATAAATGCTTTGTTCAATCATGGTAGCAAGAGGGCCAATACAACCAATGCTGTATTCATGCCTCCCAAGTCTTTCTTACATGTACATGTCCCCTGTTGAATTAATGGCACAGATCTGCCGGTTGTCCTTTCCCTTAAAGAACTCAAAGACAGGCCCAACATTGCCCCGGAGAAGCTGACAGATCAGGGATATTGGATAATGTTTGACAGCCTCAAACTTTCCCTGCCAGCTGGTAATTTCCGGTGGATGCGGGGAATCCAAACATTTCGATCACCTCTTGCCAGCTGGTTTCCAGTCCCCTTTCATACTGATGTGCTTCCTTATCCAAACATGGATTTATTTTAATTTCATTAGCAATCCCTGCCAATTGGGAATTAGTGCTTCGAATGTACATGTACTTAAGCACGATTATGTGGGCCTACTGCATATGAATTAAGATGGGACACCCAGCCAAAGTGTATGTACATTGTATTTAAACTGTTCATGTGGTGCAGTGAATTTTTCTTAGGTACTCATTTTGTTTAACTTCAATACGCTTGAATATACATGAAAACTACCATATTTGACATCTTTTGGGGTCATGTGTCCTAAAAAGTGAAAGTACAGTTTTAAAAACATTTCAAATTGTCTGTGCTTTTCTGGTCGTTGCCATGGTTGCTTTGATGGCATTCCAGGAAGACACTGTTCAGTTTATGGGTTTTTCTATCCAAATTGTGCATCAAAGTTTGCTTTTTGAAAACAGTCCCCAGAAAGACTTGCCAATTGGCTTATTGTCATGTACATGATGTACGTAACTTACCATACATATTGTGCACCAAAAGGGACCTCCAAAGAAAAGGAAATTTAGGACAGCAAAATTTCCATTTTAGGTTTTTGGGCACAAGCCAATGCAACATTAAGTTGAGGGTTCCCCCAGGACTAACACTCAAGTGTAGTTTTGCACCTGAATGTAGAAATTGGCAGTACCTTAAAACCAGAAAGGCACCGAAATACCTTTTGGAAATGAGGTTAATTGAAACCTGCTATTCAGTTTTGAGGGTTGTAGTAAAATTGTGCAACTGGGGTATAGATACCGGTCATACTGTGTCTAGTGCATAGGGAACCAGTTACAAGAAATACAGAGTGCTTTCACGACATTTTGGCCGGTAACCCACTTTCACACAGAAAATGTTTTCTCTGCTCACTAAATTAGCCTTTAGTGTGCGCTGTGAAATTGTGCCCAATTAACTGGCCACTGATGTCCTGGGCCCTGCTAAGCAGAAATTCAGTGCAGGGCAAATTAACGTGGCAAGCAAGAATTCAACACTTCAAGGAGCGGCAAGGCATTTGTGTGTTACGACTTGTTTTTTGCCCAACATGGTTTAAACGGGCTAGTTACATGTATGTCCAATTCAGAGGCATGGATACTTGGACCAAAGATAGTTTGGAAAATGTCTCATCATCCTTTCAACTATGTCAGGGGTGTGGCTTATGCATATTGTCAAAAGTACACCGTTTGAATGATTTTTTGCACCGGTATGTTCAGTTTGTTTCCTGTTGTTTTCCTTGCAGGCAGTGCTGGCCTGTGAAGCCATGGACGGTTGCCTACACTGTCTTGCCCAGGAGTACCCCCACGTCAAGTTCTGTTCTGTCTATGCGGCAGACGTCAACCTCAGCCAGAACTTTGTGAGTGCTCCTGTATTGAAATTTCCATTCTTGATTTAGCGATAACTGTACAAGCAGATTGGGATCATTGGTCCCGCCGCCAGCGGTGGGTGAACTGACGCATCTGAAAGTGATCCCGTTACGGTGACATTGGCTTTTATGAGGTACACTGTACATGTACCAATCTCTGTGCACGATATGTGCAACGTAACCTTAAGGTATAAGCCCCATGCAGTCATACGTGTATATCCGGTAACTTGTTCAATTTTGGCTTACCTGGTGGACATCTTGGGCCCTGTGCACAAATTTCAAGGGATGGTGTACAGGACCCAATTTCCCAAAACAAATTATCAAAGAGAAACAACAGCACCAACTCTCAGTTACATCTGGCAGAACGCACTCCCCCAGGTGTGTGTCCTTGGCTTCCCGACTGTGATAATTAACATTCATGACAGATGATCGCGTTCTCCCAAACGACCCATCCGTAAACAGAGAACGACTGAAATTGCCTAAATGGCCCCCAGGCCTGGGATATACATGTATGTAAATGCCTGGCGTATACATATACATGTACAATGGCATGGGTGAGGAACCCTTGGGATGTACAGTACATGTACATGTCCCATAACACG